>NW_027667487.1:0-437000 GCF_963924665.1 Micromys minutus
TGTACCATAATAAAAGAAATTTCTGCTCTTTGCCCCAAAATAAAAGGAATTTCTTACTTTTTGCCCTGAAATAAATGAAATTTCTGCAATTTTGCCCGAAAATAAGGGAAATTTGTGCCTCTTTGCACCAAAATAAGAAGAAGTTTTGCCTTTTGCCCCAAAATATGGGGAATTTCAGCATTTTACCTCAAAATAAGAATTTCAGCCTTTTTGCCCCAAAATAAGGAAAATTTCTGCAATTTTGCCCCAAAATAAGGGGAATTTCTTCCTTTTTGCCCCAAAATAAAGGATATTTCAGCCTTTTTACCTGAAAATAAGTGAAATTTCTGCAATTTTGCCCCAAATAAAGGAAATTTCTGCAATTTTGCCTCAAAATAAGGTAAATTCCTGCAATTTTGCCCCAAAATAAGTGGAATTTCTGAGTTTTGTCCCAAAATAAAGAGAATTTCTGTCTTTTTGCCCCAACATATAGGGAATTTCTGCCTTTTTGCCCAACAATTAGGGGAATTTCTTCATTTTTGCTTCAAAGTAAGGGGAATTTCTGCCTTTTTGCCTCTAAAGAAGTGGAATTTCTGTATTTTCCTTCCAAAACAAAGGGAATTTCTGTGTTTTTTGCCCCAAAATAAGGAAAATTTCTGACTTATTACCCTGAAATAAGTTAAATGTTTGCAATTTTGCCCCAAAATAAGGGAAATTTCTGCCTTTTTGCCCCAAAATAAGGGGAATATCAGCCTTTTTACCTCAAAATAAGGGGAATTTCTGCATTTTTGCCACAAAATATTAGGAATTTCTGCCTTTTTGCCCCAAAATAAGAAAAATTTCTGCCTTTTTTTTATCTGAAATAAGTGAAATTTCTGCAATTTTGCCCCAAAATAAGTGAAATTTCTGCAATTTTGCGCCAAAATAAGGGAAATTTCTGGAATTTTGCCCCAAAATAAGTGGAATTTCTGAGTTTTGCCCCAAAATAAGGAGAATTTCTGTCTTTTTGCCCCAACATATAGGGAATTTCTGCCTTTTTGCCCCACAATTAGGGGATTTTCTGCAATTGTGCTCCAAAAAACGGGATATTTCTGCTTTTTTGCCCGAAAATAAGGAGAATACATACCTTTTGCCACAAAAAAGGGGAAATTTCTTCATTATTGCCCCAAAATAAGAGGAATTTCTGCCTTCTTACCTCACAATAAGTGAAATTTCTGCCTTTTTACCCAAAAATAAACAAAATTTCTGTCTTTTTGCCCAAAAATAAAAGGAATTTTTGAATTTTGCCCTGAAATAAGTGAAATTTCTGCAATTTTGCCCCAAAATAAGGGAAATTTCTGCTTTTTTGCCACAAAATAAAGGGAATTTCTGTATTTTTGCCCCAAAATAAGGGGAATTTCAGCATTTTACCTCATAATAAGGCGAATCTCTGCCTTTTTGCCCCAAAATATGGGGAATTTCTTCATTTTTGCCCCAAAATAAAGAAAATTTCTGCAATTTTGTACCAAAATAAAAGAAATTTCTGCCTTTTTGCCCCAAAATAAGAGAAATTTCTGCACTTTTTCCCTGAAATAAGTGAAATTTCTGCAATTTTGCCCCAAAATAAGAGAAATTTCTGCAATTTTGCCCCAAAATAAAGAAAATTTCTGCAATTTTACCCCAAAATAAGGGGAATTTCTGACTTTTTGCCCTGAAATAAGGAGAATTTCTGTCTTTTTGTTCCAAAATAATGTGAATTTCTGCATTTTCCTTCAAAATTAGGGAAATATGTGCAATTTTGCTTCAAAATACGGGGAAATCTGCCTTATTGCACAAAAATAAAGGGAATTTCTCCATTTTTGCACCAATATAAGGGGAATTTCTGAAATTTAGCTTTAAAATACAAGGAATTTCTGTGTTATTGTCTGAAATAAAGTGGAATTTCTGCCTTTTTGCCCTGAAATATTTGAAATTTCTGCAATTTTACCCCAAAATAAGGGGAATTTCTGTTTTTGGCCCCAAAATTAAGGGAATTTCTGCTTTTTGCCCCAAAATAAGGCAAATATCTGACTTTTTGCCCAGAAATAATTGAAATTTCCGCAATTTTGCCCCAAAATAATAGGAATTTCTGCCTTTTTGCCGAAAATAAGGGGAATTTCAGCATTTTACCTTCAAAAAAGGGGAATTTCTGCCTTTTTGCCACAAAATAAGGGGAATTTCTGCCCTATTGCCCTTAAATAAGGAAAATTTCGCTTTTCTGCCCCAATTAACGGGAATTTCTGCCTTTTTGCCACAAAGTAAAGTGAATTTCTGCCTTTTTGCCCCAAAATAACGGGAATTTCAGCCTTTTTACCTCAAAATAAGAAGAATTTCTGCCTTTTTCCCCAAAATATGGGTAATTTTTGCCTTTTTGTTCCAAAATAAGGAAAATTTCTACAATTTTGTATCAAAATAAAAGAAATTTCTGTTTTTGCCCGAAAATAAAAGGAATTTCTGACTTTTTGCCCTGAAATAAATGAAATTCCTGCAATTATGCCCGAAAATAAGGGAAATTTGTGCCTTTTTGCCCCCAAATGAGGGGAATTTCTGCCTTTTTGCCCCAAAATATGGGGAATTTCAGGATTTTACCTCAAAATAAGGGGAATTTCAGCCTTTTTGCACCAAAATATGGGGAATTTCTGCCTTTTTGCCACAAAATAAGAAAAATTTCTGCAAGTCTGTAACAATATAAAAGAAATTTCTAAAATTTTGCCCCAAAATAAAGGAAATTTCTGATTTTTGCCCCAAAATAAAAAGAATTTCTCTATTTTTGCCCCAAAATAAAGGGAAATTCTGCCTTTTAGCCCCAAAATTAGGGGAGTTTCTGCAATTTTGCTCCAAAATACGAGAAATTTCTGCCTTTTTACCCGAAATTAAGTGGATTTTCTGCCTTTTTGCCTCCAAATAAGGGAAATTTCTGCAATTTTATCCCAAAATAAGGGAAATTTCTGCCTTTTTGCCCCAAAATAAGGGGAATTTCTGCCGTTTTGCCCTGAAATATGTGAAATTTCTGCAATTTTACCCCAAAATAAGGTGAATTTCTGCCTTTTTGCCCCAAAATAATGGGAATTTCTGCCTTTTTGCCCCAAAATAAGAAAAATTTTTGCCCTTTTTCTCTGAAATAAGTGAAATTTCTGCAATTTTGCCCTTAAATAAGGGAAATTTCTGCAATTTTTCCCCATAATAAGGGAAATTTCTGCAATTTTGCCCCAAAATAAGAAGAATTTCTGTTTTTGTCCCCAAATAAGGGAAATTTCTGCAATTTTGCCCTAAAATAAGGGGATTTTCTGCATTTTTTGCCAAAAATAAAGGGAATTTCTGACATTTTGCCGCAAAATAAGTGAAATTTCTGCAGTTTTACCCCAAAATAAGGAAAATTTCTGCCTTTTTGCCCAAAAATTAGGGGAATTTCTGCAATTTTGCTCCAAAATACAAAGAATTTCTGCCTTTTTGCCCGAAAATAAAGGGAATGCATACCTTTTTGCCATAAAAAAGCAAATTTCTTCATTTTTGCCCCAAAATAAGGGGATTTTCCACCTTTTTGACTCAAAATAAGTGCAATTTCTGCCTTTTCCCCAAAATAAACGAAATTTCTGCCGTTTTGCCCCAAAATAAGGGGAATTTCAGCCTTATTACCTCAAAATAAGGGGAATTTCTGCATTTTTGCCCCAAAATATGGGGAATTTCTGACTTTTTGCCCCAAAATAAGAAAAATTTCTGCAATTTTGTACCAAAATAAAAAAAATTTCTGCCTTTTTGCCCCCCCAAAAAAATTTCTGCCTTTTTTTTCTCAAATACCTGAAATTTCTGCAATTTTGCCCCAAAATAAGGGAAAATTCTGCAATTTTGCCCCAATGTAAAGGAAATTTCTGCAATTTTGCCCCAAAATAAGGGGAATTTCTGACTGTTTACTCCCGAAAAAGGAGATTTTCTGTCTTTTTGCCCCAAAATAAGGAGAATTTCTGCCTTTTTGCCCGAAAATTAAGAGAATTTCTGCAATTTTGCTTCAAAATGCAGGGAATTTCTCCGTTTTAGCCCCAAAATAAAGGGAATTTCTGCATTTTACCTCAAATTGAGAATAATTTCTGCCTTTTGCCTCAAAATAAGGGGAATTTTCTGCCTTTTTGTTTCAAAATAAGATAAATTTCTTCAATTTTGTACCATAATAAAAGAAATTTCTGCTCTTTGCCCAAAAATAAAAGGAATTTCTGACTTTTTGCCCTGAAATAAATGAAATTTCTGCAATTTTGCCCGAAAATAAGGGAAATTTGTGCCTCTTTGCCCCAAAATAAGAAGAAGTTTTGCCTTTTGCCCCAAAATATGGGGAATTTCAGCATTTTACCTCAAAATAAGAATTTCAGCCTTTTTGCCCCAAAATAAGGAAAATTTCTGCAATTTTGCCCCAAAATAAGGGGAATTTCTTCCTTTTTGCCCCAAAATAAAGGATATTTCAGCCTTTTTACCTGAAAATAAGTGAAATTTCTGCAATTTTGCCCCAAATAAGGGAAATTTCTGCAATTTTGCCTCAAAATAAGGTAAATTCCTGCAATTTTGCCCCAAAATAAGTGGAATTTCTGAGTTTTGTCCCAAAATTAGGAGAATTTCTGTCTTTTTGCCCCAACATATAGGGAATTTCTGCCTTTTTGCCCAACAATTAGGGGAATTTCTTCATTTTTGCTTCAAAATAAGGGGAATTTCTGCCTTTTTGCCTCTAAAGAAGTGGAATTTCTGTATTTTCCTTCCAAAACAAAGGGAATTTCTGTGTTTTTTGCCCCAAAATAAGAAAAATTTCTGACTTATTACCCTGAAATAAGTTAAATATTTGCAATTTTACCCCAAAATAAGGGAAATTTCTGCCTTTTTGCCCCAAAATAAGGGGAATTTCAGCCTTTTTACCTCAAAATAAAGGGAATTTCTGCATTTTTGCCACAAAATATTAGGAATTTCTGCATTTTTGCCCCAAAATAAGAAAAATTTCTGCCATTTTTACCTGAAATAAGTGAAATTTCTGCAATTGTGCCCCAAAATAAGTCAAATTTCTGCAATTTTGCCCCAAAATAAGGAAAATTTCTGGAATTTTGCCCCAAAATAAGTGGAATTTCTGAGTTTTGCCCCAAAATAAGGAGAATTTCTGTCTTTTTGCCCCAACATATAGGGAATTTCTGCCTTTTTGCCCCACAATTAGGGGATTTTCTTCAATTCTGCTCCAAAATAGGGGGAATTTCTGCTTTTTTGCCCGAAAATAAGGGGAATGTATACCTTTTGCCACAAAAAAGAGAAATTTCGTCATTTTTGCCCCAAAATAAGAGGAATTTCTGCCTTCTTCCCTCAAAATAAGTGAAATTTCTGCCTTTTTACCTAAAAATGAACGGAATTTCTGTCTTTTTGCCCCAAAATAAAAGGAATTTTTGAATTTTGCCCTGAAATAAGTGAAATTTCTGCAATTTTCCCCAAAATAAGGGAAATTTCTGCCTTTTTGCCACAAAATGAAGGGAATTTCTGTATTTTTGCCCCCAAAATAAGGGGAATTTCAGCATTTTACCTCATAATAAGGCAAATCTCTGCCTTTTTGCCCCAAAATATGGGGAATTTCTTCATTTTTGCTTCAAAATAAAGAAAATTTCTGCAATTTTGTACCAAAATAAAAGAAATTTCTGCCTTTTTGCCCCAAAATAAGAGAAATTTCTGCACTTTTTCCCTGAAATAAGTGAAATTTCTGCAATTTTGCCCCAAAATAAGGGAAATTTCTGCAATTTTGCCCCAAAATAAAGAAAATTTCTGCAATTTTGTACCAAAATAAAAGAAATTTCTGCCTTTTTGCCCCAAAATAAGAGAAATTTCTGCACTTTTTCCCTGAAATAAGTGAAATTTCTGCAATTTTGCCCCAAAATAAGAGAAATTTCTGCAATTTTGCCCCAAAATAAAGAAAATTTCTGCAATTTTACCCCAAAAGAAGGGGAATTTCTGACTTTTTGCCCTGAAATAAGGAGAATTTCTGTCTTTTTGTTCCAAAATAATGTGAATTTCTGCATTTTCCTTCAAAATTAGGGAAATATGTGCAATTTTGCTTCAAAATACGGGGAAATCTGCCTTATTGCACAAAAATAAAGGGAATTTCTCCATTTTTGCACCAATATAAGGGGAATTTCTGAAATTTAGCTTTAAAATACGGGGAATTTCTGCGTTATTGTCCGAAATAAAGTGGAATTTCTGCCTTTTTGCCCTGAAATATTTGAAATTTCTGCAATTTTACCCCAAAATAAGGGGAATTTCTGTTTTTGGCCCCAAAATTAAGGGAATTTCTGCTTTTTGCCCCAAAATAAGGCAAATATCTGACTTTTTGCCCAGAAATAATTGAAATTTCTGCAATTTTGCCCCAAAATAATAGGAATTTCTGCCTTTTTGCCGAAAATAAGGGGAATTTCAGCATTTTACCTTCAAATAAGGGGAATTTCTGCCTTTTTGCCACAAAATAAGGGGAATTTCTGCCCTATTGCCCTTAAATAAGGAAAATTTCTGCTTTTCTGCCCCAATTAACGGGAATTTCTGCCTTTTTGCCACAAAGTAAAGGGAATTTCTGCCTTTTTGCCCCAAAATAACGGGAATTTCAGCCTTTTTACCTCAAAATAAGGGGAATTTCTGCCTTTTTCCCCAAAATATGGGTAATTTTTGCCTTTTTGTTCCAAAATAAGGAAAATTTCTACAATTTTGTATCAAAATAAAAGAAATTTCTGTTTTTGCCCGAAAATAAAAGGAATTTCTGACTTTTTGCCCTGAAATAAATGAAATTCCTGCAATTATGCCCGAAAATAAGGGAAATTTGTGCCTTTTTGCCCCCAAATGAGAGGATTTTCTGCCTTTTTGCCCCAAAATATGGGGAATTTCAGGATTTTACCTCAAAATAAGGGGAATTTCAGCCTTTTTGCACCAAAATATGGGGAATTTCTGCCTTTTTGCCACAAAATAAGAAAAATTTCTGCAAGTCTGTAACAATATAAAAGAAATTTCTAAAATTTTGCCCCAAAATAAAGGAAATTTCTGATTTTTGCCCCAAAATAAAAAGAATTTCTCTATTTTTGCCCCAAAATAAAGGGAATTTCTGCCTTTTTGCCCCAAAATTAGGGGAGTTTCTGCAATTTTGCTCCAAAATACGAGAAATTTCTGCCTTATTACCCGAAATTAAGTGGATTTTCTGCCTTTTTGCCCCCAAATAAGAAAAAATTTCTGCAATTTTATTCCAAAATAAGGGAAATTTCTGCCTTTTTGCCCCAAAATAAGAAGAATTTCTGCCGTTTTGCTCCGAAATATTTGAAATTTCTGCAATTTTACCCCAAAATAAGGTGAATTTCTGCCTTTTTGCCCCAAAATAATGGGAATTTCTGCCTTTTTGCCCCAAAATAAGAAAAATTTTTGCTTTTTTTTCTCTGAAATAAGTGAAATTTCTGCAATTTTGCCCTAAAATAAAGGAAATTTCTGCAATTTTTTCCCATAATAAGGGAAATTTCTGCAATTTTGCCCCAAAATAAGGGGAATTTCTGTTTTTGCCCCCAAATAAGGGAAATTTCTGCAATTTGCCCTAAAATAAGGGGATTTTCTGCATTTTTTGCCAAAAATAAAAGGAATTTCTGACATTTTGCCGCAAAATAAGTGAAATTTCTGCAGTTTTACCCCAAAATAAGGAAAATTTCTGCCTTTTTGCGCAAAAATTAGGGGAATTTCTGCAATTTTGCTCCAAAATACAAAGAATTTCTGCCTTTTTGCCCGAAAATAAAGGGAATGTATACCTTTTTGACATAAAAAAGCAAATTTCTTCATTTTTGCCCCAAAATAAGGGGAATTTCCACCTTTTTGACTCAAAATAAGTGCAATTTCTGCCTTTTCCCCAAAATAAACGAAATTTCTGTCTTTTTGCCCCAAAATAAGGGTAATTTCAGCCTTATTACCTCAAAATAAGGGGAATTTCTGCCTTTTTGCCCCAAAATATGGGGAATTTCTGACTTTTTGCCACAAAATAAGAAAAATTTCTGCAATTTTGTACCAAAATAAAAAAAATTTCTGCCTTTTTGCCCCCCCCCAAAAAAATTTCTGCCTTTTTTCCCTGAAATACGTGAAATTTCTCTAATTTTGCCCCAAAATAAGGGAAATTTCTGCAATTTTGCCCCAATGTAAAGGAAATTTCTGCAATTTTGCCCCAAAATAAGGGGAATTTCTGACTGTTTGCTCCCGAAAAAGGAGATTTTCTGTCTTTTTGCCCCAAAATAAAGAGAATTTCTGCCTTTTTGCCCGAAAATTATGAGTATTTCTGCAATTTTGCTTCAAAATACAGGGAATTTCTGTCTTTTAGCCCCAAAATAAAGGGAATTTCTGCATTTTACCTCAAATTGAGAATAATTTCTGCCTTTTGCCTCAAAATAAGGGGAATTTTCTGCCTTTTTGTTTCAAAATAAGAAAAATTTCTTCAATTTTGTACCATAATAAAAGAAATTTCTGCTCTTTGCCCCAAAATAAAAGGAATTTCTGACTTTTTGCCCTGAAATAAATGAAATTTCTGCAATTTTGCCCGAAAATAAGGGAAATTTGTGCCTCTTTGCCCCAAAATAAGAAGAAGTTTTGCCTTTTGCCCCAAAATATGGGGAATTTCAGCATTTTACCTCAAAATAAGAATTTCAGCCCTTTTGCCCCAAAATAAGGAAAATTTCTGCAATTTTGCCCCAAAATAAGGGGAATTTCTTCCTTTTTGCCCCAAAATAAAGGATATTTCAGCCTTTTTACCTGAAAATAAGTGAAATTTCTGCAATTTTACCCCAAATAAGGTAAATTCCTGCAATTTTGCCCCAAAATAAGTGGAATTTCTGAGTTTTGTCCCAAAATAAGGAGAATTTCTGTCTATTTTCCCCAACATATAGGGAATTTCTGCCTTTTGGCCCAACAATATTGGGAATTTCTTCATTTTTGCTTCAAAATAAGGGGAATTTCTGCCTTTTTGTCTCTAAAGAAGTGGAATTTCTGTATTTTCCTTCCAAAACAAAGGGAATTTCTGTCTTTTTTGCCCCAAAATAAGGAAAATTTCTGACTTATTACCCTGAAATAAGTGAAATGTTTGCAATTTTGCCCCAAAATAAGGGAAATTTCTGCCTTTTTGCCCCCAAGTAATGGGAATTTCAGCCTTTTTACCTCAAAATAAGGGGAATTTCTGCATTTTTGCCACAAAATATTAGGAATTTCTGCATTTTGGCCCCAAAATAAGAAAAATTTCTGCCATTTTTATCTGAAATAAGTGAAATTTTTGCAATTTTGGCCCAAAATAAGTAAAATTTCTGCAATTTTGCCCCAAAATAAGGGAAATTTCTGGAATTTTGCCCCAAAATAAGTGGAATTTCTGAGTTTTGCCCCAAAATAAGGAGAATTTCTGTCTTTTTGCCCCAACATATAGGGAATTTCTGCCTTTTTGCCCCACAATTAGGGGATTTTCTTCAATTCTGCTCCAAAATACGGGGAATTTCTGCTTTTTTTGCCTGAAAATAAGGGGAATGTATACCTTTTGCCACAAAAAAGAGAAATTTCTTCATTTTTGCCCCAAAATAAGAGGAATTTCTGCCTTCTTACCTCAAAATAAGTGAAATTTCTGCCTTTTTACCTAAAAATGAACGGAATTTCTGTCTTTTTGCCCTAAAATAAAAGGAATTTTTGAATTTTGCCCTGAAATAAGTGAAATTTCTGCAATTTTGCCCCAAAATAAGGGAAATTTCTGCCTTTTTGCCACAAAATAAAGGGAATTTCTGTATTTTTGCCCCAAAATAAGGGGAATTTCAGCATTTTACCTCATAATAAGGCAAATTTCTGCCTTTTGGCCCCAAAATATGGGGAATTTCTTCATTTTTGCCCCAAAATAAAGAAAATTTCTGCAATTTTGTACCAAAATAAAAGAAATTTCTGCCTTTTTGCCCCAAAATAAGAGAAATTTCTGCACTTTTTCCCTGAAATAAGTGAAATTTCTGCAATTTTGCCCCAAAATAAGGGAAATTTCTGCAATTTTGCCCCAAAATAAAGAAAATTTCTGCAATTTTGTACCAAAATAAAAGAAATTTCTGCCTTTTTGCCCCATAATAAGAGAAATTTTTGCACTTTTTCCCTGAAATAAGTGAAATTTCTGCAATTTTGCCCCAAAATAAGAGAAATTTCTGCAATTTTGCCCCAAAATAAAGAAAATTTCTGCAATTTTACCCCAAAATAAGGGGAATTTCTGACTTTTTGCCCTGAAATAAGGAGAATTTCTGTCTTTTTGTTCCAAAATAATGTGAATTTCTGCATTTTCCTTCAAAATTAGGGAAATATGTGCAATTTTGCTTCAAAATACAGGGAAATCTGCCTTATTGCACAAAAATAAAGGGAATTTCTCCATTTTTGCACCAATATAAGGGGAATTTCTGAAATTTAGCTTTAAAATACGGGGAATTTCTGCGTTATTGTCCGAAATAAAGTGGAATTTCTGCCTTTTTGCCCTGAAATATTTGAAATTTCTGCAATTTTACCCCAAAATAAGGGGAATTTCTGTTTTTGGCCCCAAAATTAAGGGAATTTCAGCTTTTTGTCCCAAAATAAGGCAAATATCTGACTTTTTGCCCAGAAATAATTGAAATTTCTGCAATTTTGCCCCAAAATAATAGGAATTTCTGCCTTTTTGCCGAAAATAAGGGGAATTTCAGCATTTTACCTTCAAATAAGAGGAATTTCTGCCTTTTTGCAACAAAATAAGGGGAATTTCTGCCCTATTGCCCTTAAATAAGGAAAATTTCTGCTTTTCTGCCCCAATTAACGGGAATTTCTGCCTTTTTGCCACAAAGTAAAGGGAATTTCTGCCTTTTTGCCCCATAATAACGGGAATTTCAGCCTTTTCACCTCAAAATAAGGGGAATTTCTGCCTTTTTCCCCAAAATATGGGTAATTTTTGCCTTTTTGTTCCAAAATAAGGAAAATTTCTACAATTTTGTATCAAAATAAAAGAAATTTCTGTTTTTGCCCGAAAATAAAAGGAATTTCTGACTTTTTGCCCTGAAATAAATGAAATTCCTGCAATTATGCCCGAAAATAAGGGAAATTTGGGCCTTTTTGCCCCCAAATGAGGGGAATTTCTGCCTTTTTGCCCCAAAATATGGGGAATTTCAGGATTTTACCTCAAAATAAGGGGAATTTCAGCCTTTTTGCACCAAAATATGGGGAATTTCTGCCTTTTTGCCACAAAATAAGATAAATTTCTGCAAGTCTGTAACAATATAAAAGAAATTTCTAAAATTTTGCCCCAAAATAAAGGAAATTTCTGATTTTTGCCCCAAACTAAAAAGAATTTCTCTATTTTTGCCCCAAAATAAAGGGAAATTCTGCCTTTTTGCCCCAAATATGGGGGGTTTCTGCAATTTTGCTCCAAAATACGAGAAATTTCTGCCTTTTTACCCGAAATTAAGTGGATTTTCTGCTTTTTTGCCCCCAAAAAAGGGAAATTTCTGCAATTTTATCCCAAAATAAGGGAAATTTCTGCCTTTTTGCCCCAAAATAAGGGGAATTTCTGCCGTTTTGCCCTGAAATATGTGAAATTTCTGCAATTTTACCCCAAAATAAGGTGAATTTCTGCCTTTTTGCCCCAAAATAATGGGAATTTCTGCCTTTTTGCCCCAAAATAAGAAAAATTTTTCCTTTTTTTCTCTGAAATAAGTGAAATTTCTGCAATTTTGCCCTAAAATAAGGGAAATTTCTGCAATTTTTCCCCATAATAAGGGAAATTTCTGCAATTTTGCCCCAAAATAAGGGGAATTTCTGTTTTTGTCCCCAAATAAGGGAAATTTCTGCAATTTTGCCCTAAAATAAGGGGATTTTCTGCATTTTTTGCCAAAAATAAGGGGAATTTCTGACATTTTGCCGCAAAATAAGTGAAATTTCTGCAGTTTTACCCCAAAATAAGGAAAATTTCTGCCTTTTTGCCCAAAAATAAGGGGAATTTCTGCAATTTTGCTCCAAAATACAAAGAATTTCTGCCTTTTTGCCCGAAAATAAAGGGAATGTATACCTTTTGGCCATAAAAAAGCAAATTTCTTCATTTTTGCCCCAAAATAAGAGGATTTTCCACCTTTTTGACTCAAAATAAGTGCAATTTCTGCCTTTTCCCCAAAATAAACGAAATTTCTGCCTTTTTGCCCCAAAATAAGGGGAATTTCAGCCTTATTACCTCAAAATAAGGGGAATTTCTGCATTTTTGCCCCAAAATATTGGGAATTTCTGACTTTTTGCCCCAAAATAAGAAAAATTTCTGCAATTTTGTACCAAAATAAAAATTTTCTGCCTTTTTGCCCCCTCAAAAAAATTTCTGCCTTTTTTTTCTCAAATACCTGAAATTTCTGCAATTTTGCCCCAAAATAAGGGAAATTTCTGCAATTTTGCCCCAATGTAAAGGAAATTTCTGCAATTTTGCCCCAAAATAAGGGGAATTTCTGACTGTTTGCTCCCGAAAAAGGAGATTTTCTGTCTTTTTGCCCCAAAATAAGGAGAATTTCTGCCTTTTTGCCCGAAAATTAAGAGAATTTCTGCAATTTTGCTTCAAAATGCAGGGAATTTCTGCCTTTTAGCCCCAAAATAAAGGGAATTTCTGCATTTTACCTCAAATTGAGAATAATTTCTGCCTTTTGCCTCAAAATAAGGGGAATTTTCTGCCTTTTTGTTTCAAAATAAGATAAATTTCTTCAATTTTGTACCATAATAAAAGAAATTTCTGCTCTTTGCCCCAAAATAAAAGGAATTTCTGACTTTTTGCCCTGAAATAAATGAAATTTCTGCAATTTTGCCCGAAAAGAAGGGAAATTTGTGCCTCTTTGCCCCAAAATAAGAAGAAGTTTTGCCTTTTGCCCTAAAATATGGGGAATTTCAGCATTTTACCTCAAAATAAGAATTTCAGCCTTTTTGCCCCAAAATAAGGAAAATTTCTGCAATTTTGCCCCAAAATAAGGGGAATTTCTTCCTTTTTGCCCCAAAATAAAGGATATTTCAGCCTTTTTACCTGAAAATAAGTGAAATTTCTGCAATTTTGCCCCAAATAAGGGAAATTTCTGCAATTTTGCCTCAAAATAAGGTAAATTCCTGCAATTTTGCCCCAAAATAAGTGGAATTTCTGAGTTTTGTCCCAAAATTAGGAGAATTTCTGTCTTTTTGCCCCAACATATAGGGAATTTCTGCCTTTTTGCCCAAAAATTAGGGGAATTTCTTCATTTTTGCTTCAAAATAAGGGGAATTTCTGCCTTTTTGCCTCTAAAGAAGTGGAATTTCTGTATTTTCCTTCCAAAACAAAGGGAATTTCTGTCTTTTTTGCCCCAAAATAAGGAAAATTTCTGACTTATTACCCTGAAATAAGTTAAATGGTTGCAATTTTGCCCCAAAATAAGGGAAATTTCTGCCTTTTTGCCCCAAAATAAGGGGAATTTCAGCCTTTTTACCTCAAAATAAGGGGAATTTCTGCATTTTTGCCACAAAATATTAGGAATTTCTGCCTTTTTTCCCCAAAATAAGAAAAATTTCTGCCTTTTTTTATCTGAAATAAGTGAAATTTCTGCAATTTTGCCCCAAATAAGGGAAATTTCTGCAATTTTGCCCCAAAATAAGGGAAATTTCTGGAATTTTGCCCCAAAATAAGTGGAATTTCTGAGTTTTGCCCCAAAATAAGGAGAATTTCTGTCTTTTTGCCCCAACATATAGGGAATTTCTGCCTTTTTGCCCCACAATTAGGGGATTTTCTGCAATTGTGCTCCAAAAAACGGGATATTTCTGCTTTTTTGCCCGAAAATAAGGAGAATACATACCTTTTGCCACAAAAAAGGGGAAATTTCTTCATTATTGCCCCAAAATAAGAGGAATTTCTGCCTTCTTACCTCACAATAAGTGAAATTTCTGCCTTTTTACCCAAAAATAAACAAAATTTCTGTCTTTTTGCCCAAAAATAAAAGGAATTTTTGAATTTTGCCCTGAAATAATTGAAATTTCTGCAATTTTGCCCCAAAATAAGGGAAATTTCTGCCTTTTTGCCACAAAATAAAGGGAATTTCTGTATTTTTGCCCCAAAATAAGGGGAATTTCAGAATTTTACCTCATAATAAGGCGAATCTCTGCCTTTTTGCCCCAAAATATGGGGAATTTCTTCATTTTTGCCCCAAAATAAAGAAAATTTCTGCAATTTTGTACCAAAATAAAAGAAATTTCTGCCTTTTTGCCCCAAAATAAGAGAAATTTCTGCACTTTTTCCCTGAAATAAGTGAAATTTCTGCAATTTTGCCTGAAAATAAGAGAAATTTCTGCAATTTTGGCCCAAAATAAGTGGAATTTCTGAGTTTTGCCCCAAAATAAGGAGAATTTCTGTCTTTTTGCCCCAACATATAGGGAATTTCTGCATTTTTGCCCCACAATTAGGGGATTTTCTTCAATTCTGCTCCAAAATACGGGGAATTTCTGCTTTTTTTTGCCCGAAAATAAGGGGAATGTATACCTTTTGCCACAAAAAAGAGAAATTTCTTCATTTTTGCCCCAAAATAAGAGGAATTTCTGCCTTCTTACCTCAAAATAAGTGAAATTTCTGCCTTTTTACCTAAAAATGAACGGAATTTCTGTCTTTTTGCCCCAAAATAAAAGGAATTTTTGAATTTTGCCCTGAAATGAGTGAAATTTCTGCAATTTTGCCCCAAAATAAGGGAAATTTCTGCCTTTTTGCCACAAAATAAAGGGAATTTCTGTATTTTTGCCCCAAAATAAGGGGAATTTCAGCATTTTACCTCATAATAAGGCAAATCTCTGCCTTTTTGCCCCAAAATATGGGGAATTTCTTCATTTTTGCCCCAAAATAAGAGGAATTTCTGCAATTTTGTACCAAAATAAAAGAAATTTCTGCCTTTTTGCCCCAAAATAAGAGAAATTTCTGCACTTTTTCCCTGAAATAAGTGAAATTTCTGCAATTTTGCCCCAAAATAAGAGAAATTTCTGCAATTTTGCCCCAAAATAAAGAAAATTTCTGCAATTTTACCCCAAAATAAGGGGAATTTCTGACTTTTTGCCCTGAAATAAGGAGAATTTCTGTCTTTTTGTTCCAAAATAATGTGAATTTCTGCATTTTCCTTCAAAATTAGGGAAATATTTGCAATTTTGCTTCAAAATACGGGGAAATCTGCCTTACTGCACAAAAATAAAGGAAATTTCTCAATTTTTGCACCAATATAAGGGGAATTTCTGAAATTTAGCTTTAAAATACGGGGAATTTCTGCGTTATTGTCCGAAATAAAGTGAAATTTCTGCCTTTTTGCCCTGAAATATTTGAAATTTCTGCAATTTTACCCCAAAATAAGGGGAATTTCTGTTTTTGGCCCCAAAATTAAGGGAATTTCAGCTTTTTGCCCCAAAATAAGGCAAATATCTGACTTTTTGCCCAGAAATAATTGAAATTTCTGCAATTTTGCCCCAAAATAATAGGAATTTCTGCCTTTTTGCCGAAAATAAGGGGAATTTCAGCATTTTACCTTCAAATAAGGGGAATTTCTGCCTTTTTGTCACAAAATAAGGGGAATTTCTGCCCTATTGCCCTTAAATAAGGAAAATTTCTGCTTTTCTGCCCCAATTAACGGGAATTTCTGCCTTTTTGCCACAAATTAAAGGGAATTTCTGCCTTTTTTCCCCAAAATAACGGGAATTTCAGCCTTTTCACCTCAAAATAAAAGGAATTTCTGCCTTTTTCCCCAAAATATGGGTAATTTTTGCCTTTTTGTTCCAAAATAAGGAAAATTTCTACAATTTTGTATCAAAATAAAAGAAATTTCTGTTTTTGCCCGAAAATAAAAGGAATTTCTGACTTTTTGCCCTGAAATAAATGAAATTCCTGCAATTATGCCCGAAAATAAGGGAAATTTGTGCCTTTTTGCCCCCAAATGAGGGGAATTTCTGCCTTTTTGCCCCAAAATATGGGGAATTTCAGGATTTTACCTCAAAATAAGGGGAATTTCAGCCTTTTTGCACCAAAATATGGGGAATTTCTGCCTTTTTGCCACAAAATAAGAAAAATTTCTGCAAGTCTGTAACAATATAAAAGAAATTTCTAAAATTTTGCCCCAAAATAAAGGAAATTTCTGATTTTTGCCCCAAAATAAAAAAAATTTCTCTATTTTTGCCACAAAATAAAGGGAAATTCTGCCTTTTAGCCCCAAAATTAGGGGAGTTTCTGCAATTTTGTTCCAAAATACGAGAAATTTCTGCCTTTTTACCCGAAATTAAGTGGATTTTCTGCCTTTTTGCCCCCAAATAAGGGAAATTTCTGCAATTTTATCCCAAAATAAGGGAAATTTCTGCCTTTTTGCCCCAAAATAAGGGGAATTTCTGCCGTTTTGCCCTGAAATATGTAAAATTTCTGCAATTTTACCCCAAAATAATGGGAAATTCTGCCTTTTTGCCCCAAAATAAGAAAAATTTTTGCTTTTTTTCTCTGAAATAAGTGAAATTTCTGCAATTTTGCCCTAAAATAAGGGAAATTTCTGCAATTTTTCCCCATAATAAGGGAAATTTCTGCAATTTTGCCCCAAAATAAGGGGAATTTCTGTTTTTGTCCCCAAATAAGGGAAATTTCTGCAATTTTGCCCTAAAATAAGGGGATTTTCTGCATTTTTTGCCAAAAATAAGTGGAATTTCTGACATTTTGCCGCAAAATAAGTGAAATTTCTGCAGTTTTACCCCAAAATAAGGAAAATTTCTGCCTTTTTGCCCAAAAATTAGGGGAATTTCTGCAATTTTGCTCCAAAATACAAAGAATTTCTGCCTTTTTGCCCGAAAATAAAGGGAATGTATACCTTTTTGCCATAAAAAAGCAAATTTCTTCATTTTTGCCCCAAAATAAGGGGATTTTCCACCTTTTTGACTCAAAATAAGTGCAATTTCTGCTATTTCCCCAAAATAAACGAAATTTCTGCCTTTTTGCCCCAAAATAAGGGGAATTTCAGCCTTATTACCTCAAAATAAGGGGAATTTCTGCATTTTTGCCCCAAAATATGGGGAATTTCTGACTTTTTGCCCCAAAATAAGAAAAATTTCTGCAATTTTGTACCAAAATAAAAAAAAATTCTGCCTTTTTGCCCCCCCAAAAAAATTTCTGCCTTTTTTTCTCAAATACCTGAAATTTCTGCAATTTTGCCCCAAAATAAGGGAAATTTCTGCAATTTTGCCCCAATGTAAAGGAAATTTCTGCAATTTTGCCCCAAAATAAGAGGAATTTCTGACTGTTTGCTCCCGAAAATGGAGATTTTCTGTCTTTTTGCCCCAAAATAAGGAGAATTTCTGCCTTTTTGCCCGAAAATTAAGAGAATTTCTGCAATTTTGCTTCAAAATACAGGGAATTTCTGCCTTTTAGCCCCAAAATAAAGGGAATTTCTGCATTTTACCTCAAATTGAGAATAATTTCTGCCTTTTGCCTCAAAATAAGGGGAATTTTCTGCCTTTTTGTTTCAAAATAAGATAAATTTCTTCAATTTTGTACCATAATAAAAGAAATTTCTGCTCTTTGCCCCAAAATAAAAGGAATTTCTGACTTTTTGCCCTGAAATAAATGAAATTTCTGCAATTTTGCCCGAAAATAAGAGAAATTTGTGCCTCTTTGCCCCAAAATAAGAAGTTTTGCCTTTTGCCCCAAAATATGGGGAATTTCAGCATTTTACCTCAAAATAAGAATTTCAGCCTTTTTGCCCCAAAATAAGGAAAATTTCTGCAATTTTGCCCCAAAATAAGGGGAATTTCTTCCTTTTTGCCCCAAAAGAAAGGATATTTCAGCCTTTTTACCTGAAAATAAGTGAAATTTCTGCAATTTTGCCCCAAATAAGGTAAATTCCTGCAATTTTGCCCCAAAATAAGTGGAATTTCTGAGTTTTGTCCCAAAATAAGGAGAATTTCTGTCTATTTTCCCCAACATATAGGGAATTTCTGCCTTTTGGCCCAACAATTAGGGGAATTTCTTCATTTTTGCTTCAAAATAAGGGGAATTTCTGCCTTTTTGTCTCTAAAGTAGTGGAATTTCTGTATTTTCCTTCCAAAACAAAGGGAATTTCTGTCTTTTTTGCCCCAAAATAAGGAAAATTTCTGACTTATTACCCTGAAATAAGTGAAATGTTTGCAATTTTGCCCCAAAATAAGGGAAATTTCTGCCTTTTTGCCCCCAAATAAGGGGAATTTTAGCCTTTTTACCTCAAAATAAGGGGAATTTCTGCATTTTTGCCACAAAATATTAGGAATTTCTGCATTTTTGCCCCAAAATAAGAAAAATTTCTGCCATTTTTACCTGAAATAAGTGAAATTTCTGCAATTTTGCCCCAAAATAAGTAAAATTTCTGCAATTTTGCCCCAAAATAAGGGAAATTTCTGGAATTTTGCCCCAAAATAAGTGGAATTTCTGAGTTTTGCCCCAAAATAAGGAGAATTTCTGTCTTTTTGCCCCAACATATAGGGAATTTCTGCCTTTTTGCCCCACAATTAGGGGATTTTCTTCAATTCTGCTCCAAAATACGGGGAATTTCTGCTTTTTTGCCCGAAAATAAGGGGAATGTATACCTTTTGCCACAAAAAAGAGAAATTTCTTCATTTTTGCCCCAAAATAAGAGGAATTTCTGCCTTCTTACCTCAAAATAAGTGAAATTTCTGCCTTTTTACCTAAAAATGAACGGAATTTCTGTCTTTTTGCCCCAAAATAAAAGGAATTTTTGAATTTTGCCCTGAAATGAGTGAAATTTCTGCAATTTTGCCCCAAAATAAGGGAAATTTCTGCCTTTTTGCCACAAAATAAAGGGAATTTCTGTATTTTTGCCCCAAAATAAGGGGAATTTCAGCATTTTACCTCATAATAAGGCAAATCTCTGCCTTTTTGCCCCAAAACATGGGGAATTTCTTCATTTTTGCCCCAAAATAAGAGGAATTTCTGCAATTTTGTACCAAAATAAAAGAAATTTCTGCCTTTTTGCCCCAAAATAAGAGAAATTTCTGCACTTTTTCCCTGAAATAAGTGAAATTTCTGCAATTTTGCCCCAAAATAAGAGAAATTTCTGCAATTTTGCCCCAAAATAAAGAAAATTTCTGCAATTTTACCCCAAAATAAGGGGAATTTCTGACTTTTTGCCCCAAAATAAGAGAAATTTCTGCACTTTTTCCCTGAAATAAGTGAAATTTCTGCAATTTTGCCCCAAAATAAGAGAAATTTCTGCAATTTTGCCCCAAAATAAAGAAAATTTCTGCAATTTTACCCCAAAATAAGGGGAATTTCTGACTTTTTGCCCTGAAATAAGGAGAATTTCTGTCTTTTTGTTCCAAAATAATGTGAATTTCTGCATTTTCCTTCAAAATTAGGGAAATATGTGCAATTTTGCTTCAAAATACGGGGAAATCTGCCTTATTGCACAAAAATAAAGGAAATTTCTCCATTTTTGCACCAATATAAGGGGAATTTCTGAAATTTAGCTTTAAAATACGGGGAATTTCTGCGTTATTGTCCGAAATAAAGTGGAATTTCTGCCTTTTTGCCCTGAAATATTTGAAATTTCTGCAATTTTACCCCAAAATAAGGGGAATTTCTGTTTTTGGCCCCAAAATTAAGGGAATTTCAGCTTTTTGCCCCAAAATAAGGCAAATATCTGACTTTTTGCCCAGAAATAATTGAAATTTCTGCAATTTTGCCCCAAAATAATAGGAATTTCTGCCTTTTTGCCGAAAATAAGGGGAATTTCAGCATTTTACCTTCAAATAAGGGGAATTTCTGCCTTTTTGTCACAAAATAAGGGGAATTTCTGCCCTATTGTCCTTAAATAAGGAAAATTTCTGCTTTTCTGCCCCAATTAACGGGAATTTCTGCCTTTTTGCCACAAAGTAAAGGTAATTTCTGCCTTTTTTCCCCAAAATAACGGGAATTTCAGCCTTTTCACCTCAAAATAAAAGGAATTTCTGCCTTTTTCCCCAAAATATGGGTAATTTTTGCCTTTTTGTTCCAAAATAAGGAAAATTTCTACAATTTTGTATCAAAATAAAAGAAATTTCTGTTTTTGCCCGAAAATAAAAGGAATTTCTGACTTTTTGCCCTGAAATAAATGAAATTCCTGCAATTATGCCCGAAAATAAGGGAAATTTGTGCCTTTTTGCCCCCAAATGAGGGGAATTTCTGCCTTTTTGCCCCAAAATATGGGGAATTTCAGGATTTTACCTCAAAATAAGGGGAATTTCAGCCTTTTTGCACCAAAATATGGGGAATTTCTGCCTTTTTGCCACAAAATAAGAAAAATTTCTGCAAGTCTGTAACAATATAAAAGAAATTTCTAAAATTTTGCCCCAAAATAAAGGAAATTTCTGATTTTTGCCCCAAAATAAAAAAAAATTCTCTATTTTTGCCACAAAATAAAGGGAAATTCTGCCTTTTAGCCCCAAAATTAGGGGAGTTTCTGCAATTTTGTTCCAAAATACGAGAAATTTCTGCCTTTTTACCCGAAATTAAGTGGATTTTCTGACTTTTTGCCCCCAAATAAGGGAAATTTCTGCAATTTTGCCCTAAAATAAGGGGATTTTCTGCATTTTTTGCCAAAAATAAGTGGAATTTCTGACATTTTGCCGCAAAATAAGTGAAATTTCTGCAGTTTTACCCCAAAATAAGGAAAATTTCTGCCTTTTTGCCCAAAAATTAGGGGAATTTCTGCAATTTTGCTCCAAAATACAAAGAATTTCTGCCTTTTTGCCCGAAAATAAAGGGAATGTATACCTTTTTGCCATAAAAAAGCAAATTTCTTCATTTTTGCCCCAAAATAAGGGGATTTTCCACCTTTTTGACTCAAAATAAGTGCAATTTCTGCTATTTCCCCAAAATAAACGAAATTTCTGCGTTTTTGCCCCAAAATAAGGGGAATTTCAGCCTTATTACCTCAAAATAAGGGGAATTTCTGCATTTTTGCCCCAAAATATGGGGAATTTCTGACTTTTTGCCCCAAAATAAGAAAAATTTCTGCAATTTTGTACCAAAATAAAAAAAAATTCTGCCTTTTTGCCCCCCCAAAAAAATTTCTGCCTTTTTTTCTCAAATACCTGAAATTTCTGCAATTTTGCCCCAAAATAAGGGAAATTTCTGCAATTTTGCCCCAATGTAAAGGAAATTTCTGCAATTTTGCCCCAAAATAAGAGGAATTTCTGACTGTTTGCTCCCGAAAATGGAGATTTTCTGTCTTTTTGCCCCAAAATAAGGAGAATTTCTGCCTTTTTGCCCGAAAATTAAGAGAATTTCTGCAATTTTGCTTCAAAATACAGGGAATTTCTGCCTTTTAGCCCCAAAATAAAGGGAATTTCTGCATTTTACCTCAAATTGAGAATAATTTCTGCCTTTTGCCTCAAAATAAGGGGAATTTTCTGCCTTTTTGTTTCAAAATAAGATAAATTTCTTCAATTTTGTACCATAATAAAAGAAATTTCTGCTCTTTGCCCCAAAATAAAAGGAATTTCTGACTTTTTGCCCTGAAATAAATGAAATTTCTGCAATTTTGCCCGAAAATAAGAGAAATTTGTGCCTCTTTGCCCCAAAATAAGAAGTTTTGCCTTTTGCCCCAAAATATGGGGAATTTCAGCATTTTACCTCAAAATAAGAATTTCAGCCTTTTTGCCCCAAAATAAGGAAAATTTCTGCAATTTTGCCCCAAAATAAGGGGAATTTCTTCCTTTTTGCCCCAAAAGAAAGGATATTTCAGCCTTTTTACCTGAAAATAAGTGAAATTTCTGCAATTTTGCCCCAAATAAGGTAAATTCCTGCAATTTTGCCCCAAAATAAGTGGAATTTCTGAGTTTTGTCCCAAAATAAGGAGAATTTCTGTCTATTTTCCCCAACATATAGGGAATTTCTGCCTTTTGGCCCAACAATTAGGGGAATTTCTTCATTTTTGCTTCAAAATAAGGGGAATTTCTGCCTTTTTGTCTCTAAAGTAGTGGAATTTCTGTATTTTCCTTCCAAAACAAAGGGAATTTCTGTCTTTTTTGCCCCAAAATAAGGAAAATTTCTGACTTATTACCCTGAAATAAGTGAAATGTTTGCAATTTTGCCCCAAAATAAGGGAAATTTCTGCCTTTTTGCCCCCAAATAAGGGGAATTTTAGCCTTTTTACCTCAAAATAAGGGGAATTTCTGCATTTTTGCCACAAAATATTAGGAATTTCTGCATTTTTGCCCCAAAATAAGAAAAATTTCTGCCATTTTTACCTGAAATAAGTGAAATTTCTGCAATTTTGCCCCAAAATAAGTAAAATTTCTGCAATTTTGCCCCAAAATAAGGGAAATTTCTGGAATTTTGCCCCAAAATAAGTGGAATTTCTGAGTTTTGCCCCAAAATAAGGAGAATTTCTGTCTTTTTGCCCCAACATATAGGGAATTTCTGCCTTTTTGCCCCACAATTAGGGGATTTTCTTCAATTCTGCTCCAAAATACGGGGAATTTCTGCTTTTTTGCCCGAAAATAAGGGGAATGTATACCTTTTGCCACAAAAAAGAGAAATTTCTTCATTTTTGCCCCAAAATAAGAGGAATTTCTGCCTTCTTACCTCAAAATAAGTGAAATTTCTGCCTTTTTACCTAAAAATGAACGGAATTTCTGTCTTTTTGCCCCAAAATAAAAGGAATTTTTGAATTTTGCCCTGAAATGAGTGAAATTTCTGCAATTTTGCCCCAAAATAAGGGAAATTTCTGCCTTTTTGCCACAAAATAAAGGGAATTTCTGTATTTTTGCCCCAAAATAAGGGGAATTTCAGCATTTTACCTCATAATAAGGCAAATCTCTGCCTTTTTGCCCCAAAACATGGGGAATTTCTTCATTTTTGCCCCAAAATAAGAGGAATTTCTGCAATTTTGTACCAAAATAAAAGAAATTTCTGCCTTTTTGCCCCAAAATAAGAGAAATTTCTGCACTTTTTCCCTGAAATAAGTGAAATTTCTGCAATTTTGCCCCAAAATAAGAGAAATTTCTGCAATTTTGCCCCAAAATAAAGAAAATTTCTGCAATTTTACCCCAAAATAAGGGGAATTTCTGACTTTTTGCCCCAAAATAAGAGAAATTTCTGCACTTTTTCCCTGAAATAAGTGAAATTTCTGCAATTTTGCCCCAAAATAAGAGAAATTTCTGCAATTTTGCCCCAAAATAAAGAAAATTTCTGCAATTTTACCCCAAAATAA
This sequence comes from Micromys minutus, assembly GCF_963924665.1. NCBI lineage: Eukaryota > Metazoa > Chordata > Mammalia > Rodentia > Muridae > Micromys > Micromys minutus. Next base: position 23,232 of record NW_027667487.1, read on the forward strand.
GGGGAATTTCTGACTTTTTGCCCTGAAATAAGGAGAATTTCTGTCTTTTTGTTCCAAAATAATGTGAATTTCTGCATTTTCCTTCAAAATTAGGGAAATATGTGCAATTTTGCTTCAAAATACGGGGAAATCTGCCTTATTGCACAAAAATAAAGGAAATTTCTCCATTTTTGCACCAATATAAGGGGAATTTCTGAAATTTAGCTTTAAAATACGGGGAATTTCTGCGTTATTGTCCGAAATAAAGTGGAATTTCTGCCTTTTTGCCCTGAAATATTTGAAATTTCTGCAATTTTACCCCAAAATAAGGGGAATTTCTGTTTTTGGCCCCAAAATTAAGGGAATTTCAGCTTTTTGCCCCAAAATAAGGCAAATATCTGACTTTTTGCCCAGAAATAATTGAAATTTCTGCAATTTTGCCCCAAAATAATAGGAATTTCTGCCTTTTTGCCGAAAATAAGGGGAATTTCAGCATTTTACCTTCAAATAAGGGGAATTTCTGCCTTTTTGTCACAAAATAAGGGGAATTTCTGCCCTATTGTCCTTAAATAAGGAAAATTTCTGCTTTTCTGCCCCAATTAACGGGAATTTCTGCCTTTTTGCCACAAAGTAAAGGTAATTTCTGCCTTTTTTCCCCAAAATAACGGGAATTTCAGCCTTTTCACCTCAAAATAAAAGGAATTTCTGCCTTTTTCCCCAAAATATGGGTAATTTTTGCCTTTTTGTTCCAAAATAAGGAAAATTTCTACAATTTTGTATCAAAATAAAAGAAATTTCTGTTTTTGCCCGAAAATAAAAGGAATTTCTGACTTTTTGCCCTGAAATAAATGAAATTCCTGCAATTATGCCCGAAAATAAGGGAAATTTGTGCCTTTTTGCCCCCAAATGAGGGGAATTTCTGCCTTTTTGCCCCAAAATATGGGGAATTTCAGGATTTTACCTCAAAATAAGGGGAATTTCAGCCTTTTTGCACCAAAATATGGGGAATTTCTGCCTTTTTGCCACAAAATAAGAAAAATTTCTGCAAGTCTGTAACAATATAAAAGAAATTTCTAAAATTTTGCCCCAAAATAAAGGAAATTTCTGATTTTTGCCCCAAAATAAAAAAAAATTCTCTATTTTTGCCACAAAATAAAGGGAAATTCTGCCTTTTAGCCCCAAAATTAGGGGAGTTTCTGCAATTTTGTTCCAAAATACGAGAAATTTCTGCCTTTTTACCCGAAATTAAGTGGATTTTCTGACTTTTTGCCCCCAAATAAGGGAAATTTCTGCAATTTTATCCCAAAATAAGGGAAATTTCTGCCTTTTTGCCCCAAAATAAGGGGAATTTCTGCCGTTTTGCCCTGAAATATGTGAAATTTCTGCAATTTTACCCCAAAATAAGGTGAATTTCTGCCTTTTTGCCCCAAAATAACGGGAATTTCTGCTTTTTTGCCCCAAAATAAGAAAAATTTTTGCTTTTTTTCTCTGAAATAAGTGAAATTTCTGCAATTTTGCCCTAAAATAAGGGAAATTTCTGCAATTTTTCCCCATAATAAGGGAAATTTCTGCAATTTTTCCCCAAAATAAGGAAAATTTCGGTTTTTGTCCCCAAATAAGGGAAATTTCTGCAATTTTGCCCTAAAATAAGGGGATTTTCTGCATTTTTTGCCAAAAATAAGGGGAATTTCTGACATTTTGCCGCAAAATAAGTGAAATTTCTGCAGTTTTACCCCAAAATAAGGAAAATTTCTGCCTCTTTGCCCAAAAATTAGGGGAATTTCTGCAATTTTGCTCCAAAATACAAAGAATTTCTGCCTTTTTGTCCGAAAATAAAAGGAATGTATACCTTTTTGCCATAAAAAAGCAAATTTCTTCATTTTTGCCCCAAAATAAGGGGATTTTCCACCTTTTTGACTCAAAATAAGTGCAATTTCTGCCTTTTCCCCAAAATAAACGAAATTTCTGCCTTTTTGCCCCAAAATAAGGGGAATTTCAGCCTTATTACCTCAAAATATGGGGAATTTCTGACTTTTTGCCCCAAAATAAGAAAAATTTCTGCAATTTTGTACCAAAATAAAAAAAATTTCTGCCTTTTTGCCCCCCCAAAAAAACTTTCTGCCTTTTTTTTCTCAAATACCTGAAATTTCTGCAATTTTGCCCCAAAATAAGGGAAATTTCTGCAATTTTGCCCCAATGTAAAGGAAATTTCTGCAATTTTGCCCCAAAATAAGGGGAATTTCTGACTGTTTGCTCCCGAAAAAGGAGATTTTCTGTCTTTTTGCCCCAAAATAAGGAGAATTTCTGCCTTTTTGCCCGAAAATTATGAGAATTTCTGCAATTTTGCTTCAAAATACAGGGAATTTCTGTCTTTTAGCCCCAAAATAAAGGGAATTTCTGCATTTTATCTCAAATTGAGAATAATTTCTGCCTTTTGCCTCAAAATAAGGGGAATTTTCTGCCTTTTTGTTTCAAAATAAGAAAAATTTCTTCAATTTTGTACCATAATAAAAGAAATTTCTGCTCTTTGCCCCAAAATAAAAGGAATTTCTGACTTTTTGCCCTGAAATAAATGAAATTTCTGCAATTTTGCCCGAAAATAAGGGAAATTTGTGCCTCTTTGCCCCAAAATAAGAAGAAGTTTTGCCTTTTGCCCCAAAATATGGGGAATTTCAGCATTTTACCTCAAAATAAGAATTTCAGCCCTTTTGCCCCAAAATAAGGAAAATTTCTGCAATTTTGCCCCAAAATAAGGGGAATTTCTTCCTTTTTGCCCCAAAATAAAGGATATTTCAGCCTTTTTACCTGAAAATAAGTGAAATTTCTGCAATTTTGCCCCAAATAAGGGAAATTTCTGCAATTTTGCCTCAAAATAAGGTAAATTCCTGCAATTTTGCCCCAAAATAAGTGGAATTTCTGAGTTTTGTCCCAAAATAAGGAGAATTTCTGTCTTTTTGCCCCAACATATAGGGAATTTCTGCCTTTTGGCCCAACAATTAGGGGAATTTCTTCATTTTTGCTTCAAAATAAGGGGAATTTCTGCCTTTTTGCCTCTGAAGAAGTGGAATTTCTGTATTTTCCTTCCAAAACAAAGGGAATTTCTGTCTTTTTTGCCCCAAAATAAGGAAAATTTCTGACTTATTACCCTGAAATAAGTGAAATGTTTGCAATTTTACCCCAAAATAAGGAAAATTTCTGCCTTTTTGCCCCCAAATAAGGGAAATTTCAGCCTTTTTACCTCAAAATAAGGGGAATTTCTGCATTTTTGCCACAAAATATTAGGAATTTCTGCCTTTTTGCCCCAAAATAAGAAAAATTTCTGCCATTTTTACCTGAAATAAGTGAAATTTCTGCAATTTTGCCCCAAAATAAGTAAAATTTCTGCAATTTTGCTTCAAAATAAGGGAAATTTCTGGAATTTTGCCCCAAAATAAGTGGAATTTCTGAGTTTTGCCCCAAAATAAGGAGAATTTCTGTCTTTTTGCCCCAACATATAGGGAATTTCTGCCTTTTTGTCCCACAATTAGGGGATTTTCTTCAATTCTGCTCCAAAATAGGGGGAATTTCTGCTTTTTTGCCCGAAAATAAGGGGAATGTATACCTTTTGCCACAAAAAGAGAAATTTCTTCATTTTTGCCCCAAAATAAGAGGAATTACTGCCTTCTTACCTCAAAATAAGTGAAATTTCTGCCTTTTTACCCAAAATAAACGGAATTTCTGTCTTTTTGCCCCAAAATAAAAGGAATTTTTGAATTTTGCCCTTAAATATGGGAAATTTCTGCAATTTTGCCACAAAATAAGGGAAATTTCTGCCTTTTTGCCACAAAATAAAGGGAAATTCTGTCTTTTTGCCTCAAAATAAGGGGAATTTCAGCATTTTACCTCATAATAAGGGGAATCTCTGCTTTTTTGCCCCAATATATGGGGAATTTCTGCATTTTCCCCAAAATAAAGAAAATTTCTGCAATTTTGTACCAAAATAAAAGAAATTTCTGCCTTTTTTCCCCAAAATAAGAGAAATTTCTGTGCTTTTTCCCTGAAATAAGTGAAATTTCTGCAATTTTGCCCCAAAATAAGGGAAATTTCTGCAATTTTGCCCCAAAATAAAGGAAATTTCTGCAATTTTACCCCAAAATAAGGGGAATTTATGACTTTTTGCCCTGAAATAAGGAGAATTTCTGTCTTTTTGTTCCAAAATAATGTGAATTTCTGCATTTTCCCTCAAAATTAGGGGATAATGTGCAATTTTGCTTCAAAATACGGGGAAATCTGCCTTATTGCACAAAAATAGAGGGAATTTCTGCATTTTTGCACCAATATAAGGGGAATTTCTGAAATTTATCTTTAAAATACGGGGAATTTCTGCGTTATTGTCCGTAATAAAGTGGAATTTCAACCTTTTTGCCCTGAAATATTTGAAATTTCTGCAATTTTACCCCAAAATAAGGGGAATTTCTGTTTTTGGCCCCAAAATTAGGGAATTTCTGTTTTTCGCCCCAAAATAAGGCAAATTTCTGACTTTTTGCCCTGAAATAATTGAAATTTCTGCAATTTTGCCCCAAAATAATAGGAATTTCTGCCTTTTTGCCGAAAATAAGGGGAAATTCAGCATTTTACCTCCAAATAAGGGGAATTTCTGCCTTTTTGCCACAAAATATGGGGAATTTCTGCCCTATTGCCCTTAAATAAGGAAAATTTCTGCTTTTCTGCCCCAATTAACGGGAATTTCTGCCTTTTTGCCACAAAGTAAAGGGAATTTCTGCCTTTTTTCCCCAAAATAACGGGAATTTCAGCCTTTTTACCTCAAAATAAGGGGAATTTCTGCCTTTTTCCCCAAAATATGGGTAATTTTTGCTTTTTGTTCCAAAATAAGAAAAATTTCTACAATTTTGTATCAAAATAAAAGAAATTTCTGCCCTTTTTCCCCAAAATAAATGGAATTTCTGACTTTTTGCCCTGAAATAAATGAAATTCCTGCAATTATGCCCGAAAATAAGGGAAATTTGTGCCTTTTTGCCCCCAAATGAGAGGAATTTCTGCCTTTTTTCCCCAAAATATGGGGAATTTCAGCCTTTTTGCACCAAAGTATGGGGAATTTCTGCCTTTTTGCCACAAAATAAGAAAAATTTCTGCAAGTCTGTAACAATATAAAAGAAATTTTTAAATTTTGCCCCAAAATAAGGGAAATTTCTGATTTTTGCCCCAAAATAAAAAGAATTTCTCTATTTTTGCCCCACAATAAAGGGAAATTCTGCCTTTTTGCCCCAAAATTAGGGGAGTTTCTGCAATTTTGCTCCAAAATACGAGAAATTTCTGCCTTTTTACCCGAAATTAAGTGGATTTTCTGCCTTTTTGCCCCCAAATAAGGGAAATTTCTGCAATTTTATCCCAAAATAAGGTGAATTTCTGCCTTTTTGCCCCAAAATAATGGGAATTTCTGCCTTTTTGCCCCAAAATAAAAAAATTTTTTGCTTTTTTTCTCTGAAATAAGTGAAATTTCTGCAATTTTGCCCTAAAATAAGGGAAATTTCTGCAATTTTTCCCCATAATAAGGGAAATTTCTGCAATTTTGCCCCAAAATAAAGGGAATTTCTGATTTTGCCCCCAAATAAGGGAGATTTCTGCAATTTTGCCCTAAAATAAGGGGATTTTCTGCCTTTTTTGCCGAAAATAAGGGGAATTTCTGACATTTTGCCGCAAAATAAGTGAAATTTCTGCAGTTTTACCCCAAAATAAGGGGAATTTCTGCTTTTTTACCCAAAAATTAGGGGAATTTCTGCAATTTTGCTCCAAAATACGGGTAATTTCTGCCTTTTTGCCCGAAAATAAAGGGAATGTATACCTTTTTGCTATAAAAAAAGCAAATTTCTTCATTTTTGCCCCAAAATAAGGGGATTTTCCACCTTTTTGACTCAAAATAAGTGCAATTTCTGCCTTTTCCCAAAATAAACGAAATTTCTGTCTTTTTGCCCCAAAATAAGGGGAATTTCAGCCTTTTTACCTCAAAATAAGGGGAATTTCTGCCTTTTTGCCCCAAAATATTGGGAATTTCTGACTTTTTGCCCCAAAATAAGAAAAATTTCTGCAATTTTGTACCAAAATAAAAAAAAATTTCTGCCTTTTTGCCCCCAAATAAGGGGAATTTTGGCCTTTTTACCTCAAAATAAGGGGAATTTCTGCATTTTTGCCACAAAATATTAGGAATTTCTGCCTTTTTGCCCCAAAATATGGGGAATTTCAGGATTTTACCTCAAAATAAGGGGAATTTCAGTTTTTTTGCACCAAAATATGGGGAATTTCTGCCTTTTTGCCACAAAATAAGAAAAATTTCTGCAAGTCTGTAACAATATAAAAGAAATTTCTAAAATTTTGTTCCAAAATAAAGGAAATTTCTGATTTTTGCCCCAAAATAAAAAAAATTTCTCTATTTTTGCCCCACAATAAAGGGAAATTCTGCCTTTTTGCCCCAAAATTAGGGGAGTTTCTGCAATTTTGCTCCAAAATACGAGAAATTTCTGCCTTTTTACCCGAAATTAAGTGGATTTTCTGCCTTTTTGCCCCCAAATAAGGGAAATTTCTGCAATTTTATTCCAAAATAAGGGAAATTTCTGCCTTTTTGCCCAAAATAAGGGGAATTTCTGCCGTTTTGCCCTGAAATATGTGAAATTTCTGCAATTTTACCCCAAAATAAGGTGAATTTCTGCCTTTTTGCCCCAAAATAATGGGAATTTCTGCCTTTTTGCCCCAAAATAAGAAAAATTTTTAGCTTTTTTTCTCTGAAATAAGTGAAATTTCTGCAATTTTGCCCTAAAATAAGGGAAATTTCTGCAATTTTTCCCCATAATAAGGGAAATTTCTGCAATTTTGCCCCAAAATAAGGGGAATTTCTGTTTTTGCCCCCAAATAAGGGAAATTTCTGCAATTTTGCCCTAAAATAAGGGGATTTTCTGCATTTTTTGCCAAAAATAAGGGGAATTTCTGACATTTTGCCGCAAAATAAGTGAAATTTCTGCAGTTTTACCCCAAAATAAAAAAAATTTCTGCCTTTTTGCACAAAAATTAGGGGAATTTCTGCAATTTTGCTCCAAAATACAAAGAATTTCTGCCTTTTTGCCCGAAAATAAAGGGAATGTATACCTTTTTGCCATAAAAAAGCAAATTTCTTCATTTTTGCCCCAAAATAAGGGAATTTTCCACCTTTTTGACTCAAAATAAGTGCAATTTCTGCCTTTTCCCCAAAATAAACGAAATTTCTGCCTTTTTGCCCCAAAATAAGGGGAATTTCAGCCTTATTACCTCAAAATAAGGGGAATTTCTGCCTTTTTGCCCCAAAATATGGGGAATTTCTGACTTTTTGCCCCAAAATAAGAAAAATTTCTGCAATTTTGTACCAAAATAAAAAAAATTTCTCCTTTTTTGCCCCCCAAAAAAAATTTCTGCCTTTTTCCCCTGAAATACGTGAAATTTCTGCAATTTTGCCCCAAAATAAGGGAAATTTCTGCAATTTTGCCCCAAAATAAGGGGAATTTCTGACTGTTTGCTCCCGAAAAAGGAGATTTTCTGTCTTTTTGCCCCAAAATAAGGAGAATTTCTGCCTTTTTGCCCGAAAATTATGAGAATTTCTGCAATTTTGCTTCAAAATACAGGGAATTTTTGCCTTTTAGCCCCAAAATAAAGGGAATTTCTGCATTTTACCTCAAATTGAGAATAATTTCTGCCTTTTGCCTCAAAATAAGGGGAATTTTCTGCCTTTTTGTTTCAAAATAAGAAAAATTTCTTCAATTTTGTACCATAATAAAAGAAATTTCTGCTTTTTGCCCCTAAATAAAAGGAATTTCTGACTTTTTGCCCTGAAATAAATGAAATTTCTGCAATTTTGCCCGATAATAAGGGAAATTTGTGCCTCTTTGCCCCAAAATAAGAAGAAGTTTTGCCTTTTGCCCCAAAATATGGGGAATTTCAGCATTTTACCTCAAAATAAGAATTTCAGCCCTTTTGCCCCAAAATAAGGAAAATTTCTGCAATTTTGCCCCAAAATAAGGGGAATTTCTTCCTTTTTGCCCCCAAAAAAAGGATATTTCAGCCTTTTTACCTGAAAATAAGTGAAATTTCTGCAATTTTGCCCCAAATAAGGGAAATTTCTGCAATTTTGCCTCAAAATAAGGTAAATTCCTGCAATTTTGCCCTAAAATAAGTGGAATTTCTGAGTTTTGTCCCAAAATAAGGAGAATTTCTGTCTTTTTTCCCCAACATATAGGGAATTTCTGCCTTTTGGCCCAACAATTAGGGGAATTTCTTCATTTTTGCTTCAAAATAAGGGGAATTTCTGCCTTTTTGCCTCTGAAGAAGTGGAATTTCTGTATTTTCCTTCCAAAACAAAGGGAATTTCTGTCTTTTTTGCCCCAAAATAAGGAAAATTTTTGACTTATTACCCTGAAATAAGTGAAATGTTTGCAATTTTACCCCAAAATAAGGGAAATTTCTGCCTTTTTGCCCCCAAATAAGGGAAATTTCAGCCTTTTTACCTCAAAATAAGGGGAATTTCTGCATTTTTGCCACAAAATATTAGGAATTTCTGCCTTTTTGCCCCAAAATAAGAAAAATTTTTGCCATTTTTACCTGAAATAAGTGAAATTTCTGCAATTTTGCCCCAAAATAAGTAAAATTTCTGCAATTTTGCTTCAAAATAAGGGAAATTTCTGGAATTTTGCCCCAAAATAAGTGGAATTTCTGAGTTTTGCCCCAAAATAAGGAGAATTTCTGTCTTTTTGCCCCAACATATATGGAATTTCTGCCTTTTTGCCCCACAATTAGGGGATTTTCTTCAATTCTGCTCCAAAATAGGGGGAATTTCTGCTTTTTTGCCCGAAAATAAGGGGAATGTATACCTTTTGCCACAAAAAAGAGAAATTTCTTCATTTTTGCCCCAAAATAAGAGGAATTTCTGCCTTCTTACCTCAAAATAAGTGAAATTTCTGCCTTTTTACCCAAAATAAACGGAATTTCTGTCTTTTTGCCCCAAAATGAAAGGAATTTTTGAATTTTGCCCTGAAATATGTGAAATTTCTGCAATTTTGCCACAAAATAAGGGAAATTTCTGCCTTTTTGCCACAAAATAAAGGGAATTTCTGTCTTTTTGCCTCAAAATAAGGGGAATTTCAGCATTTTACCTCATAATAAGGGGAATCTCTGCTTTTTTGCCCGAAAATATGGGGAATTTCTGCATTTTCCCTAAAATAAAGAAAATTTCTGCAATTTTGTACCAAAATAAAAGAAATTTCTGCCTTTTTTCCCCAAAATAAGAGAAATTTCTGTGCTTTTTCCCTGAAATAAGTGAAATTTCTGCAATTTTGCCCCAAAATAAGGGAAATTTCTGCAATTTTGCCCCAAAATAAAGGAAATTTCTGCAATTTTGCCCCAAAATAAGGGGAATTTATGACTTTTTGCCCTGAAATAAGGAGAATTTCTGTCTTTTTGTTCCAAAATAATGTGAATTTCTGCATTTTCCCTCAAAATTAGGGGATAATGTGCAATTTTGCTTCAAAATATGGGGAAATCTGCCTTATTGCACAAAAATAGAGGGAATTTCTGCATTTTTGCACCAATATAAGGGGAATTTCTGAAATTTATCTTTAAAATACGGGGAATTTCTGCGTTATTGTCCGAAATAAAGTGGAATTTCTGCCTTTTTGCCCTGAAATATTTGAAATTTCTGCAATTTTACCCCAAAATAAGAGGAATTTCTGTTTTTGGCCCCAAAATTAGGGAATTTCTGTTTTTCGCCCCAAAATAAGGCAAATTTCTGACTTTTTGCCCTGAAATAATTGAAATTTCTGCAATTTTGCCCTAAAATAATAGGAATTTCTGCCTTTTTGCCGAAAATAAAAGGAAATTCAGCATTTTACCTCCAAATAAGGGGAATTTCTGCCTTTTTGCCACAAATTATGGGGAATTTCTGCCTTTTTTCCCCAAAATTACAGGAATTTCAGGCTTTTTACCTCAAAATAAGGGGAATTTCTGCCTTCATCCCCAAAATATGGGTAATTTTTGCTTTTTGTTCCAAAATAAGGAAAATTTCTACAATTTTGTATCAAAATAAAAGAGATTTCTGCCTTTTTTCCCCAAAATAAATGGAATTTCTGACTTTTTGCCCTGAAATAAATGAAATTCCTGCAATTATGCCCGAAAATAAGGGAAATTTGTGCCTTTTTGCCCCCAAATGAGAGGAATTTCTGCCCTTTTTCCCCAAAATATGGGGAATTTCAGCCTTTTTGCACCAAAGTATGGGGAATTTCTGCCTTTTTGCCACAAAATAAGAAAAATTTCTGCAAGTCTGTAACAATATAAAAGAAATTTCTAAAATTTTGCCCCAATATAAGGGAAATTTCTGATTTTTGCCCCAAAATAAAAAGAATTTCTCTATTTTTGCCCCACAATAAAGGGAAATTCTGCCTTTTTGCCCCAAAATTAGGGGAGTTTCTGCAATTTTGCTCCAAAATACGAGAAATTTCTGCCTTTTTACCCGAAATTAAGTGGATTTTCTGCCTTTTTGCCCCCAAATAAGGGAAATTTCTGCAATTTTATCCCAAAATAAGGGGACTTTCTGCATTTTGCCCCAAAATAAAGGGAATTTCTGTTGTTTTGCCCTGAAATATGTGAAATTTCTGCAATTTTACCCCAAAATAAGGTGAATTTCTGCCTTTTTGCCCCAAAATAATGGGAATTTCTGCCTTTTTGCCCCAAAATAAGAAAATTTTTTGCTTTTTTTCTCTGAAATAAGTGAAATTTCTGCAATTTTGCCCTAAAATAAGGGAAATTTCTGCAATTTTTCCACATAATAAGGGAAATTTCTGCAATTTTGCCCCAAAATAAAGGGAATTTCTGATTTTGCCCCCAAATAAGGGAGATTTCTGCAATTTTGCCCTAAAATAAGGGGATTTTCTGCCTTTTTTGCCGATAATAAGGGAAATTTCTGACATTTTGCCGCAAAATAAGTGAAATTTCTGCAGTTTTACCCCAAAATAAGGGGAATTTCTGCTTTTTTACCCAAAAATTAGGGGAATTTCTGCAATTTTGCTCCAAAATACGGGTAATTTCTGCCTTTTTGCCCGAAAATAAAGGGAATGTATACCTTTTTGCTATAAAAAAAGCAAATTTCTTCATTTTTGCCCCAAAATAAGGGGATTTTCCATCTTTTTGACTCAAAATAAGTGCAATTTCTGCCTTTCCCCAAAATAAACGAAATTTCTGTCTTTTTGCCCCAAAATAAGGGGAATTTCAGCCTTTTTACCTCAAAATAAGGGGAATTTCTGCCTTTTTGCCCCAAAATATTGGGAATTTCTGACTTTTTGCCCCAAAATAAGAAAAATTTCTGCAATTTTGTACCAAAATAAAAAAAAATTTCTGCCTTTTTGCCCCCAAATAAGGGGAATTTTGGCCTTTTTACCTCAAAATAAGGGGAATTTCTGCATTTTTGCCACAAAATATTAGGAATTTCTGCCTTTTTGCCCCAAAATATGGGGAATTTCAGGATTTTACCTCAAAATAAGGGGAATTTCAGCCTTTTTGCACCAAAATATGGGGAATTTCTGCCTTTTTGCCACAAAATAAGAAAAATTTCTGCAAGTCTGTAACAATATAAAAGAAATTTCTAAAATTTTGTTCCAAAATAAAGGAAATTTCTGATTTTTGCCCCAAAATAAAAAAAAATTTCTCTATTTTTGCCCCACAATAAAGGGAAATTCTGCCTTTTTGCCCCAAAATTAGGGGAGTTTCTGCAATTTTGCTCCAAAATACGAGAAATTTCTGCCTTTTTACCCGAAATTAAGTGGATTTTCTGCCTTTTTGCCCCCAAATAAGGGAAATTTCTGCAATTTTATTCCAAAATAAGGGAAATTTCTGCCTTTTTGCCCAAAATAAGGGGAATTTCTGCCGTTTTGCCCTGAAATATGTGAAATTTCTGCAATTTTACCCCAAAATAAGGTGAATTTCTGCCTTTTTGCCCCAAAATAATGGGAATTTCTGCCTTTTTGCCCCAAAATAAGAAAAATTTTTTGCTTTTTTTCTCTGAAATAAGTAAAATTTCTGCAATTTTGCCCTAAAATAAGGGAAATTTCTGCAATTTTTCCCCAAAATAAGGGGAATTTCTGTTTTTGCCCCCAAATAAGGGAAATTTCTGCAATTTTGCCCTAAAATAAGGGGATTTTCTGCATTTTTTGCCAAAAATAAGGGGAATTTCTGACATTTTGCCGCAAAATAAGTGAAATTTTTGCAGTTTTACCCCAAAATAAAAAAAATTTCTGCCTTTTTGCCGAAAAATTAGGGGAATTTCTGCAATTTTGCTCCAAAATACAAAGAATTTCTTCCTTTTTGCCCGAAAATAAAGGGAATGTATACTTTTTTGCCATAAAAAAGCAAATTTCTTCATTTTTGCCCCAAAATAAGGGAATTTTCCACCTTTTTGACTCAAAATAAGTGCAATTTCTGCCTTTTCCTCAAAATAAACGAAATTTCTGTATTTTTGCCCCAAAATAAGGGGAATTTCAGCCTTATTACCTCAAAATAAGAGGAATTTCTGCCTTTTTGCCCCAAAATATGGGGAATTTCTGACTTTTTGCCCCAAAATAAGAAAAATTTCTGCAATTTTGTACCAAAAAAAAAAAAATTTCTGCCTTTTTGCCTTCCAAAAAAAATTTCTGCCTTTTTCCCCTGAAATACGTGAAATTTCTGAAATTTTGCCCCAAAATAAGGGAAATTTCTGCAATTTTGCCCCAAAATAAGGGGAATTTCTGACTGTTTGCTCCCGAAAAAGGAGATTTTCTGTCTTTTTGCCCCAAAATAAGGAGAATTTCTGCCTTTTTGCCCGAAAATTATGAGAATTTCTGCAATTTTGCTTCAAAATACAGGGAATTTCTGCCTTTTAGCCCCAAAATAAAGGGAATTTCTGCATTTTACCTCAAATTGAGAATAATTTCTGCCTTTTGCCTCAAAATAAGGGGAATTTTCTGCCTTTTTGTTTCAAAATAAGAAAAATTTCTTCAATTTTGTACCATAATAAAAAAAATTTCTGCTCTTTGCCCCAAAATAAAAGGAATTTCTGACTTTTTGCCCTGAAATAAATGAAATTTCTGCAATTTTGCCCGAAAATAAGGGAAATTTGTGCCTCTTTGCCCCAAAATAAGAAGAAGTTTTGCCTTTTGCCCCAAAATATGGGGAATTTCAGCATTTTACCTCAAAATAAGAATTTCAGCCTTTTTGCCCCAAAATAAGGAAAATTTCTGCAATTTTGCCCCAAAATAAGGGGAATTTCTTCCTTTTTGCCCCAAAATAAAGGATATTTCAGCCTTTTTACCTGAAAATAAGTGAAATTTCTGCAATTTTGCCCCAAATAAGGGAAATTTCTGCAATTTTGCCTCACAATAAGGTAAATTCCTGCAATTTTGCCCCAAAATAAGTGGAATTTCTGAGTTTTGTCCCAAAATAAGGAGAATTTCTGTCTTTTTGCCCCAACATATAGGGAATTTCTGCCTTTTGGCCCAACAATTAGAGGAATTTCTTCATTTTTGCTTCAAAATAAGGGGAATTTCTTCCTTTCTGCCTTAAAATAAGGGGAATTTCTGTCTTTTTGCCCTGAAATATGTGAAATTTCTGCAATTTTACCCCAAAATAAGGTGAATTTCTGCCTTTTTGCCCCAAAATAATGGAAATTTCTGCCTTTTTGCCCCAAAATAAGAAAAATTTTGCTTTTTTTCTCTGAAATAAGTGAAATTCCTGCAATTTTGCCCTAAAATAAGGGAAATTTCTGCAATTTTTCCCCATAATAAGGGAAATTTCTGCAATTTTGCCTCAAAATTAGGGGAATTTCTGTTTTTTGCCCCCAAATAAGAAAAATTTCTGCAATTTTGCCCTAAAATAAGAAGAATTTCTGCCTTTTTGCCCTAAAATAAGAAGAATTTCTGCCTTTTTGCCCAAAAATAAAGAAAATTACTGTATTTTTTACCCTAAAATTAGGTGAATTTCTGCAATTTATTCTCCAAAATACGGGAATTTTCTGCCTTTTTTGCCGAAAATAATGGGAATTTCTGACATTTTGCCACGAAATAAGTGAAATTTCTGCAATTTTGCCCCAAAATAAGGGAAATTTCTGCAATTTTTCCCTAAAATAAGGGGATTATCTGCTTTTTTTGCCGAAAATAAGGGGAATTTCTGACATTTTGCCGCAAAAAAGTGAAATTTCTGCAATTTTGCCCCAAAATAAGGGAAATTTCTGCAATTTTGCCCCAATGTAAAGGAAATTTCTGCAATTTTGCCCCAAAATAAGGAAAATTTCTGACTGTTTGCTCCCGAAAAAGGAGATTTTCTGTCTTTTTTCCCCAAAATAAGGAGAATTTTTGCCTTTTGCCCGAAAATTATGAGAATTTCTGCAATTTTGCTTCAAAATACAGGGAATTTCTGCCTTTTAGCCCCAAAATATAGGGAATTTCTGCATTTTACCACAAAATAAGAATAGTTTCTGCCTTTTGCCTCAAAATAAGGGGAATTTTCTGCCTTTTTGTTTCAAAATAAGAAAAATTTCTTCAATTTTGTACCATAATAAAAGAAATTTCTGCTCTTTGCCCCAAAATAAATGGAATTTCTGAATTTTTGTCCTGAAATAAATGAAATTTCTGCAATTTTGCCCGAAAATAAGGGAAATTTGTGCCTTTTTGCCCCAAAATAAGAAGAATTTTTGCCTTTTGCCCCAAAATATGGGGAATTTCAGCATTTTACCTCAAAATAAGAAGAATTTCAGCCTTTTTGCCCCAAAATAAGAAAAATTTCTGCAATTTTGCCCCAAAATAAGGGGAATTTCTTCCTTTTTGCCCCAAAATAAAGGATATTTCAGTCTTTTTACCTGAAAATAAGTGAAATTTCTGCAATTTTGCCCCAAATAAGGGAAATTTCTGCAATTTTGCCCCAAAATAAGGTAAATTCCTGCAATTTTGCCCCAAAATAAGTGGAATTTTTGAGTTTTGCCCCAAAATAAGGAGAATTTCTGTCTTTTTTGCCCCAACATATAGGGAATTTCTGCCTTTTTGCCCCACAATTAGGGGAATTTCTGTCTTTTTTGCCCCAAAATAAGGAAAATTTCTGACTTATTACCCTGAAATAAGTGAAATGTCTGCAATTTTGCCCCAAAATAAGAAAAATTTCTGCCATTTTTACCTGAAATAAGTGAAATTTCTGCAATTTTGCCCCAAAATAAGTGAAATTTTTGCAATTTTGCCCCAAAATAAGGGAAATTTCTGGAATTTTGCCCCAAAATAAGTGGAAATTCTGAGTTTTGTCGCAAAATAAGGAGAATTTTTGTGTTTTTGCCCCAAGATATAGGGAATTTCTGCCTTTATGCCCCACAATTTGGGGATTTTCTGCAATTGTGCTCCAAAATACAGGGAATTTCTGCCTTTTTGCCCGAAAATAAGGGGAATGTATACCTTTTGCCACAAAAAAGGGAAATTTCTTCATTTTTGCCGCAAAATTAGAGGAATTTCTGCCTTTTTGTCCCACAATTAGGGGAATTTCTGTCTTTTTTGCCCCAAAATAAGGAAAATTTCTGACTTATTACCCTGAAATAAGTGAAATGTCTGCAATTTTGCCCCAAAATAAGAAAAATTTCTGCCTTTTTGCACCCAAATAAGGGGAATTTCAGCCTTTTTACCTCAAAATAAGGGGAATTTCTGCATTTTTGCCACAAAATATTAGGAATTTCTGCCTTTTTGCCCCAAAATAAGTAAATTTCTGCCATTTTTACCTGAAATAAGTGAAATTTCTGCAATTTTGCCCCAAAATAAGTGAAATTTCTGCAATTTTGCCCCAAAATAAGGGAAATTTCTGGAATTTTGCCCCAAAATAAGTGGAAATTCTGAGTTTTGTCCCAAAATAAGGAGAATTTTTGTCTTTTTGCCCCAACATATAGGGAATTTCTGCCTTTTTGCCCCACAATTTGGGGATTTTCTGCAATTGTGCTCCAAAATATGGGGAATTTCTGCCTATTTGCCCGAAAATAAGGGGAATGTATACCTTTTGCCACAAAAAAGGGAAATTTCTTCATTTTTGCCGCAAAATAAGAGGAATTTCTGCCTTCTTACCTCAAAATAACTGAAATTTCTGCCTTTTTACCCAAAAATAAACGGAATTTCTCTCTTTTTGTTCCAAAATAAAAGGAATTTTTGAATATTTCCCTGAAATAGGTGAAATTTCTGCAATTTTGCCCCAAAATAAGGGAAATTTCTGCCTTTTTGCCACAAAAGAAAGGGAATTTCTGTCTTTTTGCCTCAAAATAAGGGGAATTTCAGCATTTTACCTCATAATAAGGGTTTCTCTGCCTTTTTGCCCAAAAATATGGGGAATTTCTGCATTTTCCCCAAAATAAAGAATATTTCTGCAATTTTGTACCAAAATAAAAGAAATTTCTGCCTTTTTCCCCAAAATAAGAGAAATTTCTGTGCTTTTTCTCTGAAATAAGTGAAATTTCTGCAATTTTGCCCCAAAATAAGGGAAATTTCTGACTTCTTGTACTGAAATAAGGAGAATTTCTGTCTTTTTGTTCCAAAATAATGTGAATTTCTGCATTTTCCCTCAAAATTAGGGGAATATGTGCAATTTTGCTTCAAAATACGGGGAAATCTGCCTTATTGCACAAAAATAAAAGGCATTTCTGCATTTTTGCACCAATATAAGGGGAATTTCTGAAATTTAGCTTTAAAATACGGGGAATTTCTGCGTTATTGTCTGAAATAAAGTGGAATTTCTGCCTTTTTGCCCTGAAATATTTGAAATTTCTGCAATTTTACCCCAAAATAAGTGGAATTTCTGTTTTTGGCCCCAAAATTAGGGGAATTTCTGCTTTTTGCCCCAAAATAAGGCAAATTTCTGACTTTTTGCCCTGAAATAATTAAAATTTCTGCAATTTTGCCCCAAAATAATAGGAATTTCTGCCTTTTAGCCGAAAATAAGAGGAATTTCAGCATTTTACCTCTAAATAAGGGGAATTTCTGCCTTTTTGCCACAAAATATAGGGAATTTCTCCCCTATTACCCTTAAATAAGGAAAATTTCTGCTTTTCTGCCCCAATTAACAGGAATTTCTGCCTTTTTGCCACAAAGTAAAGAGAATTTCTGCCTTTTTGCCCCAAAATAACGGGAATTTCAGCCTTTTTACCACAAAATAAGAAGAATTTCTGCCTTTTTCACGAAAATATGGGTAATTTTTGCCTTTTTGTTCCAAAATAAGGAAAATTTCTACAATTTTGTATCAAAATAAAAGAAATTTCTGCTTTTTGCCCCAAAATAAAAGGAATTTCTGACTTTTTGCCCTGAAATAAATGAAATTCCTGCAATTATGCCCGAAAATAAGGGAAATTTGTGCCTTTTTGCCCCCAAATGAGGGGAATTTCTGCCTTTTTGCCCCAAAATATGGGGAATTTCAGGATTTTACCTCATCATAAGGGGAATTTCAGCATTTTTGCACCAAAATATGGGGAATTTCTGACTCTTTGCCCCAAAATAATAAAAATTTCTGCAATTTTGTACCAAAATAAAAAAAATTTCTGCCTTTTTTCCCCGCAAAAAAAATTTCCGCCTTTTTTCCCTGAAATAAGTGAAATTTCTGCAATTTTGCCCCAAAATAAGGGGAATTTCTGACTGTTTGCTCCCGAAAAAGGAGATTTTCTGTCTTTTTGTCCCAAAATAGGGAGAATTTCTGCCTTTTTGCCCGAAAATTATGAGAATTTCTGCAATTTTGCTTCAAAATACGGGGAATTTCTGCCTTTTAGCCCCAAAATAAAAAGAATTTCTGCATTTTACCTCAAAATAAGAATAATTTCTGCCTTTTGCCTCAAAATAAGGGGAATTTTCTGCCTTTTTGTTTCATAATAAGAAAAATTTCTTCAATTTTGTACCATAATAAAAAAAATTTCTGCTCTTTTCCCCAAAATAAAAGGAATTTCTGACTTTTTGCCCTGAAATAAATGAAATTTCTGCAATTTTGCCCGAAAATAAGGGAAATGTGTGCCTCTTTGCCCCAAAATAAGAAGAAGTTTTGCCTTTTGCCCCAAAATATGGGGAATTTCAGCATTTTACCTCAAAATAAGAATTTCAGCCTTTTTGCCCCAAAATAAGGAAAATTTCTGCAATTTTACCCCCAAAAAAGGAGAATTTCTTCATTTTTGCCCCAAAATAAAGGATATTTCAGCCTTTTTACCTGAAAATAAGTGAAATTTCTGCTATTTTACCCCAAATAAGGGAAATTTCTGCAATTTTGCCCCAAAATAAGGTAAATTCCTGCAATTTTGCCCCAAAATAAGTGGAATTTCTGAGTTTTGCCCCAAAATAAGAAGAATTTCTGTCTTTTTGCCCCAACATATAGGGAATTTCTGCCTTTTTGCCCAACAATTAGGAGAATTTCTTCATTTTTGCTCCAAAATAAGGGGAATTTCTGCCTTTTTGCCTCTAAAGAAGTGGAATTTCTGTATTTTCCCCCCCAAAAAAAGGGAATTTCTGTCTTTTTTGCCCCAAAATAAGGAAAATTTCTGACTTATTACCCTGAAATAAGTGAAATGTCTGCAATTTTGCCCCAAAATAAGAAAAATTTCTGCCTTTTTGCCCCCAAATAAGGAAAATTTCTGCCTTTTTTCCCTGAAATAAGTGAAATTTCTGCAATTTTGCCCCAAAATAAGTGAAATTTCTGCCTTTTTGCCCCCAAAGAAGGGGAATTTCAGCCTTTTTACCTCAAACTAAGGGGAATTTCTGCTTTTTTGCCCCAAAATATGGGAAATTTCTGCCTTTTTGCCACAAAATAAGAAAAATTTCTGCAATTCTGTACCAAAATAAAAGAAATTTCTAAAATTTTGCCCCAAAATAAGGGAAATTTCTGATTTTTGCCCCGAAATAAGGGGAATTTCTGTATTTTTGCCCCAAAATAAAGGGAATTTCTGCCTTTTTGCCCCAAAATTAGGGGAGTTTCTGCAATTTTGCTTCAAAATACAGGGAATTTCTTCCTCTTTTCCCGAAAATAAGGGGAACTTCTGCCGATTATCCCCAAATAAAGGGATTTTTTGCATTTTTGTCTCAATATTAGGGGAATTTATGCAATTTTGCTCCAAAATACAGGGAATTTCTGCCTTTTTGCCCGAAATTAAGGGGATTTTCTGCCTTTTTGCCCCCAAATAAGGGAAATTTCTGCAATTTTAACCCAAAATATGAAGAATTTCTGCCTTTTTCCCCCAAATAAGGGGAATTTCTGCCTTTTTGCCCTGAAATATGTGAAATGTCTGAAATTTTACCCCAAAAGAAGGTGAATTTCTGTCTTTGAGCCCCTAAATAATGGAAATTTCTGCATTTTGCCCTAAAATAAAAAAAAATTTTTTGTTTTTTTCTCTGAAATAAATGAAATTTCTGCAATTTTGCCTTACAATAAAAGAAATTTCTGCAATTTTTCCCCATAATAAAGGAAATTTCTGCAATTTTTTCTAAAATAAGGGGAATTTCTGATTTTTGCCACAAAATAAGGGGAATTTCTGCCTTTTTGCCTTAAAATAAAGAAAATTACTGCATGTTTTACTTCAAAATTAGGTGAATTTCTGCAATTTTGCTCCAAAATACGAGAATTTTCTCATTTTTCGCCGAAAATGAAGTGAATTTCTGCCATTTTGCCACGAAATAAGTGAAATTTCTGCAGTTTTACCCCAAAATAAGAAGAAGTTCTGCGTTTTTGCCCCAAAATTAGAGGAATTTCTGCAATTTTGCTCCAAAATACAGGGAATTTCTGCCTTTTTGCCCGAAAATAAAAAGAATGTATACCTTTTTGCCATAAAAAAGGGAAATTTCTTCATTTTTACTCCAAAATAAGGGGATTTTCCGCCTTTTTGACTCAAAATAAGTGCAATTTCTGACTTTTCCCCAAAAATAAACGGAATTTCTGTGTTTTTGCCCTAAAATAAGGGGAATTTCTGACTTTATGCCCTGAAATAAGTTAAATTTCTAAAATTTTTCCCCAAAATAAGGGAAATGTCTGCTTTTTGCCCCAAAATAAGGGGAATGTCAGCCTTTTTACCTCAAAATAAGGGGAATTTCTGCATATTTGCCCCAAATAATGGAAAATTACTGCCTTTTTGCCTTAAAATAAGAAAAATTTCTGCAATTTTTTACCAAAATAAAAAAAAAATTCTGCCTTTTTGCCCCAAAATAAGAAAATTTCTGCTTTTTTTTCTGAAATAAGTAAAATTTCTGCAATTTTGCCTCAAAATAAGTGAAATTTCTGCAATTTTGCCCCAAAAGAAGGGAAATTTCTGGAATTTTGCCCCAAAATAAGTGGAATTTCTGAGTTTTGCCCCAAAATAAGATGAATTTCTGTCTTTTTGCTCCAACATATAGGGAATTTATGCGTTTTTGCCCCAAAATTAGGGGAATTTCTGCAATTTTGCTCCAAAATACGGGGAATTTCTGCCTTTTTGCCCGAAAATAATAAGAGTGCATATCTTTTTGCCATAAAAAAATGAAATTTCTTAATTTTTGCTCCAAAATAAGGGGAATTTCTGCTTTTTTGCCTCTAAATAAGTGGAATTTCTGTCTTTTTCCCCCAAACAAAGAAAATTTTTGTCTTTTTTTCCCCCCAAATAATAAAAAATTTCTGAATTATTATTCTGAAATAAGTGAAATTTCTGCAATTTTGCACCAAAATACGGGAAATTTCTGCCTTTTTGCCTCCAAATAAGGGGAATTTCAGCCTTTTTACCTCAAAACAAGGGGAATTTCTTCATTTTTACCCCAAAATAATTGGATTTTCTGCCTTTTTGACTCAAAATAAGTGAAATTTCTGCAATTTTTGCCCAAAATAAGGGAAATGTCTGCTTTTTGCCCCAAAATAGGGGGAATTTCTGAATTTATGCCCCAAAATAAGGGGAATTTCAGCATTTTTACCTCAAAATAAGGGGAATTTCTGCATTTTTTCCCCAAAATATGGGAAATTTCTGCCTTTTTGCCAAAAATAAAAAAAATTTCTGCAATTTTGCGCCAAAATAAGTGAAATTTCTGAGTTTTGCTCTAAAATAAGGAGAATTTCTGTCTTTTTGCCCCAACATATGGAGAATTTCTGCCTTTTTGCCCCACAATTAGGGGAATTTCTGCAATTTTGCTCCAAAATACGGGGAATTTCTGCCTTTTTGCCCGAAAATAAGAAGAATGCATACCTTTTTGCCATAAAAAAGGGAAATTTCTTCATTTTTGCTCCAAAATAAGGGGAATTTCTGCATTTTTGCCTCTAAAAAAGTGGAATTTCTGTCTTTTTCCCCCAAAACAAAGGGAATTTCTTTTTTTTTGCCCCAAAATAAGAAAAATTTCTGACTTATTACTCTGAAATAAGTGAAATTACTGCAATTTTGTCCCAAAATAAGAGAAATTTCTGCCTTTTTGCCCCCAAATAAGGGGAATTTCAGCTTTTTTACCTTAAAATAAGGGGAATTTCTGCAATTTTTCCCCAAAATAAGGGAAATTTCTGCCTTTTTGCCCCCAAATAAGGGGAATTTCAGCCTTTTTACCTCAAAACAAGGGGAATTTCTTCATTTTTACCCCAAAATAAGTGGATTTTCTGCCTTTTTGCCTCTAAATAAGTGGAATTTCTGTCTTTTTCCCCCAAAACAAAGGGAATTTCTGTCCTTTTTGCCCCAAAATAAGGAAAATTTCTGACTTATTACCCTGAAATAAGTGAAATTTATGAAATTTTGCCCCAAAATAAGGGAAATTTCTCCCTTTTTGCCCCCAAATAAGGGGAATTTCAGCCTTTTTACCTCAAAATAAAAGGAATTTCTGCATTTTTGCCCCAACATATGGGAAATTTATGCCTTTTTGCCCCAAATTAAGAAAATTTCTGCAATTTTGTATTAAAATAAAAGAAATTTTTGCCTTTTTGTCCCAAAATAAGAAAATTTCTCTTTTTTTCCTGAAATATGTGAAATTTCTGCAATTTTGCCCCAAAATAAGTGAAATTTCTGTCTTTTTGCCCCAAAATAAGGGGAATATCAGCCTTTTTACCTCAAAATAAAAGGAATTTCTGCATTTTTGTTCCAAAATATGGGAAATTTCTGCCTTTTTCCACAAAATAAGAAAAATTTTTTCAATTCTGTACAAAATAAAAGAAATTTCTAAAATTTTGCCCCAAAATTAAAGAAATTTCTGATTTTTGCCCCGAAATAATTAGAATTTCTATATTTTTGCCCCAAAATAAAGGGAATTTCTGCTTTTTTGCCTGAAAATAAAAAAAATTTCTGAAATTTTGTACCAATATAAAAGAAATTTCTGCCTTTTTGCACCAAAATAAGAAAATTCTGCTTTTTTTTCTGAAATAAGTAAAATTTCTGATATTTTGCCCCAAAATAAGTGAAATTTCTGCAATTTTGCCCCAAATAAGGGAAATTTCTGGAATTTTGCCCCAAAATAAGTGGAATTTCTGAGTTTTGCCTCAAAATAAAGAGAATTTCTGTATTTTTGCCCTAACATACAGGGAATTTCGGACTTTTTGCCCCACAATTAGGGGAATTTCTGCAATTTTGCTCCAAAATACGGGGAATTTCTGCTTTTTAGCCTGAAAATAAGGGGAATGCATACCTTTTGCCACAAAAAAAAAAGAATTTTTTTCATTTTTACGCCAAAATAAAAGGAATTTCTGCTTTTTTGCCTCAAAAAAGTGGAATTTCTGTCTTTTTCCTCCAAAACAAAAAGAATTTCTCTCTTTTTTACCCCCAAATAAAGAAAATTTCTGACTTATTATTCTGAAATAAGTGAAATTTCTGCAATTTTGCCCCAAAATAAGGGAAATTTCTGCCTTTTTACCCCCAAATAAGGGGAATTTCAGCCTTTTTACCTCAAAATAAGGGGAATTTCTGCATTTTTGCCCCAAAATATGGGAGATTTCTGACTTTTTGCCCCAAAATAAGAAAAAATTCTGCAATTTTGTATCAAAATAAAAGAAATTTCCGCCTTTTTGCACCAAAATAAGAAAATATCTGCTTTTTTTCTGAAATAAGTGAAATTTCTGCAATTTTGCCCCAAAATAAGGGAAATTTCTAGAATTTTGCCCCAAAATAAGTGGAATTTCTGAGTTTTGCCCCAAAATAAGGAGAATTTCTGTCTTTTTGCCCCAACATATAGAGAATTTCTGCCTTTTGCCCCACAATTAGGGGAATATCTGCACTTTTGCTCCAAAATACAGGGAATTTCTGCCTTTTTGCCCGAAAATAAGAAGAATGCATACCTTTTTGCCATAAAAAGGGAAATTTCTTCATTTTTGCTCCAAAATAAGGGGAATTTCTGCTTTTTTGCCTCTAAAAAAGTGGAATTTCTGTCTTTTTCCCCCAAAACAAAGGGAATTTCTTTTTTTTTGCCCCAAAATAAGAAAAATTTCTGACTTATTACTCTGAAATAAGTGAAATTACTGCAATTTTGTCCCAAAATAAGGGAAATTTCTGCCTTTTTGTCCCCATATAAGGGGAATTTCAGCTTTTTTACCTTAAAATAAGGGGAATTTCTGCAATTTTTCCCTAAAATAAGGGAAATTTCTGCTTTTTGCCCCCAAATAAGGGAAATTTCAGCCTTTCTACCTCAAAACAAGGGGAATTTCTTCATTTTTACCCCAAAATAAGTGGATTTTCTGCCTTTTTGACTCAAAATAAGTGAAATTACTGCAATTTTGTCCCAAAATAAGGGAAATTTCTGCCTTTTTGCCCCCAAATTAGGGGAATTTCAGCTTTTTTACCTCAAAATAAGGGGAATTTCTGCAATTTTGCCCCAAAATAAGGGAAATTTCTGCCTTTTTGCCCCCAAATAAGGGGAATTTCAGCCTTTTTACCTCAAAACAAGAGGAATTTCTTCATTTTTACCCCAAAATAAGTGGATATTCTGCCTTTTTGACTCAAAATAAGTGAAATTTCTGCAATTTTTGCCCAAAATAAGGGAAATGTCTGCTCTTTGCCCTAAATAAGGGGAATTTCTGACTTTATGCCCCAAAATAAAAGGAATTTCAGCATTTTTACCTCAAAATAAGGGGAATTTCTGCATTTTTGCCCCAAAATATGGGAAATTTCTGCCTTTTTGCCCAAAATAAGAAAAATTTCTGCAATTTTGTACCAAAATAAAAGAAATTTCTGTCTTTTTTCCCCTGAAATAAGTGAAATTTCTGCAATTTTGCCCCAAAATAACTGAAATTTCTGCAATCTTGTTCCAAAATAAGGGAAATTTCTGGAATTTTGCACCAAAATAAGTGGAATTTCTGAGTTTTTTCCCAAAACAAGGAGAATTTCTGTCTTTTTGCCCCACCATATAAGGAATTTCTGCATTTTTGCCCCACAATTATTGGAATTTCTGCAATTTTGCTCCAAAATACAGGGAATTTCTGCCTTTTTGCCCGAAAATAAGAAGAATGCATACCTTTTTGCCATAAAAAAGGGAAATTTCTTCATTTTTGCTCCAAAAGAAGGGGGTATTTCTGCTTTTTTGCCTCTAAATAAGTGGAATTTCTGTCTTTTCCCCCCAAAACAAAGGGAATTTCTGTATTTTTTGCCCTAACATAAGGGAAATTTCTGACTTATTACCCTGAAATAAGTGAAATTTCTGCAATTTTGCCCCAAAATAAGGGAAATTTCTGCCTTTTTGCCCCCAAATAAGGGGAATTTCAGCCTTTTTACCTCAAAATAAGGGGAATTTCTGCATTTTTGCCCCAAAATGTGGGAGATTTCTGCCTTTTTGCCCCAAAATTAGAAAAATTTCTGCAATTTTGTATCAAAATAAAAGAAATTTCCGCCTTTTTGCACCAAAATAAGAAAATACCTGCTTTTTTTCTGAAATAAGTGAAATTTCTGCAATTTTGCCCCAAAATAAGGGAAATTTCTGGAATTTTGCCCCAAAATAAGAGGAATTTCTGAGTTTTGCCCCAAAATAAGGAGAATTTCTATCTTTTTGCCCCAACATATAGAGAATTTCTGCATTTTTGCCCCACAATTAGGGGAATTTTTGCAATTTTGCTCCAAAATACAGGGAATTTCTGCCTTTTTGCCCGAAAATAAGAAGAATGCATATCTTTTTGCCATAAAAAAGGGAAATTTCTTCATTTTTGCTCCAAAAGAAGGGGGTATTTCTGCTTTTTTGCCTCTAAATAAGTGGAATTTCTGTCTTTTTCCCCCAAAACAAAGGGAATTTCATTTTTTTTGCCCCAAAATAAGAAAAATTTCTGACTTATTACTCTGAAATAAGTGAAATTACGGCAATTTTGTCCCAAAATAAGGGAAATTTCTGCCTTTTTGCCCCCAAATAAGGAGAATTTCAGCTTTTTTACCTTAAAATAAGGGGAATTTCTGCAATTTTTCCCCAAAATAAGGGAAATTTCTGCCTTTTTGCCCCCAAATAAGGGAAATTTCAGCCTTTTTACCTCAAAACAAGGGGAATTTCTTCATTTTTACCCCAAAATAAGTGGATTTTCTGCCTTTTTGACTCAAAATAAGGGGAATTTCTGCAATTTTGCCCCAAAATAAGGGAAATTTCTGTCTTTTTGCCCCCAAATAAGGGGAATTTCAGCCTTTTTACCTCAAAACAAGGAGAATTTCTTCATTTTTACCCCAAAATAAGTGGATTTTCTGCCTTTTTGACACAAAATAAGTGAAATTTCTGCAATTTGTGCCCAAAATAAGGGAAATGTCTGCTCTTTGCCCTAAATAAGGGGAATTTCTGACTTTATGCCCCACAATAAAAGGAATTTCAGCACTTTCACCTCAAAATAAGGGGAATTTCTGCATTTTTGCCCCAAAATATGGGAAATTTCTGCCTTTTTGCCCAAAATAAGAAAAATTTCTGCAATTTTGTACCAAAATAAAAGAAATTTCTGTCTTTTTTCCCCTTAAATAAGTAAAATTTCTGCAATTTTGCCCCAAATAAGTGAAATTTCTGCAATCTTGTTCCAAAATAAGGGAAATTTCTGGAATTTTGCCCCAAAATAAGTGGAATTTCTGAGTTTTTTACCAAAATAAGGAGAATTTCTGTCTTTTTGCCCCACCATATAAGGAATTTCTGCATTTTTGCCCCACAATTAGGGGAATTTCTGCAATTTTGCTCCAAAATACAGGGAATTTCTGCCTTTTTGCCCGAAAATAAGAAGAATGCATACCTTTTTGCCATAAAAAAGGGAAATTTCTTCATTTTTGCTCCAAAATAAGGGGAATTTCTGCATTTTTGCCTCTAAAAAAGTGGAATTTCTGTCTTTTTCCCCCAAAACAAAGGGAATTTCTTTTTTTTTTGCCCCAAAATAAGAAAAATTTCTGACTTATTACTCTGAAATAAGTGAAATTACTGCAATTTTGTCCCAAAATAAGAGAAATTTCTGCCTTTTTGCCCCCAAATAAGGGGAATTTCAGCTTTTTTACCTTAAAATAAGGGGAATTTCTGCAATTTTTCCCCAAAATAAGGGAAATTTCTGCCTTTTTGCCCCCAAATAAGGGGAATTTCAGCCTTTTTACCTCAAAACAAGGGGAATTTCTTCATTTTTACCCCAAAATAAGTGGATTTTCTGCCTTTTTGCCTCTAAATAAGTGGAATTTCTGTCTTTTTCCCCCAAAACAAAGGGAATTTCTGTCCTTTTTGCCCCAAAATAAGGAAAATTTCTGACTTATTACCCTGAAATAAGTGAAATTTATGAAATTTTGCCCCAAAATAAGGGAAATTTCTCCCTTTTTGCCCCCAAATAAGGGGAATTTCAGCCTTTTTACCTCAAAATAAAAGGAATTTCTGCATTTTTGCCCCAACATATGGGAAATTTATGCCTTTTTGCCCCAAATTAAGAAAATTTCTGCAATTTTGTATTAAAATAAAAGAAATTTTTGCCTTTTTGTCCCAAAATAAGAAAATTTCTCTTTTTTTTCCTGAAATATGTGAAATTTCTGCAATTTTGCCCCAAAATAAGTGAAATTTCTGTCTTTTTGCCCCAAAATAAGGGGAATATCAGCCTTTTTACCTCAAAATAAAAGGAATTTCTGCATTTTTGTTCCAAAATATGGGAAATTTCTGCCTTTTTCCACAAAATAAGAAAAATTTTTTCAATTCTGTACAAAATAAAAGAAATTTCTAAAATTTTGCCCCAAAATTAAAGAAATTTCTGATTTTTGCCCCGAAATAATTAGAATTTCTATATTTTTGCCCCAAAATAAAGGGAATTTCTGCTTTTTTGCCTGAAAATAAAAAAAATTTCTGAAATTTTGTACCAATATAAAAGAAATTTCTGCCTTTTTGCACCAGAATAAGAAAATTCTGCTTTTTTTTCTGAAATAAGTAAAATTTCTGATATTTTGCCCCAAAATAAGTGAAATTTCTGCAATTTTGCCCCAAATAAGGGAAATTTCTGGAATTTTGCCCCAAAATAAGTGGAATTTCTGAGTTTTGCCTCAAAATAAAGAGAATTTCTGTATTTTTGCCCTAACATACAGGGAATTTCGGACTTTTTGCCCCACAATTAGGGGAATTTCTGCAATTTTGCTCCAAAATACGGGGAATTTCTGCTTTTTAGCCTGAAAATAAGGGGAATGCATACCTTTTGCCACAAAAAAAAAGAATTTTTTTCATTTTTACGCCAAAATAAAAGGAATTTCTGCTTTTTTGCCTCAAAAAAGTGGAATTTCTGTCTTTTTCCTCCAAAACAAAAAGAATTTCTCTCTTTTTTACCCCAAAATAAAGAAAATTTCTGACTTATTATTCTGAAATAAGTGAAATTTCTGCAATTTTGCCCCAAAATAAGGGAAATTTCTGCCTTTTTACCCCCAAATAAGGGGAATTTCAGCCTTTTTACCTCAAAATAAGGGGAATTTCTGCATTTTTGCCCCAAAATATGGGAGATTTCTGACTTTTTGCCCCAAAATAAAAAAAATTTCTGCAATTTTGTATCAAAATAAAAGAAATTGCCGCCTTTTTGCACCAAAATAAGAAAATATCTGCTTTTTTTCTGAAATAAGTGAAATTTCTGCAATTTTGCACCAAAATAAGGGAAATTTCTAGAATTTTGCCCCAAAATAAGTGGAATTTCTGAGTTTTGCCCCAAAATAAGGAGAATTTCTGTCTTTTTGCCCCAACATATAGAGAACTTCTGCCTTTTGCCCCACAATTAGGGGAATATCTGCACTTTTGCTCCAAAATACAGGGAATTTCTGCCTTTTTGCCCGAAAATAAGAAGAATGCATACCTTTTTGCCATAAAAAGGGAAATTTCTTCATTTTTGCTCCAAAATAAGGGGAATTTCTGCTTTTTTGTTTCTAAAAAAGTGGAATTTCTGTCTTTTTCCCCCAAAACAAAGGGAATTTCTTTTTTTTTGCCCCAAAATAAGAAAAATTTCTGACTTATTACTCTGAAATAAGTGAAATTACTGCAATTTTGTCCCAAAATAAGGGAAATTTCTGCCTTTTTGTCCCCATATAAGGGGAATTTCAGCTTTTTTACCTTAAAATAAGGGGAATTTCTGCAATTTTTCCCTAAAATAAGGGAAATTTCTGCTTTTTGCCCCCAAATAAGGGAAATTTCAGCCTTTCTACCTCAAAACAAGGGGAATTTCTTCATTTTTACCCCAAAATAAGTGGATTTTCTGCCTTTTTGACTCAAAATAAGTGAAATTACTGCAATTTTGTCCCAAAATAAGGGAAATTTCTGCCTTTTTGCCCCCAAATTAGGGGAATTTCAGCTTTTTTACCTCAAAATAAGGGGAATTTCTGCAATTTTGCCCCAAAATAAGGGAAATTTCTGCCTTTTTGCCCCCAAATAAGGGGAATTTCAGCCTTTTTACCTCAAAACAAGAGGAATTTCTTCATTTTTACCCCAAAATAAGTGGATATTCTGCCTTTTTGACTCAAAATAAGTGAAATTTCTGCAATTTTTGCCCAAAATAAGGGAAATGTCTGCTCTTTGCCCTAAATAAGGGGAATTTTTGACTTTATGCCCCAAAATAAAAGGAATTTCAGCATTTTTACCTCAAAATAAGGGGAATTTCTGCATTTTTGCCCCAAAATATGGGAAATTTCTGCCTTTTTGCCCAAAATAAGAAAAATTTCTGCAATTTTGTACCAAAATAAAAGAAATTTCTGTCTTTTTTCCCCTGAAATAAGTGAAATTTCTGCAATTTTGCCCCAAAATAACTGAAATTTCTGCAATCTTGTTCCAAAATAAGGGAAATTTCTGGAATTTTGCACCAAAATAAGTGGAATTTCTGAGTTTTTTCCCAAAACAAGGAGAATTTCTGTCTTTTTGCCCCACCATATAAGGAATTTCTGCATTTTTGCCCCACAATTATTGGAATTTCTGCAATTTTGCTCCAAAATACAGGGAATTTCTGCCTTTTTGCCCGAAAATAAGAAGAATGCATACCTTTTTGCCATAAAAAAGGGAAATTTCTTCATTTTTGCTCCAAAAGAAGGGGGTATTTCTGCTTTTTTGCCTCTAAATAAGTGGAATTTCTGTCTTTTCCCCCCAAAACAAAGGGAATTTCTGTCTTTTTTGCCCTAACATAAGGGAAATTTCTGACTTATTACCCTGAAATAAGTGAAATTTCTGCAATTTTGCCCCAAAATAAGGGAAATTTCTGCCTTTTTGCCCCCAAATAAGGGGAATTTCAGCCTTTTTACCTCAAAATAAGGGGAATTTCTGCATTTTTGCCCCAAAATGTGGGAGATTTCTGCCTTTTTGCCCCAAAATTAGAAAAATTTCTGCAATTTTGTATCAAAATAAAAGAAATTTCCGCCTTTTTGCACCAAAATAAGAAAATACCTGCTTTTTTTCTGAAATAAGTGAAATTTCTGCAATTTTGCCCCAAAATAAGGGAAATTTCTGGAATTTTGCCCCAAAATAAGAGGAATTTCTGAGTTTTGCCCCAAAATAAGGAGAATTTCTGTCTTTTTGCCCCAACATATAGAGAATTTCTGCATTTTTGCCCCACAATTAGGGGAATTTCTGCAATTTTGCTCCAAAATACAGGGAATTTCTGCCTTTTTGCCCGAAAATAAGAAGAATGCATATCTTTTTGCCATAAAAAAGGGAAATTTCTTCATTTTTGCTCCAAAAGAAGGGGGTATTTCTGCTTTTTTGCCTCTAAATAAGTGGAATTTCTGTCTTTTTCCCCCAAAACAAAGGGAATTTCATTTTTTTTGCCCCAAAATAAGAAAAATTTCTGACTTATTACTCTGAAATAAGTGAAATTACGGCAATTTTGTCCCAAAATAAGGGAAATTTCTGCCTTTTTGCCCCCAAATAAGGAGAATTTCAGCTTTTTTACCTTAAAATAAGGGGAATTTCTGCAATTTTTCCCCAAAATAAGGGAAATTTCTGCCTTTTTGCCCCCAAATAAGGGAAATTTCAGCCTTTTTACCTCAAAACAAGGGGAATTTCTTCATTTTTACCCCAAAATAAGTGGATTTTCTGCCTTTTTGACTCAAAATAAGGGGAATTTCTGCAATTTTGCCCCAAAATAAGGGAAATTTCTGTCTTTTTGCCCCCAAATAAGGGGAATTTCAGCCTTTTTACCTCAAAACAAGGAGAATTTCTTCATTTTTACCCCAAAATAAGTGGATTTTCTGCCTTTTTGACTCAAAATAAGTGAAATTTCTGCAATTTGTGCCCAAAATAAGGGAAATGTCTGCTCTTTGCCCTAAATAAGGGGAATTTCTGACTTTATGCCCCACAATAAAAGGAATTTCAGCACTTTCACCTCAAAATAAGGGGAATTTCTGCATTTTTGCCCCAAAATATGGGAAATTTCTGCCTTTTTGCCCAAAATAAGAAAAATTTCTGCAATTTTGTACCAAAATAAAAGAAATTTCTGTCTTTTTTCCCCTTAAATAAGTGAAATTTCTGCAATTTTGCCCCAAATAAGTGAAATTTCTGCAATCTTGTTCCAAAATAAGGGAAATTTCTGGAATTTTGCCCCAAAATAAGTGGAATTTCTGAGTTTTTTACCAAAATAAGGAGAATTTCTGTCTTTTTGCCCCACCATATAAGGAATTTCTGCATTTTTGCCCCACAATTAGGGGAATTTCTGCAATTTTGCTCCAAAATACAGGGAATTTCTGCCTTTTTGCCCGAAAATAAGAAGAATGCATACCTTTTTGCCATAAAAAAGGGAAATTTCTTCATTTTTGCTCCAAAATAAGGGGAATTTCTGCATTTTTGCCTCTAAAAAAGTGGAATTTCTGTCTTTTTCCCCCAAAACAAAGGGAATTTCTTTTTTTTTGCCCCAAAATAAGAAAAATTTCTGACTTATTACTCTGAAATAAGTGAAATTACTGCAATTTTGTCCCAAAATAAGAGAAATTTCTGCCTTTTTGCCCCCAAATAAGGGGAATTTCAGCTTTTTTACCTTAAAATAAGGGGAATTTCTGCAATTTTTCCCCAAAATAAGGGAAATTTCTGCCTTTTTGCCCCCAAATAAGGGGAATTTCAGCCTTTTTACCTCAAAACAAGGGGAATTTCTTCATTTTTACCCCAAAATAAGTGGATTTTCTGCCTTTTTGCCTCTAAATAAGTGGAATTTCTGTCTTTTTCCCCCAAAACAAAGGGAATTTCTGTCCTTTTTGCCCCAAAATAAGGAAAATTTCTGACTTATTACCCTGAAATAAGTGAAATTTATGAAATTTTGCCCCAAAATAAGGGAAATTTCTCCCTTTTTGCCCCCAAATAAGGGGAATTTCAGCCTTTTTACCTCAAAATAAAAGGAATTTCTGCATTTTTGCCCCAACATATGGGAAATTTATGCCTTTTTGCCCCAAATTAAGAAAATTTCTGCAATTTTGTATTAAAATAAAAGAAATTTTTGCCTTTTTGTCCCAAAATAAGAAAATTTCTCTTTTTTTTCCTGAAATATGTGAAATTTCTGCAATTTTGCCCCAAAATAAGTGAAATTTCTGTCTTTTTGCCCCAAAATAAGGGGAATATCAGCCTTTTTACCTCAAAATAAAAGGAATTTCTGCATTTTTGTTCCAAAATATGGGAAATTTCTGCCTTTTTCCACAAAATAAGAAAAATTTTTTCAATTCTGTACAAAATAAAAGAAATTTCTAAAATTTTGCCCCAAAATTAAAGAAATTTCTGATTTTTGCCCCGAAATAATTAGAATTTCTATATTTTTGCCCCAAAATAAAGGGAATTTCTGCTTTTTTGCCTGAAAATAAAAAAAATTTCTGAAATTTTGTACCAATATAAAAGAAATTTCTGCCTTTTTGCACCAAAATAAGAAAATTCTGCTTTTTTTTCTGAAATAAGTAAAATTTCTGATATTTTGCCCCAAAATAAGTGAAATTTCTGCAATTTTGCCCCAAATAAGGGAAATTTCTGGAATTTTGCCCCAAAATAAGTGGAATTTCTGAGTTTTGCCTCAAAATAAAGAGAATTTCTGTATTTTTGCCCTAACATACAGGGAATTTCGGACTTTTTGCCCCACAATTAGGGGAATTTCTGCAATTTTGCTCCAAAATACGGGGAATTTCTGCTTTTTAGCCTGAAAATAAGGGGAATGCATACCTTTTGCCACAAAAAAAAAGAATTTTTTTCATTTTTACGCCAAAATAAAAGGAATTTCTGCTTTTTTGCCTCAAAAAAGTGGAATTTCTGTCTTTTTCCTCCAAAACAAAAAGAATTTCTCTCTTTTTTACCCCAAAATAAAGAAAATTTCTGACTTATTATTCTGAAATAAGTGAAATTTCTGCAATTTTGCCCCCAAATAAGGGAAATTTCTGCCTTTTTACCCCCAAATAAGGGGAATTTCAGCCTTTTTACCTCAAAATAAGGGGAATTTCTGCATTTTTGCCCCAAAATATGGGAGATTTCTGACTTTTTGCCCCAAAATAAGAAAAATTTCTGCAATTTTGTATCAAAATAAAAGAAATTTCCGCCTTTTTGCACCAAAATAAGAAAATATCTGCTTTTTTTCTGAAATAAGTGAAATTTCTGCAATTTTGCCCCAAAATAAGGGAAATTTCTAGAATTTTGCCCCAAAATAAGTGGAATTTCTGAGTTTTGCCCCAAAATAAGGAGAATTTCTGTCTTTTTGCCCCAACATATAGAGAATTTCTGCCTTTTGCCCCACAATTAGGGGAATATCTGCACTTTTGCTCCAAAATACAGGGAATTTCTGCCTTTTTGCCCGAAAATAAGAAGAATGCATACCTTTTTGCCATAAAAAGGGAAATTTCTTCATTTTTGCTCCAAAATAAGGGGAATTTCTGCTTTTTTGCCTCTAAAAAAGTGGAATTTCTGTCTTTTTCCCCCAAAACAAAGGGAATTTCTTTTTTTTTGCCCCAAAATAAGAAAAATTTCTGACTTATTACTCTGAAATAAGTGAAATTACTGCAATTTTGTCCCAAAATAAGGGAAATTTCTGCCTTTTTGTCCCCATATAAGGGGAATTTCAGCTTTTTTACCTTAAAATAAGGGGAATTTCTGCAATTTTTCCCTAAAATAAGGGAAATTTCTGCTTTTTGCCCCCAAATAAGGGAAATTTCAGCCTTTCTACCTCAAAACAAGGGGAATTTCTTCATTTTTACCCCAAAATAAGTGGATTTTCTGCCTTTTTGACTCAAAATAAGTGAAATTACTGCAATTTTGTCCCAAAATAAGGGAAATTTCTGCCTTTTTGCCCCCAAATTAGGGGAATTTCAGCTTTTTTACCTCAAAATAAGGGGAATTTCTGCAATTTTGCCCCAAAATAAGGGAAATTTCTGCCTTTTTGCCCCCAAATAAGGGGAATTTCAGCCTTTTTACCTCAAAACAAGAGGAATTTCTTCATTTTTACCCCAAAATAAGTGGATATTCTGCCTTTTTGACTCAAAATAAGTGAAATTTCTGCAATTTTTGCCCAAAATAAGGGAAATGTCTGCTCTTTGCCCTAAATAAGGGGAATTTTTGACTTTATGCCCCAAAATAAAAGGAATTTCAGCATTTTTACCTCAAAATAAGGGGAATTTCTGCATTTTTGCCCCAAAATATGGGAAATTTCTGCCTTTTTGCCCAAAATAAGAAAAATTTCTGCAATTTTGTACCAAAATAAAAGAAATTTCTGTCTTTTTTCCCCTGAAATAAGTGAAATTTCTGCAATTTTGCCCCAAAATAACTGAAATTTCTGCAATCTTGTTCCAAAATAAGGGAAATTTCTGGAATTTTGCACCAAAATAAGTGGAATTTCTGAGTTTTTTCCCAAAACAAGGAGAATTTCTGTCTTTTTGCCCCACCATATAAGGAATTTCTGCATTTTTGCCCCACAATTATTGGAATTTCTGCAATTTTGCTCCAAAATACAGGGAATTTCTGCCTTTTTGCCCGAAAATAAGAAGAATGCATACCTTTTTGCCATAAAAAAGGGAAATTTCTTCATTTTTGCTCCAAAAGAAGGGGGTATTTCTGCTTTTTTGCCTCTAAATAAGTGGAATTTCTGTCTTTTCCCCCCAAAACAAAGGGAATTTCCGTCTTTTTTGCCCTAACATAAGGGAAATTTCTGACTTATTACCCTGAAATAAGTGAAATTTCTGCAATTTTGCCCCAAAATAAGGGAAATTTCTGCCTTTTTGCCCCCAAATAAGGGGAATTTCAGCCTTTTTACCTCAAAATAAGGGGAATTTCTGCATTTTTGCCCCAAAATGTGGGAGATTTCTGCCTTTTTGCCCCAAAATTAGAAAAATTTCTGCAATTTTGTATCAAAATAAAAGAAATTTCCGCCTTTTTGCACCAAAATAAGAAAATACCTGCTTTTTTTCTGAAATAAGTGAAATTTCTGCAATTTTGCCCCAAAATAAGGGAAATTTCTGGAATTTTGCCCCAAAATAAGAGGAATTTCTGAGTTTTGCCCCAAAATAAGGAGAATTTCTGTCTTTTTGCCCCAACATATAGAGAATTTCTGCATTTTTGCCCCACAATTAGGGGAATTTTTGCAATTTTGCTCCAAAATACAGGGAATTTCTGCCTTTTTGCCCGAAAATAAGAAGAATGCATATCTTTTTGCCATAAAAAAGGGAAATTTCTTCATTTTTGCTCCAAAAGAAGGGGGTATTTCTGCTTTTTTGCCTCTAAATAAGTGGAATTTCTGTCTTTTCCCCCCAAAACAAAGGGAATTTCTGTCTTTTTTGCCCCAAAATAAGGGAAATTTCTGACTTATTACCCTGAAATAAGTGAAATTTCTGAAATTTTCCTCCAAAATAAGGGAAATTTCTCCATTTTTGCCCCCAAATAAGGGGAATTTCAGTCTTTTTACCTCAAAATAAAAGGAATTTATGCATTTTTGCCCCAACATATGGGAAATTTATGCCTTTTTGCCCCAAAATAAGAAAATTTCTGCAATTTTGTACCAAAATAAAAGAAATTTTTGCCTTTTTGCCCCAAAATAAGAAAATTTCTCTTTTTTTTCTGAAATATGTGAAATTTTGCAATTTTGCCCCAAAATAAGTGAAATTTCTGTCTTTTTGCCCCAAAATAAGGGGAATATCAGCCTTTTTACCTCAAAATAAAAGGAATTTCTGCATTTTTGTTCCAAAATATGGGAAATTTCTGCCTTTTTCCACAAAATAAGAAAAATTTTTTCAATTCTGTACAAAATAAAAGAAATTTCTAAAATTTTGCCCCAAAATTAAAGAAATTTCTGATTTTTGCCCCGAAATAATTAGAATTTCTATATTTTTGCCCCAAAATAAAGGGAATTTCTGCTTTTTTGCCTGAAAATAAAAAAAATTTCTGAAATTTTGTACCAATATAAAAGAAATTTCTGCCTTTTTGCACCAAAATAAGAAAATTCTGCTTTTTTTTCTGAAATAAGTAAAATTTCTGATATTTTGCCCCAAAATAAGTGAAATTTCTGCAATTTTGCCCCAAATAAGGGAAATTTCTGGAATTTTGCCCCAAAATAAGTGGAATTTCTGAGTTTTGCCTCAAAATAAAGAGAATTTCTGTATTTTTGCCCTAACATACAGGGAATTTCGGACTTTTTGCCCCACAATTAGGGGAATTTCTGCAATTTTGCTCCAAAATACGGGGAATTTCTGCTTTTTAGCCTGAAAATAAGGGGAATGCATACCTTTTGCCACAAAAAAAAAGAATTTTTTTCATTTTTACGCCAAAATAAAAGGAATTTCTGCTTTTTTGCCTCAAAAAAGTGGAATTTCTGTCTTTTTCCTCCAAAACAAAAAGAATTTCTCTCTTTTTTACCCCAAAATAAAGAAAATTTCTGACTTATTATTCTGAAATAAGTGAAATTTCTGCAATTTTGCCCCAAAATAAGGGAAATTTCTGCCTTTTTACCCCCAAATAAGGGGAATTTCAGCCTTTTTACCTCAAAATAAGGGGAATTTCTGCATTTTTGCCCCAAAATATGGGAGATTTCTGACTTTTTGCCCCAAAATAAGAAAAATTTCTGCAATTTTGTATCAAAATAAAAGAAATTTCCGCCTTTTTGCACCAAAATAAGAAAATATCTGCTTTTTTTCTGAAATAAGTGAAATTTCTGCAATTTTGCCCCAAAATAAGGGAAATTTCTAGAATTTTGCCCCAAAATAAGTGGAATTTCTGAGTTTTGCCCCAAAATAAGGAGAATTTCTGTCTTTTTGCCCCAACATATAGAGAATTTCTGCCTTTTGCCCCACAATTAGGGGAATATCTGCACTTTTGCTCCAAAATACAGGGAATTTCTGCCTTTTTGCCCGAAAATAAGAAGAATGCATACCTTTTTGCCATAAAAAGGGAAATTTCTTCATTTTTGCTCCAAAATAAGGGGAATTTCTGCTTTTTTGCCTCTAAAAAAGTGGAATTTCTGTCTTTTTCCCCCAAAACAAAGGGAATTTCTTTTTTTTTGCCCCAAAATAAGAAAAATTTCTGACTTATTACTCTGAAATAAGTGAAATTACTGCAATTTTGTCCCAAAATAAGGGAAATTTCTGCCTTTTTGTTCCCATATAAGGGGAATTTCAGCTTTTTTACCTTAAAATAAGGGGAATTTCTGCAATTTTTCCCTAAAATAAGGGAAATTTCTGCTTTTTGCTCCCAAATAAGGGAAATTTCAGCCTTTCTACCTCAAAACAAGGGGAATTTCTTCATTTTTACCCCAAAATAAGTGGATTTTCTGCCTTTTTGACTCAAAATAAGTGAAATTACTGCAATTTTGTCCCAAAATAAGGGAAATTTCTGCCTTTTTGCCCCCAAATTAGTTGAATTTCAGCTTTTTTACCTCAAAATAAGGGGAATTTCTGCAATTTTGCCCCAAAATAAGGGAAATTTCTGCCTTTTTGCCCCCAAATAAGGGGAATTTCAGCCTTTTTACCTCAAAACAAGAGGAATTTCTTCATTTTTACCCCAAAATAAGTGGATATTCTGCCTTTTTGACTCAAAATAAGTGAAATTTCTGCAATTTTTGCCCAAAATAAGGGAAATGTCTGCTCTTTGCCCTAAATAAGGGGAATTTTTGACTTTATGCCCCAAAATAAAAGGAATTTCAGCATTTTTACCTCAAAATAAGGGGAATTTCTGCATTTTTGCCCCAAAATATGGGAAATTTCTGCCTTTTTGCCCAAAATAAGAAAAATTTCTGCAATTTTGTACCAAAATAAAAGAAATTTCTGTCTTTTTTCCCCTGAAATAAGTGAAATTTCTGCAATTTTGCCCCAAAATAACTGAAATTTCTGCAATCTTGTTCCAAAATAAGGGAAATTTCTGGAATTTTGCACCAAAATAAGTGGAATTTCTGAGTTTTTTCCCAAAACAAGGAGAATTTCTGTCTTTTTGCCCCACCATATAAGGAATTTCTGCATTTTTGCCCCACAATTATTGGAATTTCTGCAATTTTGCTCCAAAATACAGGGAATTTCTGCCTTTTTGCCCGAAAATAAGAAGAATGCATACCTTTTTGCCATAAAAAAGGGAAATTTCTTCATTTTTGCTCCAAAAGAAGGGGGTATTTCTGCTTTTTTGCCTCTAAATAAGTGGAATTTCTGTCTTTTCCCCCCAAAACAAAGGGAATTTCTGTCTTTTTTGCCCTAACATAAGGGAAATTTCTGACTTATTACCCTGAAATAAGTGAAATTTCTGCAATTTTGCCCCAAAATAAGGGAAATTTCTGCCTTTTTGCCCCCAAATAAGGGGAATTTCAGCCTTTTTACCACAAAATAAGGGGAATTTCTGCATTTTTGCCCCAAAATGTGGGAGATTTCTGCCTTTTTGCCCCAAAATTAGAAAAATTTCTGCAATTTTGTATCAAAATAAAAGAAATTTCCGCCTTTTTGCACCAAAATAAGAAAATACCTGCTTTTTTTCTGAAATAAGTGAAATTTCTGCAATTTTGCCCCAAAATAAGGGAAATTTCTGGAATTTTGCCCCAAAATAAGAGGAATTTCTGAGTTTTGCCCCAAAATAAGGAGAATTTCTGTCTTTTTGCCCCAACATATAGAGAATTTCTGCATTTTTGCCCCACAATTAGGGGAATTTCTGCAATTTTGCTCCAAAATACAGGGAATTTCTGCCTTTTTGCCCGAAAATAAGAAGAATGCATATCTTTTTGCCATAAAAAAGGGAAATTTCTTCATTTTTGCTCCAAAAGAAGGGGGTATTTCTGCTTTTTTGCCTCTAAATAAGTGGAATTTCTGTCTTTTTCCCCCAAAACAAAGGGAATTTCATTTTTTTTGCCCCAAAATAAGAAAAATTTCTGACTTATTACTCTGAAATAAGTGAAATTACGGCAATTTTGTCCCAAAATAAGGGAAATTTCTGCCTTTTTGCCCCCAAATAAGGAGAATTTCAGCTTTTTTACCTTAAAATAAGGGGAATTTCTGCAATTTTTCCCCAAAATAAGGGAAATTTCTGCCTTTTTGCCCCCAAATAAGGGAAATTTCAGCCTTTTTACCTCAAAACAAGGGGAATTTCTTCATTTTTACCCCAAAATAAGTGGATTTTCTGCCTTTTTGACTCAAAATAAGGGGAATTTCTGCAATTTTGCCCCAAAATAAGGGAAATTTCTGTCTTTTTGCCCCCAAATAAGGGGAATTTCAGCCTTTTTACCTCAAAACAAGGAGAATTTCTTCATTTTTACCCCAAAATAAGTGGATTTTCTGCCTTTTTGACTCAAAATAAGTGAAATTTCTGCAATTTGTGCCCAAAATAAGGGAAATGTCTGCTCTTTGCCCTAAATAAGGGGAATTTCTGACTTTATGCCCCACAATAAAAGGAATTTCAGCACTTTCACCTCAAAATAAGGGGAATTTCTGCATTTTTGCCCCAAAATATGGGAAATTTCTGCCTTTTTGCCCAAAATAAGAAAAATTTCTGCAATTTTGTACCAAAATAAAAGAAATTTCTGTCTTTTTTCCCCTTAAATAAGTGAAATT
Organism: Micromys minutus; assembly: GCF_963924665.1. NCBI lineage: Eukaryota > Metazoa > Chordata > Mammalia > Rodentia > Muridae > Micromys > Micromys minutus. The sequence goes on from NW_027667487.1 coordinate 62,608, forward strand.
TCTGCAATTTTGCCCCAAATAAGTGAAATTTCTGCAATCTTGTTCCAAAATAAGGGAAATTTCTGGAATTTTGCCCCAAAATAAGTGGAATTTCTGAGTTTTTTACCAAAATAAGGAGAATTTCTGTCTTTTTGCCCCACCATATAAGGAATTTCTGCATTTTTGCCCCACAATTAGGGGAATTTCTGCAATTTTGCTCCAAAATACAGGGAATTTCTGCCTTTTTGCCCGAAAATAAGAAGAATGCATACCTTTTTGCCATAAAAAAGGGAAATTTCTTCATTTTTGCTCCAAAATAAGGGGAATTTCTGCATTTTTGCCTCTAAAAAAGTGGAATTTCTGTCTTTTTCCCCCAAAACAAAGGGAATTTCTTTTTTTTTGCCCCAAAATAAGAAAAATTTCTGACTTATTACTCTGAAATAAGTGAAATTACTGCAATTTTGTCCCAAAATAAGAGAAATTTCTGCCTTTTTGCCCCCAAATAAGGGGAATTTCAGCTTTTTTACCTTAAAATAAGGGGAATTTCTGCAATTTTTCCCCAAAATAAGGGAAATTTCTGCCTTTTTGCCCCCAAATAAGGGGAATTTCAGCCTTTTTACCTCAAAACAAGGGGAATTTCTTCATTTTTACCCCAAAATAAGTGGATTTTCTGCCTTTTTGCCTCTAAATAAGTGGAATTTCTGTCTTTTTCCCCCAAAACAAAGGGAATTTCTGTCCTTTTTGCCCCAAAATAAGGAAAATTTCTGACTTATTACCCTGAAATAAGTGAAATTTATGAAATTTTGCCCCAAAATAAGGGAAATTTCTCCCTTTTTGCCCCCAAATAAGGGGAATTTCAGCCTTTTTACCTCAAAATAAAAGGAATTTCTGCATTTTTGCCCCAACATATGGGAAATTTATGCCTTTTTGCCCCAAATTAAGAAAATTTCTGCAATTTTGTATTAAAATAAAAGAAATTTTTGCCTTTTTGTCCCAAAATAAGAAAATTTCTCTTTTTTTTCCTGAAATATGTGAAATTTCTGCAATTTTGCCCCAAAATAAGTGAAATTTCTGTCTTTTTGCCCCAAAATAAGGGGAATATCAGCCTTTTTACCTCAAAATAAAAGGAATTTCTGCATTTTTGTTCCAAAATATGGGAAATTTCTGCCTTTTTCCACAAAATAAGAAAAATTTTTTCAATTCTGTACAAAATAAAAGAAATTTCTAAAATTTTGCCCCAAAATTAAAGAAATTTCTGATTTTTGCCCCGAAATAATTAGAATTTCTATATTTTTGCCCCAAAATAAAGGGAATTTCTGCTTTTTTGCCTGAAAATAAAAAAAATTTCTGAAATTTTGTACCAATATAAAAGAAATTTCTGCCTTTTTGCACCAAAATAAGAAAATTCTGCTTTTTTTTCTGAAATAAGTAAAATTTCTGATATTTTGCCCCAAAATAAGTGAAATTTCTGCAATTTTGCCCCAAATAAGGGAAATTTCTGGAATTTTGCCCCAAAATAAGTGGAATTTCTGAGTTTTGCCTCAAAATAAAGAGAATTTCTGTATTTTTGCCCTAACATACAGGGAATTTCGGACTTTTTGCCCCACAATTAGGGGAATTTCTGCAATTTTGCTCCAAAATACGGGGAATTTCTGCTTTTTAGCCTGAAAATAAGGGGAATGCATACCTTTTGCCACAAAAAAAAAGAATTTTTTTCATTTTTACGCCAAAATAAAAGGAATTTCTGCTTTTTTGCCTCAAAAAAGTGGAATTTCTGTCTTTTTCCTCCAAAACAAAAAGAATTTCTCTCTTTTTTACCCCAAAATAAAGAAAATTTCTGACTTATTATTCTGAAATAAGTGAAATTTCTGCAATTTTGCCCCAAAATAAGGGAAATTTCTGCCTTTTTACCCCCAAATAAGGGGAATTTCAGCCTTTTTACCTCAAAATAAGGGGAATTTCTGCATTTTTGCCCCAAAATATGGGAGATTTCTGACTTTTTGCCCCAAAATAAGAAAAATTTCTGCAATTTTGTATCAAAATAAAAGAAATTTCCGCCTTTTTGCACCAAAATAAGAAAATATCTGCTTTTTTTCTGAAATAAGTGAAATTTCTGCAATTTTGCCCCAAAATAAGGGAAATTTCTAGAATTTTGCCCCAAAATAAGTGGAATTTCTGAGTTTTGCCCCAAAATAAGGAGAATTTCTGTCTTTTTGCCCCAACATATAGAGAATTTCTGCCTTTTGCCCCACAATTAGGGGAATATCTGCACTTTTGCTCCAAAATACAGGGAATTTCTGCCTTTTTGCCCGAAAATAAGAAGAATGCATACCTTTTTGCCATAAAAAGGGAAATTTCTTCATTTTTGCTCCAAAATAAGGGGAATTTCTGCTTTTTTGCCTCTAAAAAAGTGGAATTTCTGTTTTTTTCCCCCAAAACAAAGGGAATTTCTTTTTTTTTGCCCCAAAATAAGAAAAATTTCTGACTTATTACTCTGAAATAAGTGAAATTACTGCAATTTTGTCCCAAAATAAGGGAAATTTCTGCCTTTTTGTCCCCATATAAGGGGAATTTCAGCTTTTTTACCTTAAAATAAGGGGAATTTCTGCAATTTTTCCCTAAAATAAGGGAAATTTCTGCTTTTTGCCCCCAAATAAGGGAAATTTCAGCCTTTCTACCTCAAAACAAGGGGAATTTCTTCATTTTTACCCCAAAATAAGTGGATTTTCTGCCTTTTTGACTCAAAATAAGTGAAATTACTGCAATTTTGTCCCAAAATAAGGGAAATTTCTGCCTTTTTGCCCCCAAATTAGGGGAATTTCAGCTTTTTTACCTCAAAATAAGGGGAATTTCTGCAATTTTGCCCCAAAATAAGGGAAATTTCTGCCTTTTTGCCCCCAAATAAGGGGAATTTCAGCCTTTTTACCTCAAAACAAGAGGAATTTCTTCATTTTTACCCCAAAATAAGTGGATATTCTGCCTTTTTGACTCAAAATAAGTGAAATTTCTGCAATTTTTGCCCAAAATAAGGGAAATGTCTGCTCTTTGCCCTAAATAAGGGGAATTTTTGACTTTATGCCCCAAAATAAAAGGAATTTCAGCATTTTTACCTCAAAATAAGGGGAATTTCTGCATTTTTGCCCCAAAATATGGGAAATTTCTGCCTTTTTGCCCAAAATAAGAAAAATTTCTGCAATTTTGTACCAAAATAAAAGAAATTTCTGTCTTTTTTCCCCTGAAATAAGTGAAATTTCTGCAATTTTGCCCCAAAATAACTGAAATTTCTGCAATCTTGTTCCAAAATAAGGGAAATTTCTGGAATTTTGCACCAAAATAAGTGGAATTTCTGAGTTTTTTCCCAAAACAAGGAGAATTTCTGTCTTTTTGCCCCACCATATAAGGAATTTCTGCATTTTTGCCCCACAATTATTGGAATTTCTGCAATTTTGCTCCAAAATACAGGGAATTTCTGCCTTTTTGCCCGAAAATAAGAAGAATGCATACCTTTTTGCCATAAAAAAGGGAAATTTCTTCATTTTTGCTCCAAAAGAAGGGGGTATTTCTGCTTTTTTGCCTCTAAATAAGTGGAATTTCTGTCTTTTCCCCCCAAAACAAAGGGAATTTCCGTCTTTTTTGCCCTAACATAAGGGAAATTTCTGACTTATTACCCTGAAATAAGTGAAATTTCTGCAATTTTGCCCCAAAATAAGGGAAATTTCTGCCTTTTTGCCCCCAAATAAGGGGAATTTCAGCCTTTTTACCTCAAAATAAGGGGAATTTCTGCATTTTTGCCCCAAAATGTGGGAGATTTCTGCCTTTTTGCCCCAAAATTAGAAAAATTTCTGCAATTTTGTATCAAAATAAAAGAAATTTCCGCCTTTTTGCACCAAAATAAGAAAATACCTGCTTTTTTTCTGAAATAAGTGAAATTTCTGCAATTTTGCCCCAAAATAAGGGAAATTTCTGGAATTTTGCCCCAAAATAAGAGGAATTTCTGAGTTTTGCCCCAAAATAAGGAGAATTTCTGTCTTTTTGCCCCAACATATAGAGAATTTCTGCATTTTTGCCCCACAATTAGGGGAATTTTTGCAATTTTGCTCCAAAATACAGGGAATTTCTGCCTTTTTGCCCGAAAATAAGAAGAATGCATATCTTTTTGCCATAAAAAAGGGAAATTTCTTCATTTTTGCTCCAAAAGAAGGGGGTATTTCTGCTTTTTTGCCTCTAAATAAGTGGAATTTCTGTCTTTTCCCCCCAAAACAAAGGGAATTTCTGTCTTTTTTGCCCCAAAATAAGGGAAATTTCTGACTTATTACCCTGAAATAAGTGAAATTTCTGAAATTTTCCTCCAAAATAAGGGAAATTTCTCCATTTTTGCCCCCAAATAAGGGGAATTTCAGTCTTTTTACCTCAAAATAAAAGGAATTTATGCATTTTTGCCCCAACATATGGGAAATTTATGCCTTTTTGCCCCAAAATAAGAAAATTTCTGCAATTTTGTACCAAAATAAAAGAAATTTTTGCCTTTTTGCCCCAAAATAAGAAAATTTCTCTTTTTTTTCTGAAATATGTGAAATTTTGCAATTTTGCCCCAAAATAAGTGAAATTTCTGTCTTTTTGCCCCAAAATAAGGGGAATATCAGCCTTTTTACCTCAAAATAAAAGGAATTTCTGCATTTTTGTTCCAAAATATGGGAAATTTCTGCCTTTTTCCACAAAATAAGAAAAATTTTTTCAATTCTGTACAAAATAAAAGAAATTTCTAAAATTTTGCCCCAAAATTAAAGAAATTTCTGATTTTTGCCCCGAAATAATTAGAATTTCTATATTTTTGCCCCAAAATAAAGGGAATTTCTGCTTTTTTGCCTGAAAATAAAAAAAATTTCTGAAATTTTGTACCAATATAAAAGAAATTTCTGCCTTTTTGCACCAAAATAAGAAAATTCTGCTTTTTTTTCTGAAATAAGTAAAATTTCTGATATTTTGCCCCAAAATAAGTGAAATTTCTGCAATTTTGCCCCAAATAAGGGAAATTTCTGGAATTTTGCCCCAAAATAAGTGGAATTTCTGAGTTTTGCCTCAAAATAAAGAGAATTTCTGTATTTTTGCCCTAACATACAGGGAATTTCGGACTTTTTGCCCCACAATTAGGGGAATTTCTGCAATTTTGCTCCAAAATACGGGGAATTTCTGCTTTTTAGCCTGAAAATAAGGGGAATGCATACCTTTTGCCACAAAAAAAAAGAATTTTTTTCATTTTTACGCCAAAATAAAAGGAATTTCTGCTTTTTTGCCTCAAAAAAGTGGAATTTCTGTCTTTTTCCTCCAAAACAAAAAGAATTTCTCTCTTTTTTACCCCAAAATAAAGAAAATTTCTGACTTATTATTCTGAAATAAGTGAAATTTCTGCAATTTTGCCCCAAAATAAGGGAAATTTCTGCCTTTTTACCCCCAAATAAGGGGAATTTCAGCCTTTTTACCTCAAAATAAGGGGAATTTCTGCATTTTTGCCCCAAAATATGGGAGATTTCTGACTTTTTGCCCCAAAATAAGAAAAATTTCTGCAATTTTGTATCAAAATAAAAGAAATTTCCGCCTTTTTGCACCAAAATAAGAAAATATCTGCTTTTTTTCTGAAATAAGTGAAATTTCTGCAATTTTGCCCCAAAATAAGGGAAATTTCTAGAATTTTGCCCCAAAATAAGTGGAATTTCTGAGTTTTGCCCCAAAATAAGGAGAATTTCTGTCTTTTTGCCCCAACATATATAGAATTTCTGCCTTTTGCCCCACAATTAGGGGAATATCTGCACTTTTGCTCCAAAATACAGGGAATTTCTGCCTTTTTGCCCGAAAATAAGAAGAATGCATACCTTTTTGCCATAAAAAGGGAAATTTCTTCATTTTTGCTCCAAAATAAGGGGAATTTCTGCTTTTTTGCCTCTAAAAAAGTGGAATTTCTGTCTTTTTCCCCCAAAACAAAGGGAATTTCTTTTTTTTTGCCCCAAAATAAGAAAAATTTCTGACTTATTACTCTGAAATAAGTGAAATTACTGCAATTTTGTCCCAAAATAAGGGAAATTTCTGCCTTTTTGTCCCCATATAAGGGGAATTTCAGCTTTTTTACCTTAAAATAAGGGGAATTTCTGCAATTTTTCCCTAAAATAAGGGAAATTTCTGCTTTTTGCCCCCAAATAAGGGAAATTTCAGCCTTTCTACCTCAAAACAAGGGGAATTTCTTCATTTTTACCCCAAAATAAGTGGATTTTCTGCCTTTTTGACTCAAAATAAGTGAAATTACTGCAATTTTGTCCCAAAATAAGGGAAATTTCTGCCTTTTTGCCCCCAAATTAGGGGAATTTCAGCTTTTTTACCTCAAAATAAGGGGAATTTCTGCAATTTTGCCCCAAAATAAGGGAAATTTCTGCCTTTTTGCCCCCAAATAAGGGGAATTTCAGCCTTTTTACCTCAAAACAAGAGGAATTTCTTCATTTTTACCCCAAAATAAGTGGATATTCTGCCTTTTTGACTCAAAATAAGTGAAATTTCTGCAATTTTTGCCCAAAATAAGGGAAATGTCTGCTCTTTGCCCTAAATAAGGGGAATTTTTGACTTTATGCCCCAAAATAAAAGGAATTTCAGCATTTTTACCTCAAAATAAGGGGAATTTCTGCATTTTTGCCCCAAAATATGGGAAATTTCTGCCTTTTTGCCCAAAATAAGAAAAATTTCTGCAATTTTGTACCAAAATAAAAGAAATTTCTGTCTTTTTTCCCCTGAAATAAGTGAAATTTCTGCAATTTTGCCCCAAAATAACTGAAATTTCTGCAATCTTGTTCCAAAATAAGGGAAATTTCTGGAATTTTGCACCAAAATAAGTGGAATTTCTGAGTTTTTTCCCAAAACAAGGAGAATTTCTGTCTTTTTGCCCCACCATATAAGGAATTTCTGCATTTTTGCCCCACAATTATTGGAATTTCTGCAATTTTGCTCCAAAATACAGGGAATTTCTGCCTTTTTGCCCGAAAATAAGAAGAATGCATACCTTTTTGCCATAAAAAAGGGAAATTTCTTCATTTTTGCTCCAAAAGAAGGGGGTATTTCTGCTTTTTTGCCTCTAAATAAGTGGAATTTCTGTCTTTTCCCCCCAAAACAAAGGGAATTTCCGTCTTTTTTGCCCTAACATAAGGGAAATTTCTGACTTATTACCCTGAAATAAGTGAAATTTCTGCAATTTTGCCCCAAAATAAGGGAAATTTCTGCCTTTTTGCCCCCAAATAAGGGGAATTTCAGCCTTTTTACCTCAAAATAAGGGGAATTTCTGCATTTTTGCCCCAAAATGTGGGAGATTTCTGCCTTTTTGCCCCAAAATTAGAAAAATTTCTGCAATTTTGTATCAAAATAAAAGAAATTTCCGCCTTTTTGCACCAAAATAAGAAAATACCTGCTTTTTTTCTGAAATAAGTGAAATTTCTGCAATTTTGCCCCAAAATAAGGGAAATTTCTGGAATTTTGCCCCAAAATAAGAGGAATTTCTGAGTTTTGCCCCAAAATAAGGAGAATTTCTGTCTTTTTGCCCCAACATATAGAGAATTTCTGCATTTTTGCCCCACAATTAGGGGAATTTTTGCAATTTTGCTCCAAAATACAGGGAATTTCTGCCTTTTTGCCCGAAAATAAGAAGAATGCATATCTTTTTGCCATAAAAAAGGGAAATTTCTTCATTTTTGCTCCAAAAGAAGGGGGTATTTCTGCTTTTTTGCCTCTAAATAAGTGGAATTTCTGTCTTTTCCCCCCAAAACAAAGGGAATTTCTGTCTTTTTTGCCCCAAAATAAGGGAAATTTCTGACTTATTACCCTGAAATAAGTGAAATTTCTGAAATTTTCCTCCAAAATAAGGGAAATTTCTCCATTTTTGCCCCCAAATAAGGGGAATTTCAGTCTTTTTACCTCAAAATAAAAGGAATTTATGCATTTTTGCCCCAACATATGGGAAATTTATGCCTTTTTGCCCCAAAATAAGAAAATTTCTGCAATTTTGTACCAAAATAAAAGAAATTTTTGCCTTTTTGCCCCAAAATAAGAAAATTTCTCTTTTTTTTCTGAAATATGTGAAATTTTGCAATTTTGCCCCAAAATAAGTGAAATTTCTGTCTTTTTGCCCCAAAATAAGGGGAATATCAGCCTTTTTACCTCAAAATAAAAGGAATTTCTTCATTTTTGTTCCAAAATATGGGAAATTTCTGCCTTTTTCCACAAAATAAGAAAAATTTTTTCAATTCTGTACAAAATAAAAGAAATTTCTAAAATTTTGCCCCAAAATTAAAGAAATTTCTGATTTTTGCCCCGAAATAATTAGAATTTCTATATTTTTGCCCCAAAATAAAGGGAATTTCTGCTTTTTTGCCTGAAAATTAAAAAAATTTCTGAAATTTTGTACCAATATAAAAGAAATTTCTGCCTTTTTGCACCAAAATAAGAAAATTCTGCTTTTTTTTCTGAAATAAGTAAAATTTCTGATATTTTGCCCCAAAATAAGTGAAATTTCTGCAATTTTGCCCCAAATAAGGGAAATTTCTGGAATTTTGCCCCAAAATAAGTGGAATTTCTGAGTTTTGCCTCAAAATAAAGAGAATTTCTGTATTTTTGCCCTAACATACAGGGAATTTCGGACTTTTTGCCCCACAATTAGGGGAATTTCTGCAATTTTGCTCCAAAATACGGGGAATTTCTGCTTTTTAGCCTGAAAATAAGGGGAATGCATACCTTTTGCCACAAAAAAAAAAAGAATTTTTTTCATTTTTACGCCAAAATAAAAGGAATTTCTGCTTTTTTGCCTCAAAAAAGTGGAATTTCTGTCTTTTTCCTCCAAAACAAAAAGAATTTCTCTCTTTTTTACCCCAAAATAAAGAAAATTTCTGACTTATTATTCTGAAATAAGTGAAATTTCTGCAATTTTGCCCCAAAATAAGGGAAATTTCTGCCTTTTTACCCCCAAATAAGGGGAATTTCAGCCTTTTTACCTCAAAATAAGGGGAATTTCTGCATTTTTGCCCCAAAATATGGGAGATTTCTGACTTTTTGCCCCAAAATAAGAAAAATTTCTGCAATTTTGTATCAAAATAAAAGAAATTTCCGCCTTTTTGCACCAAAATAAGAAAATATCTGCTTTTTTTCTGAAATAAGTGAAATTTCTGCAATTTTGCCCCAAAATAAGGGAAATTTCTAGAATTTTGCCCCAAAATAAGTGGAATTTCTGAGTTTTGCCCCAAAATAAGGAGAATTTCTGTCTTTTTGCCCCAACATATAGAGAATTTCTGCCTTTTGCCCCACAATTAGGGGAATATCTGCACTTTTGCTCCAAAATACAGGGAATTTCTGCCTTTTTGCCCGAAAATAAGAAGAATGCATACCTTTTTGCCATAAAAAGGGAAATTTCTTCATTTTTGCTCCAAAATAAGGGGAATTTCTGCTTTTTTGCCTCTAAAAAAGTGGAATTTCTGTCTTTTTCCCCCAAAACAAAGGGAATTTCTTTTTTTTTGCCCCAAAATAAGAAAAATTTCTGACTTATTACTCTGAAATAAGTGAAATTACTGCAATTTTGTCCCAAAATAAGGGAAATTTCTGCCTTTTTGTTCCCATATAAGGGGAATTTCAGCTTTTTTACCTTAAAATAAGGGGAATTTCTGCAATTTTTCCCTAAAATAAGGGAAATTTCTGCTTTTTGCCCCCAAATAAGGGAAATTTCAGCCTTTCTACCTCAAAACAAGGGGAATTTCTTCATTTTTACCCCAAAATAAGTGGATTTTCTGCCTTTTTGACTCAAAATAAGTGAAATTACTGCAATTTTGTCCCAAAATAAGGGAAATTTCTGCCTTTTTGCCCCCAAATTAGTTGAATTTCAGCTTTTTTACCTCAAAATAAGGGGAATTTCTGCAATTTTGCCCCAAAATAAGGGAAATTTCTGCCTTTTTGCCCCCAAATAAGGGGAATTTCAGCCTTTTTACCTCAAAACAAGAGGAATTTCTTCATTTTTACCCCAAAATAAGTGGATATTCTGCCTTTTTGACTCAAAATAAGTGAAATTTCTGCAATTTTTGCCCAAAATAAGGGAAATGTCTGCTCTTTGCCCTAAATAAGGGGAATTTTTGACTTTATGCCCCAAAATAAAAGGAATTTCAGCATTTTTACCTCAAAATAAGGGGAATTTCTGCATTTTTGCCCCAAAATATGGGAAATTTCTGCCTTTTTGCCCAAAATAAGAAAAATTTCTGCAATTTTGTACCAAAATAAAAGAAATTTCTGTCTTTTTTCCCCTGAAATAAGTGAAATTTCTGCAATTTTGCCCCAAAATAACTGAAATTTCTGCAATCTTGTTCCAAAATAAGGGAAATTTCTGGAATTTTGCACCAAAATAAGTGGAATTTCTGAGTTTTTTCCCAAAACAAGGAGAATTTCTGTCTTTTTGCCCCACCATATAAGGAATTTCTGCATTTTTGCCCCACAATTATTGGAATTTCTGCAATTTTGCTCCAAAATACAGGGAATTTCTGCCTTTTTGCCCGAAAATAAGAAGAATGCATACCTTTTTGCCATAAAAAAGGGAAATTTCTTCATTTTTGCTCCAAAAGAAGGGGGTATTTCTGCTTTTTTGCCTCTAAATAAGTGGAATTTCTGTCTTTTCCCCCCAAAACAAAGGGAATTTCCGTCTTTTTTGCCCTAACATAAGGGAAATTTCTGACTTATTACCCTGAAATAAGTGAAATTTCTGCAATTTTGCCCCAAAATAAGGGAAATTTCTGCCTTTTTGCCCCCAAATAAGGGGAATTTCAGCCTTTTTACCTCAAAATAAGGGGAATTTCTGCATTTTTGCCCCAAAATGTGGGAGATTTCTGTCTTTTTGCCCCAAAATTAGAAAAATTTCTGCAATTTTGTATCAAAATAAAAGAAATTTCCGCCTTTTTGCACCAAAATAAGAAAATACCTGCTTTTTTTCTGAAATAAGTGAAATTTCTGCAATTTTGCCCCAAAATAAGGGAAATTTCTGGAATTTTGCCCCAAAATAAGAGGAATTTCTGAGTTTTGCCCCAAAATAAGGAGAATTTCTGTCTTTTTGCCCCAACATATAGAGAATTTCTGCATTTTTGCCCCACAATTAGGGGAATTTTTGCAATTTTGCTCCAAAATACAGGGAATTTCTGCCTTTTTGCCCGAAAATAAGAAGAATGCATATCTTTTTGCCATAAAAAAGGGAAATTTCTTCATTTTTGCTCCAAAAGAAGGGGGTATTTCTGCTTTTTTGCCTCTAAATAAGTGGAATTTCTGTCTTTTCCCCCCAAAACAAAGGGAATTTCTGTCTTTTTGGCCCCTAAATAAGGGAAATTTCTGACTTATTACCCTGAAATAAGTGAAATTTCTGAAATTTTCCTCCAAAATAAGGGAAATTTCTCCATTTTTGCCCCCAAATAAGGGGAATTTCAGTCTTTTTACCTCAAAATAAAAGGAATTTATGCATTTTTGCCCCAACATATGGGAAATTTATGCCTTTTTGCCCCAAAATAAGAAAATTTCTGCAATTTTGTACCAAAATAAAAGAAATTTTTGCCTTTTTGCCCCAAAATAAGAAAATTTCTCTTTTTTTTCTGAAATATGTGAAATTTTGCAATTTTGCCCCAAAATAAGTGAAATTTCTGTCTTTTTGCCCCAAAATAAGGGAAATATCAGCCTTTTTACCTCAAAATAAGGGGAATTTCTGCATTTTTGTTCCAAAATATGGGAAATTTCTGCCTTTTTGCCACAAAATAAGAAAAATTTTTTCAATTCTGTACAAAATAAAAAAAATTCTAAAATTTTGCCCCAAAATTAAAGAAATTTCTGATTTTTGCCCCGAAATAATTAGAATTTCTATATTTTTGCCCCAAAATAAAGGGAATTTCTGCCTTTTTGCCCCAAAATAAGAAAAATTTCTGAAATTTTGTACCAAAATAAAAGAAATTTCTGCCTTTTTGCACCAAAATAAGAAAATTTCTGCTTTTTTTTCAGAAATAAGTAAAATTTCTGCAATTTTGCCCCAAAATAAGTGAAATTTCTGCAATTTTGCCCCAAAATAAGGGAAATTTCTGGAATTTTGCCCCAAAATAAGTGGAATTTCTGAGTTTTGCCCCAAAATAAGGAGAATTTCTGTATTTTTGCCCTAACATACAGGGAATTTCTGACTTTTTGCCCCACAATTAGGGGAATTTCTGCAATTTTGCTCCAAAATACGGGGAATTTCTGCTTTTTAGCCTGAAAATAAGGGGAATGCATACCTTTTGCCACAAAAAAAAGAAATTTCTTCATTTTTCCGCCAAAATAAAAGGAATTTTTGCTTTTTTGCCTCAAAAAAGTGGAATTTCTGTCTTTTTCCCCCAAAACAAAGGAAATTTCTCTTATTTTTGCCCCAAAATAAGGAAAATTTCTGACTTATTATTCTGAAATAAGTGAAATTTCTGCAATTTTGCCCCAAAATAAGGGAAATTTCGGCCTTTTTGCCCCCAAATAAGGGGAATTTCAGCGTTTTTACCTCAAAATAAGGTGAATTTCTGCATTTTTGCCCCAAAATATGGGAGATTTCTGCCTTTTTGCCCCAAAACAAGAAAAATTTCTGCAATTCTGTATCAAAATAAAAGAAATTTCCGCCTTTTTGCACCAAAATAAGAAAATATCTGCTTTTTTTCTGAAATAAGTGAAATTCCTGCAATTTTGCCCCAAAATAAGGGAAATTTCTGGAATTTTGCCCCAAAATAAGTGGAATTTCTGAGTTTTGCCCCAAAATAAGGAGAATTTCTGTCTTTTTCCCCAACATATAGAGAATTTCTGCCTTTTTGCCCCACAATTAGGGGAATTTCATCAATTTTGCTCCAAAATACGGAGAATTTCTGCCTTTTTGCCCGAAAATAAGAAGAATGCATAACTTTTTGCCATAAAAAAGGGAAATTTCTTCATTTTTGCTCCAAAATAAGGGGAATTTCTGCTTTTTTGCCTCTAAAAAAGTGGAATTTCTGTCTTTTTCCCCCAAACAAAGGGAATTTCATTTTTTATGCCCCAAAATAAGAAAAATTTCTGACTTATTACTCTGAAATAAGTGGAATTACGGCAATTTTGTCCCAAAATAAGGGAAATTTCTGCCTTTTTGCCCCCAAATAAGGGGAATTTCAGCTTTTTTACCTTAAAATAAGGGGAATTTCTGCAATTTTTCCCCAAAATAAGGGAAATTTCTGCCTTTTTGCCCCCAAATAAGGGAAATTTCAGCCTTTTTACCTCAAAACAAGGGGAATTTCTTCATTTTTACCCCAAAATAAGTGGATTTTCTGCCTTTTTGACTCAAAATAAGTGAAATTACTGCAATTTTGTCCCAAAATAAGGGAAATTTCTGCCTTTTTGCCCCCAAATTAGGGGAATTTCAGCTTTTTTACCTCAAAATAAGGGGAATTTCTGCAATTTTGCCCCAAAATAAGGGAAATTTCTGCCTTTTTGCCCCCAAATAAGGGGAATTTCAGCCTTTTTACCTCAAAACAAGAGGAATTTCTTCATTTTTACCCTAAAATAAGTGGATATTCTGCCTTTTTGACTCAAAATAAGTGAAATTTCTGCAATTTTTGCCCAAAATAAGGGAAATGTCTGCTCTTTGCCCTAAATAAGGGGAATTTCTGACTTTATGCCCCAAAATAAAAGGAATTTCAGCATTTTTACCTCAAAATAAGGGGAATTTCTGCATTTTTGCCCCAAAATATGGGAAATTTCTGCCTTTTTGCCCAAAATAAGAAAAATTTCTGCAATTTTGTACCAAAATAAAAGAAATTTCTGTCTTTTTTCCCCTGAAATAAGTGAAATTTCTGCAATTTTGCCCCAAAATAACTGAAATTTCTGCAATCTTGTTCCAAAATAAGGGAAATTTCTGGAATTTTGCCCAAAAATAAGTGGAATTTCTGAGTTTTTTACCAAAATAAGGAGAAATTCTGTCTTTTTGCCCCACCATATAAGGAATTTCTGCATTTTTGCCCCACAATTAGGGGAATTTCTGCAATTTTGCTCCAAAATACAGGGAATTTCTGCCTTTTTGCCCGAAAATAAGAAGAATGCATATCTTTTTGCCATAAAAAAGGGAAATTTCTTCATTTTTGCTCCAAAAGAAGGGGGTATTTCTGCATTTTTGCCTCCAAATAAGTGGAATTTCTGTCTTTTCCCCCCAAAACAAAGGGAATTTCTGTCTATTTTGCCCCAAAATAAGGGAAATTTCTGGCTTATTACCCTGAAATAAGTGAAATTTCTGAAATTTTCACCCAAATTAAGGGAAATTTCTCCATTTTTGCCCCCAAATAAGGGGAATTTCAGTCTTTTTACCTCAAAATAAAAGGAATTTTTGCATTTTTGCCCCAACATATGGGAAATTTATGCCTTTTTGCCCCAAAATAAGAAAATTTCTGCAATTTTGTACCAAAATAAAAGAAATTTTTGCCCTTTTGCCCCAAAATAAGAAAATTTTTCTTTTTTTTTCTGAAATATGTGAAATTTCTGCAATTTTGCCCCAAAATAAGTGAAATTTCTGTCTTTTTGCCCCAAAATACGGGGAATATCAGCCTTTTTACCTCAAAATAAGGGGAATTTTTGCATTTTTGTTCCAAAATATGGGAAATTTCTGCCTTTTTGCCACAAAATAAGAAAAATTTTTTCAATTCTGTACAAAATAAAAAAAATTCTAAAATTTTGCCCCAAAATTAAAGAAATTTCTGATTTTTGCCCTGAAATAATTAGAATTTCTATATTTTTGCCCCAAAATAAAGGGAATTTCTGCCTTTTTGCCCCAAAATAAGAAAAATTTCTGAAATTTTGTACCAAAATAAAAGAAATTTCTGCCTTTTTGCACCAAAATAAGAAAATTTCTGCTTTTTTTTCAGAAATAAGTAAAATTTCTGCAATTTTGCCCCAAAATAAGTGAAATTTCTGCAATTTTGCCCCAAAATAAGGGAAATTTCTGGAATTTTGCCCCAAAATAAGTGGAATTTCTGAGTTTTGCCCCAAAATAAGGAGAATTTCTGTATTTTTGCCCTAACATACAAGGAATTTCTGACTTTTTGCCCCACAATTAGGGGAATTTCTGCAATTTTGCTCCAAAATACGGGGAATTTCTGCTTTTTAGCCTGAAAATAAGGGGAATGCGTACCTTTTGCCACAAAAAAAAAAAGAAATTTCTTCATTTTTCCGCCAAAATAAAATAAATTTCTGCTTTTTTGCCTCAAAAAAGTGGAATTTCTGTCTTTTTCCCCCAAAACAAAGGGAATTTCTCTTATTTTTGCCCCAAAATAAGGAAAATTTCTGACTTATTATTCTGAAATAAATGAAATTTCTGCAATTTTGCCCCAAAATAAGGGAAATTTCTGCCTTTTTGCCCCCAAATAAGGGGAATTTCAGCCTTTTTACCTCAAAATAAGGTGAATTTCTGCATTTTTGCCCCAATATATGGGAGATTTCTGCCTTTTTGCCCCAAAATAAGAAAAATTTCTGCAATTTTGTATCAAAATAAAAGAAATTTCGGCCTTTTTGCACCAAAATAAGAAAATATCTGCTTTTTTTCTGAAATAAGTGAAATTTCTGCAATTTTGCCCCAAAATAAGGGAAATTTCTGGAATTTTGCCCCAAAATAAGTGGAATTTCTGAGTTTTGCCCCAAAATAAGGAGAATTTCTATCTTTTTGCCCCAACATATAGAGAATTTCTGCCTTTTTGCCCCACAATTAGGGGAATTTCATCAATTTTGCTCCAAAATACGCAGAATTTCTGCCTTTTTGCCCGAAAATAAGAAGAATGCATAACTTTTTGCCATAAAAAAAGGGAAATTTCTTCATTTTTGCTCCAAAATAAGGGGAATTTCTGCTTTTTTGCCTCTAAAAAAGTGGAATTTCTGTCTTTTTCCCCCAAAACAAAGGGAATTTCATTTTTTTTGCCCCAAAATAAGAAAAATTTCTGACTTATTACTCTGAAATAAGTGGAATTACGGCAATTTTGTCCCAAAATAAGGGAAATTTCTGCCTTTTTGCCCCCAAATAAGGGGAATTTCAGCTTTTTTACCTTAAAATAAGGGGAATTTCTGCAATTTTTCCCCAAAATAAGGGAAATTTCTGCCTTTTTGCCCCCAAATAAGGGAAATTTCAGCCTTTTTACCTCAAAACAAGGGGAATTTCTTCATTTTTACCCCAAAATAAGTGAATTTTCTGCCTTTTTGACTCAAAATAAGTGAAATTACTGCAATTTTGTCCCAAAATAAGGGAAATTTCTGCCTTTTTGCCCCCAAATAAGGGGAATTTCAGCTTTTTTACCTCAAAATAAGGGGAATTTCTGCAATTTTGCCCCAAAATAAGGGAAATTTCTGCCTTTTTGCCCCCAAATAAGGGGAATTTCAGCCTTTTTACCTCACAACAAGAGGAATTTCTTCATTTTTACCCCAAAATAAGTGGATATTCTGCCTTTTTGACTCAAAATAAGTGAAATTTCTGCAATTTTTGCCCAAAATAAGGGAAATGTCTGCTCTTTGCCCTAAATAGGGGAATTTCTGACTTTATGCCCCAAAATAAAAGGAATTTCAGCATTTTTACCTCAAAATAAGGGGAATTTCTGCATTTTTGCCCCAAAATATGGGAAATTTCTGCCTTTTTGCCCAAAATAAGAAAAATTTCTGCAATTTTGTACCAAAATAAAAGAAATTTCTGTATTTTTTCCCCTGAAATAAGTGAAATTTCTGCAATTTTGCCCCAAAATAACTGAAATTTCTGCAATCTTGTTCCAAAATAAGGGAAATTTCTGGAATTTTGCCCCAAAATAAGTGGAATTTCTGAGTTTTTTACCAAAATAAGGAGAAATTCTGTCTTTTTGCCCCACCATATAAGGAATTTCTGCATTTTTGCCCCACAATTAGGGGAATTTCTGCAATTTTGCTCCAAAATACAGGGAATTTCTGCCTTTTTGCCCGAAAATAAGAAGAATGCATATCTTTTTGCCATAAAAAAGGGAAATTTCTTCATTTTTGCTCCAAAAGAAGGGGGTATTTCTGCTTTTTTGCCTCTAAATAAGTGGAATTTCTGTCTTTTCCCCCCAAAACAAAGGGAATTTCTGTCTTTTTTGCCCCAAAATAAGGGAAATTTCTGGCTTATTACCCTGAAATAAGTGAAATTTCTGAAATTTTCCCCCAAAATAAGGGAAATTTCTCCCTTTTTGCCCCCAAATAAGGGGAATTTCAGTCTTTTTACCTCAAAATAAAAGGAATTTCTGCATTTTTGCCCCAACATATGGGAAATTTATGCCTTTTTGCCCCAAAATAAGAAAATTTCTGCAATTTTGTACCAAAATAAAAGAAATTTTTGCCCTTTTGCCCCAAAATAAGAAAATTTTTCTTTTTTTTTCTGAAATATTTGAAATTTCTGCAATTTTGCCCCAAAATAAGTGAAATTTCTGTTTTTTTGCCCCAAAATACGGGGAATATCAGCCTTTTTACCTCAACATAAGGGGAATTTTTGCATTTTTGTTCCAAAATATGGGAAATTTCTGCCTTTTTGCCACAAAATAAGAAAAATTTTTTCAATTCTGTACAAAATAAAAAAAATTCTAAAATTTTGCCCCAAAATTAAAGAAATTTCTGATTTTTGCCCCGAAATAATTAGAATTTCTATATTTTTGCCCCAAAATAAAGGGAATTTCTGCCTTTTTGCCCCAAAATAAGAAAAATTTCTGAAATTTTGTACCAAAATAAAAGAAATTTCTGCCTTTTTGCACCAAAATAAGAAAATTTCTGCTTTTTTTTAAGAAATAAGTAAAATTTCTGCAATTTTGCCCCAAAATAAGTGAAATTTCTGCAATTTTGCCCCAAAATAAGGGAAATTTCTGGAATTTTGCCCCAAAATAAGTGGAATTTCTGAGTTTTGCCCCAAAATAAGGAGAATTTCTGTATTTTTGCCCTAACATACAAGGAATTTCTGACTTTTTGCCCCACAATTAGGGGAATTTCTGCAATTTTGCTCCAAAATACGGGGAATTTCTGCTTTTTAGCCTGAAAATAAGGGGAATGCGTACCTTTTGCCACAAAAAAAAAAAGAAATTTCTTCATTTTTCCGCCAAAATAATATAAATTTCTGCTTTTTTGCCTCAAAAAAGTGGAATTTCTGTTTTTTTCCCCCAAAACAAAGGGAATTTCTCTTATTTTTGCCCCAAAATATGGAAAATTTCTGACTTATTACTCTGAAGTAAGTGAAATTTCTGCAATTTTGCTCCGAAATACGGGGAATTTCTGCTTTTTAGCCTGAAAATAAGAGGAATGTATACCTTTTGCCACAAAAAAAAAGAAATTTCTTCATTTTTACACCAAAATAAAAGGAATTTCTGCTTTTTTGCCTCAAAAAAGTGGAATTTCTGTCTTTTTCCCCCAAAACAAAGGGAATTTCTCTTATTTTTGCCCCAAAATAAGGAAAATTTCTGACTTATTATTCTGAAATAAGTGAAATTTCTGCAATTTTGCCCCAAAATAAGGGAAATTTCTGCCTTCTTGCCCCCAAATAAGGGGAATTTCAGCCTTTTTACCTCAAAATAAGGGGAATTTCTGCATTTTTGCCCCAAATTATGGGAGATTTCTGCCTTTTTGCCCCAAAATAAGACAAATTTCTGCAATTTTGTATCAAAATAAAAGAAATTTCCGCCTTTTTGCACCAAAATAAGAAAATATCTGCTTTTTTTCTGAAATAAGTGAAATTTCTGCAATTTTGCCCCAAAATAAGGGAAATTTCTGGAATTTTGCCCCAAAATAAGTGGAATTTCTGAGTTTTGCCCCAAAATAAGGAGAATTTCTGTCTTTTTGCCCCAACATATAGAGAATTTCTGCCTTTTTGCCCCACAATTAGGGGAATTTCTGCAATTTTGCTCCAAAATATGGGGAATTTCTGCCTTTTTGCCCGAAAATAAGAAGAATGCATACCTTTTTGCAATAAAAAAGGGAAATTTCTTCATTTTTGCTCCAAAATAAGGGGAATTTCTGCCTTTTTGCCTCTAAATAAGTGGAATTTCTGTCTTTTTCCCCCAAAACAAAGGGAATTTCTTTTTTTTTGCCCCAAAATAAAAAAAAATTTCTGACTTATTACCCTGAAATAAGTGAAATTTCTGCAATTTTGTCTCAAAATAAGGGAAATTTCTGCCTTTTTGCCCCCAAATAAGGGGAATTTCAGCTTTTTTACCTTAAAATAAGGGAAATTTCTGCAATTTCTCCCCAAAATAAGGGAAATTTCTGCCTTTTTGCCCCCAAATAAGGGAAATTTCAGCCTTTTTACCTCAAAACAAGGGGAATTTCTTCATTTTTACCCCAAAATAAGTGGATTTTCCGCCTTTTTGACTCAAAATAAGTGAAATTTCTGCAATTTTTGCCCAAAATAAGGGAAATGTCTGCTCTTTGCCCTAAATAAGGGGAATTTCTAACTTTATGCCCCAAAATAAAAGGAATTTCAGCATTTTTACCTCAAAATAAAGGGAATTTCTGCATTTTTGCCCCAAAATATGGGAAATTTCTGCCTTTTTGCCCAAAATAAGAAAAATTTTTGCAATTTTGTACCAAAATAAAAGAAATTTCTGTCTTTTTTCCCCTGAAATAAGTGAAATTTCTGCAATTTTGCCCCAAAATAACTGAAATTTCTGCAATCTTGTTCCAAAATAAGGGAAATTTCTGGAATTTTGCCCCAAAATAAGTGGAATTTCTGAGTTTTGCCCCAAAATAAGGAAAATTTCTGTCTTTTTGCCCCACCATATAAGGAATTTCTGCATTTTTGCCCACAATTAGGGGAATTTCTGCAATTTTGTTCCAAAATACAGGGAATTTCTGCCTTTTTGCCCGAAAATAAGAAGAATGCATACCTTTTTGCCATAAAAAAGGGAAATTTCTTCATTTTTGCTCCAAAATAAGGGGAATTTCTGCTTTTTGCCTCTAAATAAGTGGAATTTCTGTCTTTTTCCCCCAAAACAAAGAAAATTTCTGTCCTTTTGCCCCAAAATAAGGAAAATTTCTGACTTATTACCCTGAAATAAGTGAAATTTCTGAAATTTTTCTCCAAAATAAGGGAAATTTCTGCATTTTTGCCCGCAAATAAGGGGAATTTCAGCCTTTTTACCTCAAAATAAGGGGAATTTCTGCATTTTTGCCACAAAATATTAGGAATTTCTGCATTTTTGCCCCAAAATAAAAAAATTTCTGCCTTTTTTCCCTGAAATGAATGAAATTTCTAAATTTTGCCCCAAAATAAGTGGAATTTCTGCAATTTTGCCCCAAAATAAGGGAAATTTCTGGAATTTTGCCCCAAAATAATGGAATTTCTGAGTTTTGCCCCAAAATAAGGAGAATTTTTGTCTTATTGCCTCAACATATTGGGAATTTCTGCCTTTTTGCCCCACAATTACGGGAATTTCTGCAATTTTGCTCCAAAATACGGGGGATTTCTGCTTTTTAGCCCGAAAATAAGGGGAATGTATACCTTTTGCCACAAAAAAGGGAAATTTCTTCATTTTTACTCCAAAATAAAAAGAATTTCTGCTTTTTTGCCTCAAAAAAGTGGAATTTCTGTCTTTTTCCCCAGAACAAATGGAATTTCTGTCTTTTTTGCCCCCAAAAAAGGAAAATTTCTGACTTATTACCCTGAAATAAGTGAAATTTCGGCAATTTTGCCTCAAAATAAGGGAAATTTCTGCCTTTTTGCCCCCAAATAAGGGGAATTTCAGCCTTTTTACCTCAAAATAAGGGGAATTTCTGCATTTTTGACCCAAAATATGGGAGATTTCTGCCTTTTTGCCCCAAAATAAGAAAAATTTCTGCAATTTTGTATCAAAATGAAAGAAATTTTTGCCTTTTTGCACCAAAATAAGAAAATTTCTGCTTTCTTTCTGAAATAAGTGAAATTTCTGCAATTTTGCCCCAAAATAAGGGAAATTTCTGCCTTTTTGCCCCCAAATATGAAAAATTTCAGCCTTTTTACCTCAAAATAAGGGGAATTTTTGCATTTTTGCCACAAAATATGAGGAATTTCTGCCTTTTTGCCTTAAAATAAAAAAAATTTCTGCCTTTTTTCCCTGAAATAAGTGAAATTTCTGCAATTTTGTCCCAAAATAAAAAAAATTTCTGCAAGTTTGCCACAAAATATGTGGAATTTCGGAGTTGCCCCAAAATAAGGAGAATTTCTGTCTTTTTGCCCCAACATATAGGGCATTTCTGCCTTTTTGCCCCAAAATTAGGGGTATTTCTGCAATTTTCTCCAAAATACGGGGAATTTCTGCATTTTTGTTCCAAAATATGGGAAATTTCTGCCTTTTTGCCACAAAATAATAAAAATTTCTTCAATTCTGTACCAAAATAAAAGAAATTTCTAAAATTTTGCCCCAAAATAAGGGAAATTTCTGATTTTTACCCCGAAATAAGAAGAATATCTGTATTTTTGCCCCAAAATAAAGGGAATTTCTGCCTTTTTGCCCCAAAATTAGGGGAGTTTCTGCAATTTTGCTTCAAAATACAGGGAATTTCTGCCTCTATTCCCGAAAATAAGAAGAACTTCTGCCGATTTGCCCCAAATAAAGGGAATTTCTGCATTTTTGCCCCAATATTAGAAGAATTTCTGCAATTTTGCTCCAAAATACGAGGAATTTCTGCCTTTTTGCCCGAAATTAAGGGGATTTTCTGCCTTTTTGCCCCAAAACAACTGACATTTCTGCAATTTTATCCCAATATAAGGGGAATTTCTGCCTTTTTGCCCCCAAATAAGAAGAATTTTTGCCTTTTTGCCCTTAAATATGTGAAATGTCTGCAATTTTACCCAGAAATAAGGTGAAATCTGCCTTTTTGCCCCAAAATAATGAGAATTTCTGCATTTTGCCCTAAAATAAGAAAAATTTTTGCTTTTTTCCCTGAAATAAGTGAAATTTCTGCAATTTTGCCTCAAAATAAGGGAAATTTCTGCCCTTTTGCTCCCAAATAAGGGGAATTTCAGCCTTTTTACCTCAAAATAAGAGGAATTTCTGCATTTTTGCCCCAAAATATGGGAGATTTCTGCCTTTTTGCCCCAAAATAAGAAAAATTTCTGCAATTTTGTACCAAAATAAAAGAAATTTCTGCCTTTTTGCACCAAAATAAGAAAATTCTGCTTTTTTTCTGAAATAAGTGAAATTTCTGCAATTTTTTCCGAAAATAAGTGAAATTTCTGCAATTTTGCCCCAAAATAAGGGAAATTTCTGGAATTTTGCCCCAAAATAAGTGGAATTTCTGAGTTTTGCCCCAAAATAAGGAGAATTTCTGTCTTTTTGCCCCAACATATAGAGAATTTCTCACTTTTTGCCCCACAATTAGGGGAATTTCTGCAATTTTGCTCCAAAATACGGGGAATTTCTGCCTTTTTGCCCGAAAATAAGAAGAATGCATACGTTTTTGCGATAAAAAAGGGAAATTTCTTCATTTTTGCTCCAAAATAAGGGGAATTTCTGCTTTTTTGCCTCTAAAAAAGTGGAATTTCTGTCTTTTTCCCCCAAAACAAAGGGAATTCCTTTTTCTTTGCCCCAAAATAAGAAAAATTTCTGACTTATTACTCTGAAGTAAGTGAAATTTCTGCAATTTTGCTCCGAAATACGGGGAATTTCTGCTTTTTAGCCTGAAAATAAGAGGAATGTATACCTTTTGCCACAAAAAAAAGAAATTTCTTCATTTTTACACCAAAATAAAAGGAATTTCTGCTTTTTTGCCTCAAAAAAGTGGAATTTCTGTCTTTTTCCCCCAAAACAAAGGGAATTTCTCTTATTTTTGCCCCAAAAAAGGAAAATTTCTGACTTATTATTCTGAAATAAGTGAAATTTCTGCAATTTTGCCCCAAAATAAGGGAAATTTCTGCCTTCTTGCCCCCAAATAAGGGGAATTTCAGCCTTTTTACCTCAAAATAAGGGGAATTTCTGCATTTTTGCCCCAAATTATGGGAGATTTCTGCCTTTTTGCCCCAAAATAAGACAAATTTCTGCAATTTTGTATCAAAATAAAAGAAATTTCCGCCTTTTTGCACCAAAATAAGAAAATATCTGCTTTTTTTCTGAAATAAGTGAAATTTCTGCAATTTTGCCCCAAAATAAGGGAAATTTCTGGAATTTTGCCCCAAAATAAGTGGAATTTCTGAGTTTTGCCCCAAAATAAGGAGAATTTCTGTCTTTTTGCCCCAACATATAGAGAATTTCTGCCTTTTTGCCCCACAATTAGGGGAATTTCTGCAATTTTGCTCCAAAATATGGGGAATTTCTGCCTTTTTGCCCGAAAATAAGAAGAATGCATACCTTTTTGCAATAAAAAAGGGAAATTTCTTCATTTTTGCTCCAAAATAAGGGGAATTTCTGCCTTTTTGCCTCTAAATAAGTGGAATTTCTGTCTTTTTCCCCCAAAACAAAGGGAATTTCTTTTTTTTTGCCCCAAAATAAAAAAAATTTCTGACTTATTACCCTGAAATAAGTGAAATTTCTGCAATTTTGTCTCAAAATAAGGGAAATTTCTGCCTTTTTGCCCCCAAATAAGGGGAATTTCAGCTTTTTTACCTTAAAATAAGGGAAATTTCTGCAATTTCTCCCCAAAATAAGGGAAATTTCTGCCTTTTTGCCCCCAAATAAGGGAAATTTCAGCCTTTTTACCTCAAAACAAGGGGAATTTCTTCATTTTTACCCCAAAATAAGTGGATTTTCCGCCTTTTTGACTCAAAATAAGTGAAATTTCTGCAATTTTTGCCCAAAATAAGGGAAATGTCTGCTCTTTGCCCTAAATAAGGGGAATTTCTAACTTTATGCCCCAAAATAAAAGGAATTTCAGCATTTTTACCTCAAAATAAAGGGAATTTCTGCATTTTTGCCCCAAAATATGGGAAATTTCTGCCTTTTTGCCCAAAATAAGAAAAATTTTTGCAATTTTGTACCAAAATAAAAGAAATTTCTGTCTTTTTTCCCCTGAAATAAGTGAAATTTCTGCAATTTTGCCCCAAAATAACTGAAATTTCTGCAATCTTGTTCCAAAATAAGGGAAATTTCTGGAATTTTACCCCAAAATAAGTGGAATTTCTGAGTTTTGCCCCAAAATAAGGAAAATTTCTGTCTTTTTGCCCCACCATATAAGGAATTTCTGCATTTTTGCCCACAATTAGGGGAATTTCTGCAATTTTGTTCCAAAATACAGGGAATTTCTGCCTTTTTGCCCGAAAATAAGAAGAATGCATACCTTTTTGCCATAAAAAAGGGAAATTTCTTCATTTTTGCTCCAAAATAAGGGGAATTTCTGCTTTTTGCCTCTAAATAAGTGGAATTTCTGTCTTTTTCCCCCAAAACAAAGAAAATTTCTGTCCTTTTGCCCCAAAATAAGGAAAATTTCTGACTTATTACCCTGAAATAAGTGAAATTTCTGAAATTTTTCCCCAAAATAAGGGAAATTTCTGCATTTTTGCCCGCAAATAAGGGGAATTTCAGCCTTTTTACCTCAAAATAAGGGGAATTTCTGCATTTTTGCCACAAAATATTAGGAATTTCTGCATTTTTGCCCCAAAATAAAAAAAATTTCTGCCTTTTTTCCCTGAAATGAATGAAATTTCTAAATTTTGCCCCAAAATAAGTGGAATTTCTGCAATTTTGCCCCAAAATAAGGGAAATTTCTGGAATTTTGCCCCAAAATAATGGAATTTCTGAGTTTTGCCCCAAAATAAGGAGAATTTTTGTCTTATTGCCTCAACATATTGGGAATTTCTGCCTTTTTGCCCCACAATTACGGGAATTTCTGCAATTTTGCTCCAAAATACGGGGGATTTCTGCTTTTTAGCCCGAAAATAAGGGGAATGTATACCTTTTGCCACAAAAAAGGGAAATTTCTTCATTTTTACTCCAAAATAAAAAGAATTTCTGCTTTTTTGCCTCAAAAAAGTGGAATTTCTGTCTTTTTCCCCAGAACAAATGGAATTTCTGTCTTTTTTGCCCCCAAAAAAGGAAAATTTCTGACTTATTACCCTGAAATAAGTGAAATTTCGGCAATTTTGCCTCAAAATAAGGGAAATTTCTGCCTTTTTGCCCCCAAATAAGGGGAATTTCAGCCTTTTTACCTCAAAATAAGGGGAATTTCTGCATTTTTGACCCAAAATATGGGAGATTTCTGCCTTTTTGCCCCAAAATAAGAAAAATTTCAGCAATTTTGTATCAAAATGAAAGAAATTTTTGCCTTTTTGCACCAAAATAAGAAAATTTCTGCTTTCTTTCTGAAATAAGTGAAATTTCTGCAATTTTGCCCCAAAATAAGGGAAATTTCTGCCTTTTTGCCCCCAAATATGAAAAATTTCAGCCTTTTTACCTCAAAATAAGGGGAATTTTTGCATTTTTGCCACAAAATATGAGGAATTTCTGCCTTTTTGCCTTAAAATAAAAAAAATTTCTGCCTTTTTTCCCTGAAATAAGTGAAATTTCTGCAATTTTGTCCCAAAATAAAAAAAATTTCTGCAAGTTTGCCACAAAATATGTGGAATTTCGGAGTTGCCCCAAAATAAGGAGAATTTCTGTCTTTTTGCCCCAACATATAGGGCATTTCTGCCTTTTTGCCCCAAAATTAGGGGTATTTCTGCAATTTTCTCCAAAATACGGAGAATTTCTGCATTTTTGTTCCAAAATATGGGAAATTTCTGCCTTTTTGCCACAAAATAATAAAAATTTCTTCAATTCTGTACCAAAATAAAAGAAATTTCTAAAATTTTGCCCCAAAATAAGGGAAATTTCTGATTTTTACCCCGAAATAAGAAGAATATCTGTATTTTTGCCCCAAAATAAAGGGAATTTCTGCCTTTTGCCCCAAAATTAGGGGAGTTTCTGCAATTTTGCTTCAAAATACAGGGAATTTCTGCCTCTATTCCCGAAAATAAGAAGAACTTCTGCCGATTTGCCCCAAATAAAGGAAATTTCTGCATTTTTGCCCCAATATTAGAAGAATTTCTGCAATTTTGCTCCAAAATACGAGGAATTTCTGCCTTTTTGCCCGAAATTAAGGGGATTTTCTGCCTTTTTGCCCCAAAACAACTGACATTTCTGCAATTTTATCCCAATATAAGGGGAATTTCTGCCTTTTTGCCCCCAAATAAGAAGAATTTTTGCCTTTTTGCCCTTAAATATGTGAAATGTCTGCAATTTTACCCAGAAATAAGGTGAAATCTGCCTTTTTGCCCCAAAATAATGAGAATTTCTGCATTTTGCCCTAAAATAAGAAAAATTTTTGCTTTTTTCCCTGAAATAAGTGAAATTTCTGCAATTTTGCCTCAAAATAAGGGAAATTTCTGCCCTTTTGCTCCCAAATAAGGGGAATTTCAGCCTTTTTACCTCAAAATAAGAGGAATTTCTGCATTTTTGCCCCAAAATATGGGAGATTTCTGCCTTTTTGCCCCAAAATAAGAAAAATTTCTGCAATTTTGTACCAAAATAAAAGAAATTTCTGCCTTTTTGCACCAAAATAAGAAAATTCTGCTTTTTTTCTGAAATAAGTGAAATTTCTGCAATTTTTTCCGAAAATAAGTGAAATTTCTGCAATTTTGCCCCAAAATAAGGGAAATTTCTGGAATTTTGCCCCAAAATAAGTGGAATTTCTGAGTTTTGCCCCAAAATAAGGAGAATTTCTGTCTTTTTGCCCCAACATATAGGGATTTTCTGCCTTTTTGCCCCACTATTAGGGGAATTTCTGAAATTTTGCTCCAAAATACGGGGAATTTCTGACTTTTTGCCCGAAAATAGGAAGAATGCATACCTTTTTGCCATAAAAAAGGGAAATTTCTTCATTTTTGTTCCAAATAAGGAGAATTTCTGCTTTTTTGCCTCTAAATAAGTGGAATTTCTGTCTTTTTCCCCCCAAAAAAAGGGAATTTCTGTCTTTTTGGCCCCAAAATAAGGAAAATTTTTGACTTATTACCCTGAAATAAGTGAAATTTCTGCAATTTTGCCCCAAAATAAGGGAAATTTCTGCATTTTTGCCCCAAATAAGGGGAATTTCCGCTTTTTTACCTCAAAATAAGGGGAATTTCGGCATTTTTGCCACAAAATATTAGGAATTTCTGCTTTTTTGCCCCAAAATAAGAAAAATTTCTGACTTTTTTCCCTGAAATAAGTGAAATTTCTGCAATTTTGCCCGAAAATAAGTGAAATTTCTGCAATTTTGCCCCAAAATAAAAGAAATTTCTGGAATTTTGCCCCAAAATAAGTGGAATTTCTTAGTTTTGCCCCAAAATAAAGAGAATTTCTGTCTTTTTGCCCCAACATATAGGGAATTTCTGCCTTTTTGCCCCACAATTAGGGGAATTTCTGCTTTTTTGCCTCTAAAAATTGGAATTTCTGTCTTTTTCCCCCAGAACAAAGAGAATTTCTGTCTTTTTTGCCACAAAATAAGAAAAATTTCTGACTTATTACCATGAAATTAGTGAAATTTCTGCAATTTTGCCCCAAAATAAGTGAAATTTCTGCAATTTTGCCCCAACATAAAGGGAATTTCTGCAATTTTGCCCCAAAATAAGGGAAATTTCTGGAATTTTGCCCCAAAATAATGGAATTTCTGAGCTTTGCCCCAAAATAAGAAGAATTTCTGTCTTTTTGCCCCAACATATAGGGAATTTCTTTCTTTTTGCCCCACAATTAGGGGAATTTCTGCAATTTTGCTCCAAAATACGGGGAATTTCTGCCTTTTTGCCCGAAAATAAGAAGAATGCATACTTTTTTGCCATAAAAAAGAAAAATTTCTTCAGTTTTGCTCCAAAATAAGGGGAATTTCTTCTTTTTTGCCTCTAAATAAGTGGAATTTCTGTCTTTTCCCCCCAATAGAAAGGGAATTTCTGTCTTTTTTGCCCCAAGATAAGTAAAATTTCTGACTTATTAGCCTGAAATAAGTGAAATTTCTGCAATTTTGCCCCAAAATAAGGGAAATTTCTGCTTTTTTGCCCCCAAATAAGGGGAATTTCAGCCTTTTTACCTCAAAATAAAAGGAATTTCTCCATTTTTGCCCCAAAATATGGGAGATTTCTGCCTTTTTGCCCCAAAATAGGAAAAATTTCTGCAATTTTGTACCAAAATAAAAGAAATTTCTGCCTTTTTGCACCAAAATAAGAAAATTTTCGCTTTTTTTCTGAAATAAGTGAAATGTCTGGAATTTTGCCCCAAAATAAGTGAAATTTCTGCAATTTTGGCCCAAAATAAGGGAAATTTTAGAATTTTGCCCCAAAATAAATGGAATTTCTGAGTTTTTTTCCAAAATAAGGAAAATTTCTGTCTTTTTGCCCCAACATATAGGGAATTTCTGCATTTTTGCCCCACAATTAGGGGAATTTCTGCAATTTTGCTCCAAAATACGGGGAATTTCTGCCTTTTTGCCCGAAAATAAGAAGAATGCATACCTTTTTGCCATAAAAAAAGGAAATTTCTTCATTTTTGCTCCAAAATAAGGGGAATTTCTGCTTTTTTGCCTCTAAAAAAGTGGAATTTCTGTCTTTTTCCCCCAAAACAAAGGGAATTCCTTTTTCTTTGCCCCAAAATAAGAAAAATTTCTGACTTATTACTCTGAAGTAAGTGAAATTTCTGCAATTTTGCTCCGAAATACGGGGAATTTCTGCTTTTTAGCCTGAAAATAAGAGGAATGTATACCTTTTGCCACAAAAAAAAAAGAAATTTCTTCATTTTTACACCAAAATAAAAGGAATTTCTGCTTTTTTGCCTCAAAAAAGTGGAATTTCTGTCTTTTTCCCCCAAAACAAAGGGAATTTCTCTTATTTTTGCCCCAAAAAAGGAAAATTTCTGACTTATTATTCTGAAATAAGTGAAATTTCTGCAATTTTGCCCCAAAATAAGGGAAATTTCTGCCTTCTTGCCCCCAAATAAGGGGAATTTCAGCCTTTTTACCTCAAAATAAGGGGAATTTCTGCATTTTTGCCCCAAATTATGGGAGATTTCTGCCTTTTTGCCCCAAAATAAGACAAATTTCTGCAATTTTGTATCAAAATAAAAGAAATTTCCGCCTTTTTGCACCAAAATAAGAAAATATCTGCTTTTTTTCTGAAATAAGTGAAATTTCTGCAATTTTGCCCCAAAATAAGGGAAATTTCTGGAATTTTGCCCCAAAATAAGTGGAATTTCTGAGTTTTGCCCCAAAATAAGGAGAATTTCTGTCTTTTTGCCCCAACATATAGAGAATTTCTGCCTTTTTGCCCCACAATTAGGGGAATTTCTGCAATTTTGCTCCAAAATATGGGGAATTTCTGCCTTTTTGCCCGAAAATAAGAAGAATGCATACCTTTTTGCAATAAAAAAGGGAAATTTCTTCATTTTTGCTCCAAAATAAGGGGAATTTCTGCCTTTTTGCCTCTAAATAAGTGGAATTTCTGTCTTTTTCCCCCAAAACAAAGGGAATTTCTTTTTTTTTGCCCCAAAATAAAAAAAATTTCTGACTTATTACCCTGAAATAAGTGAAATTTCTGCAATTTTGTCTCAAAATAAGGGAAATTTCTGCCTTTTTGCCCCCAAATAAGGGGAATTTCAGCTTTTTTACCTTAAAATAAGGGAAATTTCTGCAATTTCTCCCCAAAATAAGGGAAATTTCTGCCTTTTTGCCCCCAAATAAGGGAAATTTCAGCCTTTTTACCTCAAAACAAGGGGAATTTCTTCATTTTTACCCCAAAATAAGTGGATTTTCCGCCTTTTTGACTCAAAATAAGTGAAATTTCTGCAATTTTTGCCCAAAATAAGGGAAATGTCTGCTCTTTGCCCTAAATAAGGGGAATTTCTAACTTTATGCCCCAAAATAAAAGGAATTTCAGCATTTTTACCTCAAAATAAAGGGAATTTCTGCATTTTTGCCCCAAAATATGGAAAATTTCTGCCTTTTTGCCCAAAATAAGAAAAATTTTTGCAATTTTGTACCAAAATAAAAGAAATTTCTGTCTTTTTTCCCCTGAAATAAGTGAAATTTCTGCAATTTTGCCCCAAAATAACTGAAATTTCTGCAATCTTGTTCCAAAATAAGGGAAATTTCTGGAATTTTACCCCAAAATAAGTGGAATTTCTGAGTTTTGCCCCAAAATAAGGAAAATTTCTGTCTTTTTGCCCCACCATATAAGGAATTTCTGCATTTTTGCCCACAATTAGGGGAATTTCTGCAATTTTGTTCCAAAATACAGGGAATTTCTGCCTTTTTGCCCGAAAATAAGAAGAATGCATACCTTTTTGCCATAAAAAAGGGAAATTTCTTCATTTTTGCTCCAAAATAAGGGGAATTTCTGCTTTTTGCCTCTAAATAAGTGGAATTTCTGTCTTTTTCCCCCAAAACAAAGAAAATTTCTGTCCTTTTGCCCCAAAATAAGGAAAATTTCTGACTTATTACACTGAAATAAGTGAAATTTCTGAAATTTTTCCCCAAAATAAGGGAAATTTCTGCATTTTTGCCCGCAAATAAGGGGAATTTCAGCCTTTTTACCTCAAAATAAGGGGAATTTCTGCATTTTTGCCACAAAATATTAGGAATTTCTGCATTTTTGCCCCAAAATAAAAAAAATTTCTGCCTTTTTTCCCTGAAATGAATGAAATTTCTAAATTTTGCCCCAAAATAAGTGGAATTTCTGCAATTTTGCCCCAAAATAAGGGAAATTTCTGGAATTTTGCCCCAAAATAATGGAATTTCTGAGTTTTGCCCCAAAATAAGGAGAATTTTTGTCTTATTGCCTCAACATATTGGGAATTTCTGCCTTTTTGCCCCACAATTACGGGAATTTCTGCAATTTTGCTCCAAAATACGAGGAATTTCTGCTTTTTAGCCCGAAAATAAGGGGAATGTATACCTTTTGCCACAAAAAAGGGAAATTTCTTCATTTTTACTCCAAAATAAAAAGAATTTCTGCTTTTTTGCCTCAAAAAAGTGGAATTTCTGTCTTTTTCCCCAGAACAAATGGAATTTCTGTCTTTTTTGCCCCCAAAAAAGGAAAATTTCTGACTTATTACCCTGAAATAAGTGAAATTTCGGCAATTTTGCCTCAAAATAAGGGAAATTTCTGCCTTTTTGCCCCCAAATAAGGGGAATTTCAGCCTTTTTACCTCAAAATAAGGGGAATTTCTGCATTTTTGACCCAAAATATGGGAGATTTCTGCCTTTTTGCCCCAAAATAAGAAAAATTTCAGCAATTTTGTATCAAAATGAAAGAAATTTTTGCCTTTTTGCACCAAAATAAGAAAATTTCTGCTTTCTTTCTGAAATAAGTGAAATTTCTGCAATTTTGCCCCAAAATAAGGGAAATTTCTGCCTTTTTGCCCCCAAATATGAAAAATTTCAGCCTTTTTACCTCAAAATAAGGGGAATTTTTGCATTTTTGCCACAAAATATGAGGAATTTCTGCCTTTTTGCCTTAAAATAAAAAAAATTTCTGCCTTTTTTCCCTGAAATAAGTGAAATTTCTGCAATTTTGTCCCAAAATAAAAAAAATTTCTGCAAGTTTGCCACAAAATATGTGGAATTTCGGAGTTGCCCCAAAATAAGGAGAATTTCTGTCTTTTTGCCCCAACATATAGGGCATTTCTG
The DNA here is from genome assembly GCF_963924665.1 of Micromys minutus. NCBI lineage: Eukaryota > Metazoa > Chordata > Mammalia > Rodentia > Muridae > Micromys > Micromys minutus. The sequence goes on from NW_027667487.1 coordinate 94,216, forward strand.
CCTTTTTGCCCCAAAATTAGGGGTATTTCTGCAATTTTCTCCAAAATACGGGGAATTTCTGCATTTTTGTTCCAAAATATGGGAAATTTCTGCCTTTTTGCCACAAAATAATAAAAATTTCTTCAATTCTGTACCAAAATAAAAGAAATTTCTAAAATTTTGCCCCAAAATAAGGGAAATTTCTGATTTTTACCCCGAAATAAGAAGAATATCTGTATTTTTGCCCCAAAATAAAGGGAATTTCTGCCTTTTGCCCCAAAATTAGGGGAGTTTCTGCAATTTTGCTTCAAAATACAGGGAATTTCTGCCTCTATTCCCGAAAATAAGAAGAACTTCTGCCGATTTGCCCCAAATAAAGGAAATTTCTGCATTTTTGCCCCAATATTAGAAGAATTTCTGCAATTTTGCTCCAAAATACGAGGAATTTCTGCCTTTTTGCCCGAAATTAAGGGGATTTTCTGCCTTTTTGCCCCAAAACAACTGACATTTCTGCAATTTTATCCCAATATAAGGGGAATTTCTGCCTTTTTGCCCCCAAATAAGAAGAATTTTTGCCTTTTTGCCCTTAAATATGTGAAATGTCTGCAATTTTACCCAGAAATAAGGTGAAATCTGCCTTTTTGCCCCAAAATAATGAGAATTTCTGCATTTTGCCCTAAAATAAGAAAAATTTTTGCTTTTTTCCCTGAAATAAGTGAAATTTCTGCAATTTTGCCTCAAAATAAGGGAAATTTCTGCCCTTTTGCTCCCAAATAAGGGGAATTTCAGCCTTTTTACCTCAAAATAAGAGGAATTTCTGCATTTTTGCCCCAAAATATGGGAGATTTCTGCCTTTTTGCCCCAAAATAAGAAAAATTTCTGCAATTTTGTACCAAAATAAAAGAAATTTCTGCCTTTTTGCACCAAAATAAGAAAATTCTGCTTTTTTTCTGAAATAAGTGAAATTTCTGCAATTTTTTCCGAAAATAAGTGAAATTTCTGCAATTTTGCCCCAAAATAAGGGAAATTTCTGGAATTTTGCCCCAAAATAAGTGGAATTTCTGAGTTTTGCCCCAAAATAAGGAGAATTTCTGTCTTTTTGCCCCAACATATAGGGATTTTCTGCCTTTTTGCCCCACTATTAGGGGAATTTCTGAAATTTTGCTCCAAAATACGGGGAATTTCTGACTTTTTGCCCGAAAATAGGAAGAATGCATACCTTTTTGCCATAAAAAAGGGAAATTTCTTCATTTTTGTTCCAAATAAGGAGAATTTCTGCTTTTTTGCCTCTAAATAAGTGGAATTTCTGTCTTTTTCCCCCCAAAAAAAGGGAATTTCTGTCTTTTTGGCCCCAAAATAAGGAAAATTTTTGACTTATTACCCTGAAATAAGTGAAATTTCTGCAATTTTGCCCCAAAATAAGGGAAATTTCTGCATTTTTGCCCCAAATAAGGGGAATTTCCGCTTTTTTACCTCAAAATAAGGGGAATTTCGGCATTTTTGCCACAAAATATTAGGAATTTCTGCTTTTTTGCCCCAAAATAAGAAAAATTTCTGACTTTTTTCCCTGAAATAAGTGAAATTTCTGCAATTTTGCCCGAAAATAAGTGAAATTTCTGCAATTTTGCCCCAAAATAAAAGAAATTTCTGGAATTTTGCCCCAAAATAAGTGGAATTTCTTAGTTTTGCCCCAAAATAAAGAGAATTTCTGTCTTTTTGCCCCAACATATAGGGAATTTCTGCCTTTTTGCCCCACAATTAGGGGAATTTCTGCTTTTTTGCCTCTAAAAATTGGAATTTCTGTCTTTTTCCCCCAGAACAAAGAGAATTTCTGTCTTTTTTGCCACAAAATAAGAAAAATTTCTGACTTATTACCCTGAAATTAGTGAAATTTCTGCAATTTTGCCCCAAAATAAGTGAAATTTCTGCAATTTTGCCCCAACATAAAGGGAATTTCTGCAATTTTGCCCCAAAATAAGGGAAATTTCTGGAATTTTGCCCCAAAATAATGGAATTTCTGAGCTTTGCCCCAAAATAAGAAGAATTTCTGTCTTTTTGCCCCAACATATAGGGAATTTCTTTCTTTTTGCCCCACAATTAGGGGAATTTCTGCAATTTTGCTCCAAAATACGGGGAATTTCTGCCTTTTTGCCCGAAAATAAGAAGAATGCATACTTTTTTGCCATAAAAAAGAAAAATTTCTTCAGTTTTGCTCCAAAATAAGGGGAATTTCTTCTTTTTTGCCTCTAAATAAGTGGAATTTCTGTCTTTTCCCCCCAATAGAAAGGGAATTTCTGTCTTTTTTGCCCCAAGATAAGTAAAATTTCTGACTTATTAGCCTGAAATAAGTGAAATTTCTGCAATTTTGCCCCAAAATAAGGGAAATTTCTGCTTTTTTGCCCCCAAATAAGGGGAATTTCAGCCTTTTTACCTCAAAATAAAAGGAATTTCTCCATTTTTGCCCCAAAATATGGGAGATTTCTGCCTTTTTGCCCCAAAATAGGAAAAATTTCTGCAATTTTGTACCAAAATAAAAGAAATTTCTGCCTTTTTGCACCAAAATAAGAAAATTTTCGCTTTTTTTCTGAAATAAGTGAAATGTCTGGAATTTTGCCCCAAAATAAGTGAAATTTCTGCAATTTTGGCCCAAAATAAGGGAAATTTTAGAATTTTGCCCCAAAATAAATGGAATTTCTGAGTTTTTTTCCAAAATAAGGAAAATTTCTGTCTTTTTGCCCCAACATATAGGGAATTTCTGCATTTTTGCCCCACAATTAGGGGAATTTCTGCAATTTTGCTCCAAAATACGGGGAATTTCTGCCTTTTTGCCCGAAAATAAGAAGAATGCATACCTTTTTGCCATAAAAAAAGGAAATTTCTTCATTTTTGCTCCAAAATAAGGGGAATTTCTGATTTTTTGCCTCTAAATAAGTGGAATTTCTGTCTTTTTCCCTCAAAACAAAGGGAAATTCTGTTATTTTTGCCCCAAAATAAGGAAAATTTCTGACTTATTACTCTGAAATAAATGAAATTTCTGCAATTTTGCCCCAAAATAAGAGAAATTTCTGCCTTTTTGTCCCCAAATAAGGGGAATCTCAGCTTTTTTACCTCAAAATAAGGGGAATTTCTGCATTTTTGCCCCAAAATATAGGAGATTTCTGCCTTTTTGCACCAAAATAAAAAAAATTTCTGCAATTTTGTATTAAAATAAAAGAAATTTCTGACTTTTTGCACCAAAATAAGAAAATTTCTGCTTTTTTTTCTGAAATAAATGAAATTTCTGCAATTTTGCCCCAAATAACTGAAATTTCAGCAATTTTGCCCCAAAATAAGGGAAATTTCTGGAATTTTGCCCCAAAATAAGTGGAATTTCTGAGTTTTGCCCCAAAATAAGAAGAATTTCTGTCTTTTTGCCCCAACATATAGGGAATTTCTGCCTTTTTGCCCCACAATTAGGGGAATTTCTGCAATTTTGCTCCAAAATACAGGGAATTTCTGCCTTTTTGCCCGAAAATAAGAATGCATACCTTTTTGCCAAAAAAAAAAAACGGAAATTTCTTCATTTTTGCTCCAAAATAAGGGGAATTTCTGCTTTTTTGCCTCTAAATAAGTGGAATTTCTGTTTTTTTCCCCCAAAACAAAGGGGATTTCTGTTCTTTTGGCCACAAAATAAGAAAAATTTCTGACTTATTACCCTGAAATAAGTTAAATTTCTGCAATTTTGCATCAAAAAAGGGAAATTTCTGCCTTTTTGCCCCCAAATAAAGAGAATTTCAGCCTTTTTACCTCAAAATAAGAGGAATTTCTGCATTTTTGCCACAAAATATTAGGAATTTCTGGATTTTTGCTTCAAAATAAGAAAAATTTCTGCCTTTTTTCCCTGAAATGAGTGAAATTTCTAAATTTTGCCCCAAAATAAGTGGAATTTCTGCAATTTTGCCCCAAAATAAGGGAAATTTCTGGAATTTTGCCCCAAAATAATGGAATTTCTGAGCTTTGCCCCAAAATAAGAAGAATTTCTGTCTTTTTGCCCCAACATATAGGGAATTTCTTTCTTTTTGCCCCACAATTAGGGGAATTTCTGCAATTTTGCTCCAAAATACGGGGAATTTCTGCCTTTTTGCCCGAAAATAAGAAGAATGCATACTTTTTTGCCATAAAAAAGAAAAATTTCTTCAGTTTTGCTCCAAAATAAGGGGAATTTCTTCTTTTTTGCCTCTAAATAAGTGGAATTTCTATCTTTTCCCCCCAAAAGAAAGGGAATTTCTGTCTTTTTTGCCCCAAGATAAGTAAAATTTCTGACTTATTAGCCTGAAATAAGTGAAATTTCTGCAATTTTGCCCCAAAATAAGGGAAATTTCTGCTTTTTTGCCCCCAAATAAGGGGAATTTCAGCCTTTTTACCTCAAAATAAAAGGAATTTCTCCATTTTTGCCCCAAAATATGGGAGATTTCTGCCTTTTTGCCCCAAAATAGGAAAAATTTCTGCAATTTTGTACCAAAATAAAAGAAATTTCTGCCTTTTTGCACCAAAATAAGAAAATTTTCGCTTTTTTTTCTGAAATAAGTGAAATGTCTGGAATTTTGCCCCAAAATAAGTGAAATTTCTGCAATTTTGCCCCAAAATAAGGGAAATTTTAGAATTTTGCCCCAAAATAAATGGAATTTCTGAGTTTTTTTCCAAAATAAGGAAAATTTCTGTCTTTTTGCCCCAACATATAGGGAATTTCTGCATTTTTGCCCCACAATTAGGGGAATTTCTGCAATTTTGCTCCAAAATACGGGGAATTTCTGCCTTTTTGCCCGAAAATAAGAAGAATGCGTACCTTTTTGCCATAAAAAAAGGAAATTTCTTCATTTTTGCTCCAAAATAAGGGGAATTTCTGATTTTTTGCCTCTAAATAAGTGGAATTTCTGTCTTTTTCCCTCAAAACAAAGGGAAATTCTGTTATTTTTGCCCCAAAATAAGGAAAATTTCTGACTTATTACTCTGAAATAAATGAAATTTCTGCAATTTTGCCCCAAAATAAGAGAAATTTCTGCCTTTTTGTCCCCAAATAAGGGGAATCTCAGCTTTTTTACCTCAAAATAAGGGGAATTTCTGCATTTTTGCCCCAAAATATAGGAGATTTCTGCCTTTTTGCACCAAAATAAAAAAAATTTCTGCAATTTTGTATTAAAATAAAAGAAATTTCTGACTTTTTGCACCAAAATAAGAAAATTTCTGCTTTTTTTTCTGAAATAAATGAAATTTCTGCAATTTTGCCCCAAATAACTGAAATTTCAGCAATTTTGCCCCAAAATAAGGGAAATTTCTGGAATTTTGCCCCAAAATAAGTGGAATTTCTGAGTTTTGCCCCAAAATAAGAAGAATTTCTGTCTTTTTGCCCCAACATATAGGGAATTTCTGCCTTTTTGCCCCACAATTAGGGGAATTTCTGCAATTTTGCTCCAAAATACAGGGAATTTCTGCCTTTTTGCCCGAAAATAAGAATGCATACCTTTTTGCCAAAAAAAAAAACGGAAATTTCTTCATTTTTGCTCCAAAATAAGGGGAATTTCTGCTTTTTTGCCTCTAAATAAGTGGAATTTCTGTTTTTTTCCCCCAAAACAAAGGGGATTTCTGTTCTTTTGGCCACAAAATAAGGAAAATTTCTGACTTATTACCCTGAAATAAGTTAAATTTCTGCAATTTTGCATCAAAAAAGGGAAATTTCTGCCTTTTTGCCCCCAAATAAAGAGAATTTCAGCCTTTTTACCTCAAAAAAAGAGGAATTTCTGCATTTTTGCCACAAAATATTAGGAATTTCTGGATTTTTGCTTCAAAATAAGAAAAATTTCTGCCTTTTTTCCCTGAAATGAGTGAAATTTCTAAATTTTGCCCCAAAATAAGTGGAATTTCTGCAATTTTGCCCCAAAATAAGGGAAATTTCTGGAATTTTGCCCCAAAATAATGGAATTTCTGAGCTTTGCCCCAAAATAAGAAGAATTTCTGTCTTTTTGCCCCAACATATAGGGAATTTCTTTCTTTTTGCCCCACAATTAGGGGAATTTCTGCAATTTTGCTCCAAAATACGGGGAATTTCTGCCTTTTTGCCCGAAAATAAGAAGAATGCATACCTTTTTGCCATAAAAAAGAAAAATTTCTTCAGTTTTGCTCCAAAATAAGGGGAATTTCTTCTTTTTTGCCTCTAAATAAGTGGAATTTCTGTCTTTTCCCCCCAAAAGAAAGGGAATTTCTGTCTTTTTTGCCCCAAGATAAGTAAAATTTCTGACTTATTAGCCTGAAATAAGTGAAATTTCTGCAATTTTGCCCCAAAATAAGGGAAATTTCTGCTTTTTTGCCCCCAAATAAGGGGAATTTCAGCCTTTTTACCTCAAAATAAAAGGAATTTCTCCATTTTTGCCCAAAAATATGGGAGATTTCTGCCTTTTTGCCCCAAAATAGGAAAAATTTCTGCAATTTTGTACCAAAATAAAAGAAATTTCTGCCTTTTTGCACCAAAATAAGAAAATTTTCGCTTTTTTTCTGAAATAAGTGAAATGTCTGGAATTTTGCCCCAAAATAAGTGAAATTTCTGCAATTTTGCCCCAAAATAAGGGAAATTTTAGAATTTTGCCCCAAAATAAATGGAATTTCTGAGTTTTTTTCCAAAATAAGGAAAATTTCTGTCTTTTTGCCCAAACATATAGGGAATTTCTGCATTTTTGCCCCACAATTAGGGGAATTTCTGCAATTTTGCTCCAAAATACGGGGAATTTCTGCCTTTTTGCCCGAAAATAAGAAGAATGCATACCTTTTTGCCATAAAAAAAGGAAATTTCTTCATTTTTGCTCCAAAATAAGGGGAATTTCTGCTTTTTTGCCTCTAAATAAGTGGAATTTCTGTCTTTCCCCCCAAAAGAAAGGGAATTTCTGTCTTTTTGGCCCCAAAATAAGGAAAATTTCTGACTTATTACCTTGAAATAAGTGAAATTTCTGCAATTTTGCCCCAAAATAAGTTTAATTTCTGCAATTTTGCCCCAAAATAACGGAAATTTCTGGAATTTTGCCCCAAAATAAGTGGAATTTCTGAGTTTTGCCCCAAAATAAGGAGAATTTCTGTCTTTTTGCCCTAACATAACGGGAATTTCTGCCTTTTTTCCCTACAATTAGGGGAATTTCTGCAATTTTGCTCCAAAATACGGGGAATTTCTGCCTTTTTGCCCGAAAATAAGAAGAATGCATACTTTTTTGCCATAAAAAAGGGAAAATTCTTCAGTTTTGCTCCAAAATAAGGGGAATTTCTGCTTTTTTGCCTCTAAATATGTGGAATTTCTTTCTTTATCCCCAAAAACAAAGTGAATTTCTGACTTTTTTGCCCCAAAATAAGGAAAATTTCTGACTTATTACCCTGAAATAACTGAAATTTCTGCAATTTTGCTCGAAAATAAGGGAAATTTCTGCCTTTTTCCCGCCAAATAAGGGGAATTTAAGCCTTGTTACCTCAAAATAAGAGGAATTTCTGCATTTTTGCCCCAAAATATGGGAGATTTCTGCCTTTTTGTTCCAAAATAAGAATAATTTATGCAATTTTGTACCAAAATAAAAGAAACTTCTGCCTTTTTGCAAAAAAATAAGAAAATTTCTGCTTTTTTTATGAAATAAGTGAAATTAATGCAATTTTTCTCCAAAATAAGTGAAATTTCTGCAATTTTGCCCCAAAATAAGGGAAATTTCTTCAGTTTTGCTCCAAAATAAGGGGAATTTCTGCTTTTTTGCCTCTAAATAAGTGGAATTTCTGTCTTTATCCCCCAAAACAAAGGGAATTTCTGTCTTTTTTGCCCCAAAATAAGGAAAATTTCTGACTTATTACACTGAAATAAGTGAAATTTCTGCAATTTTGCCTCAAAATAAGGGAAATTTCTGCATTTGCCCCCAAATAAGGGGAATTTCTGCCTTTTTACCTCAAAATAAGGGGAATTTCTGCGTTTTTCCAACAAAATATTTGGAATTTTTGCATTTTTCTCCCAAAATAAGGAAAATTTCTGCCTTTTTACCATGAAATAAGTGAAATTTCTGCAACTTTGCCCCAAAATAAGTGAAATTTCTGCAATTTTGACCCAAAATAAGGGAAATTTCTGGAATTTTGCCCCAAAATAAGTGGAATTTCTGAGTTTTGCCCGAAAATAAGGAGAATTTCTGTCTTTTTGCCCTAACATATAGGGAATTTCTGCCTTTTTGCCCCACAATTAGGGGAATTTCTGCAATTTTGCTCCAAAATACGGGTAATTTCTGCTTTTTAGCCCAAAAATAAGTGGAATGTATACCTTTTGCCACAAAAAAGGGAAATTTCTTCATTTTTACTCCAAAATAAAAGGAATTTCTGCTTTTTTGCCTCTAAAAAAGTGGAATTTCTGTCTTTTTCCCCCAAAACAAAGGGAATTTCTGTCTTTTTTGCCCCAAAATAACGAAAATTTCTGACTTATTACACTGAAATAAGTGAAATTTCTGCAATTTTCCTCAAAATAAGGTAAATTTCTGCCTTTTTGCCCCCAAATAAGGGAAATTTCAGCCTTTTTACCTCAAAATAAGAGGAATTTCTGCATTTGTGCCCCAAAATATGAGAGATTTCTGCCTTTTTGCCCCAAAATAAGAAAAATTTCTGCAATTTTGTACCAAAATAAAAGATATTTCTGCCTTTTTGCTACAAAATAGAAAAATTTCTGAATTTTTTCTGAAATAAGTTAAATTTCTGCAATTTTGCCCCAAAATAAGTGAAATTTCTGCAATTTTGCCACAAAATAAGGGAAATTTCTGGAATTTTGCCCCAAAATAAGTGGAATTTCTGAGTTTTGCCCCAAAATAAGGGAAATTTCTGTTTTTTGCCCCCCAATAAGCGGAATTTCTGCCTTTTTACCTCAAAATAAGTGGAATTTCTGCATTCTTGCCACAATATGTGGAATTTCTGAATTTTTGCCCCAAAATAAAGAAATTTTCTGTCTTTTTACCATGAAATAAGTGAAATTTCTGCACCTTTGCCCCAAAATAAGTGAAATATCTGCAATTTTGCCCCAAAATAAGGGAAATTTCTTGAATTTTGCCCCAAAATAAGTGGAATTTCTGAGTTTTGCCCCAAAATAAGGAGAATTTCTGTCTTTTTGCACCAACATATAGGGAATTTCTGCCTTTTTGACCCACAATTAGGGGAATTTCTGCAATTTTGCTCCAAAATACGGGGAATTTCTGCCTTTTTGCCCGAAAATAAGAAGAATGCAAACTTTTTTGCCATAAAAAAGGGAAATTTCTTCATTTTTGCTCCAAAATAAGGGGAATTTCTGCTTTTTTGCCTCTAAATAAGTGAAATTTCTGTCTTTTTCCCCCAAACAAAGGGAATTTCTGTCCTTTGGGTCCCAAAAAAAGGAAAATTTCTGACTTATTACCCTGAAATAAGTGAAATTTCTGCAATTTTGCCCCAAAATAAGTGAAATTTCTGCAATTTTGCCCCAAAATAACGGAAATTTCTGGAATTTTGCCCCAAAATAAGTGGAATTTCTGAGTTTTGCCCCAAAATAAGGAGAATTTCTGTCTTTTTGCACTAACATAAAGGAAATTTCTGCCTTTTTGCCCCACAATTAGGGGAATTTCTGCAATTTTGCTCCAAAATACGGGGAGTTTCTTCTTTTTATCCTGAAAATAAGGGGAATGTATACCTTTTGCCACAAAAAAAAGAAATTTCTTCATTTTTACTCCAAAATAAAATGAATTTCTGCTTTTTTGCCGCTAAAAAAGTGGAATTTCTTTTTTTTTCCCCCAAAACAAAGGGAATTTCTGTCTCTTTTGCCCCAAAATAAGGAAAATTTCTGACTTATTACACTGAAATAAGTGAAATTTCTGCAATTTTGCCTCAAAATAATGGAAATTTCTGCCTTTTTGCCCCCAAATAAGGGAAATTTCTACCTTTTTACCTCAAAAATAAGCGGAATTTCTGCATTTTTGCCCCAAAATATGGGAGATTTCTGCCTTTTTGCCCCAAAATAAGAAAAATTTATGCAATTTTGTACCAAAATAGAAATTTCTGCCTTTTTGCACCAAAATAAGTGAACTTTCTGCAATTTTGCCCCAAAATAAGGGAAATTTCTGTTTTTTGCCCCTAAATAAGGGAAATTTCTGCCTTTTTACCTCAATATAAGGGGAATTTCTGCATTTTTGCCACAAAATATTTGGAATTTCTGCATTTTTGCCCCCAAAATAAAGATAATTTCTGCCTTTTTACCATGAAATAAGTGAAATTTCTGCACCTTTGCCCCAAAATAAGTGAAATATCTGCAATTTTGCCCCAAAATAAGGGAAATTTCTTGAATTTTGCCCCAAAATAAGAGGAATTTCTGAGTTTTGCCCCAAAATAAGGAGAATTTCTGTCTTTTTGCACCAACATATAGGGAATTTCTGCCTTTTTGACCCACAATTAGGGGAATTTCTGCAATTTTGCTCCAAAATACGGGGAATTTCTGCCTTTTTGCCCGAAAATAAGAAGAATGCAAACTTTTTTGCCATAAAAAAGGGAAATTTCTTCATTTTTGCTCCAAAATAAGGGGAATTTCTGCTTTTTTGCCTCTAAATAAGTGAAATTTCTGTCTTTTTCCCCCAAACAAAGGGAATTTCTGTCCTTTGGGTCCCAAAATAAGGAAAATTTCTGACTTATTACCCTGAAATAAGTGAAATTTCTGCAATTTTGCCACAAAATAAGTGAAATTTCTGCAATTTTGCCCCAAAATAACGGAAATTTCTGGAATTTTGCCCCAAAATAAGTGGAATTTCTGAGTTTTGCCCCAAAATAAGGAGAATTTCTGTCTTTTTGCACTATCATAAAGGAAATTTCTGCCTTTTTGCCCCACAATTAGGGGAATTTCTGCAATTTTGCTCCAAAATACGGGGAGTTTCTTCTTTTTATCCTGAAAATAAGGGGAATGTATACCTTTTGCCACAGAAAAAAGAAATTTCTTCATTTTTACTCCAAAATAAAATGAATTTCTGCTTTTTTGCCGCTAAAAAAGTGGAATTTCTTTTTTTTCCCCCAAAACAAAGGGAATTTCTGTCTCTTTTGCCCCAAAATAAGGAAAATTTCTGACTTATTACACTGAAATAAGTGAAATTTCTGCAATTTTGCCTCAAAATAATGGAAATTTCTGCCTTTTTGCCCCCAAATAAGGGAAATTTCTACCTTTTTACCTCAAAAATAAGCGGAATTTCTGCATTTTTGCCCCAAAATATGGGAGATTTCTGCCTTTTTGCCCCAAAATAAGAAAAATTTCTGCAATTTTGTACCAAAATAGAAATTTCTGCCTTTTTGCACCAAAATAAGTGAACTTTCTGCAATTTTGCCCCAAAATAAGGGAAATTTCTGTTTTTTGCCCCTAAATAAGGGAAATTTCTGCCTTTTTACCTCAATATAAGGGGAATTTCTGCATTTTTGCCACAAAATATTTGGAATTTCTGCATTTTTGCCCCCAAAATAAAGATAATTTCTGCCTTTTTACCATGAAATAAGTGAAATTTCTGCAATTTTGCCACAAAATAAGTGAAATTTCTGCAATTTTGCCCCAAAATAAGGGAAATTTCTGGAATTTTGCCCCCAAAATAAGTGAAATTTCTGAGTTTTGCCCCAAAATAAGGAGAATTTCTGTCTTTTTGCCCCAACATATAGGGAATTTCTGCTTTTTTGCCCCACAATTAGGGAAATTTCTGCAATTTTGCTCCAAAATACGGGTAATTTCTGCTTTTTAGCCCAAAAATAAGTGGAATGTATACCTTTTGCCACAAAAAAGGGAAATTTGTTCATTTTTACTCCAAAGTAAAAGGAATTTCTGCTTTTTTGCCTCTAAACAAGTGGAATTTCTGTCTTTTTCCCCCAAAACAAAGGGAATTTCTCTCTTTTTTGCCCCAAAATAACGAAAATTTCTGACTTATTACACTGAAATAAGTGAAATTTCTGCAATTTTGCCTCAAAATAAGGGAAATTACTGCCCTTTTGCCCCCAAATAAGGGAAATTTCAGCCTTTTTACCTCAAAATAAGAGGAATTTCTGCATTTTTGCCCCAAAATATGGGGATTTCTGCCTTTTTGCTTCAAAATAAGAAAAATTTTTGCAATTTTGTACCAAAATAAAAGAAATTTCTGCCTTTTTGCACCAAAATAGAAAAATTTCTGAATTTTTTTCTGAAATAAGTTAAATTTCTGCAATTTTGCCCCAGAATAAGTGAAATTTCTGCAATTTTGCCCCAAAATAAGGGAAATTTCTGGAATTTTTCCCCAAAATAAGTGGAATTTCTGAGTTTTGCCCCAAAATAAGGAGAATTTCTGTCTTTTTGCCCCAACATATAGAGAATTTCTCACTTTTTGCCCCACAATTAGGGGAATTTCTGCAATTTTGCTCGAAAATACGGGGAATTTCTGCCTTTTTGCCCGAAAATAAGAAGAATGCATACCTTTTTGCCATAAAAAAGGGAAATTTCTTCAGTTTTGCTCCAAAATAAGGGGAATTTCTGCTTTTTTGCCTCTAAATAAGTGGAATTTCTGTTTTTATCCCTCAAAACAAAAGAAATTTTTGTCTTTATTGCCCCAAAATAAGGAAAATTTCTGACTTATTACCCTGAAATAAGTGAAATTTCTGCAATTTTGCCCCAAAATAAGGGAAATTTCTGCCTTTTTGCCCCCACATAAGGGGAATTTCAGCCTTTTTACCTCAAAATAAGAGGAATTTCTGCATTTTTGCCCCAAAATATGGGAGATTTCTGCCTTTTTGCCCCAAAATAAGAAAAATTTCTGCAATTTTGTACCAAAATAAAAGAAATTTCTGCCTTTTTGCACCAAAATAAGAAAATTTCTGCTTTTTTTTCTGAAATAAGTGAAATGTCTGCAATTTTGCCCCAAAATAAGTGAAATTTCTGCAATTTTGCCCAAAAATAAGGGAAATTTCTGGAATTTTGCCCGAAAATAAGTGAAATTTCTGAGTTTTGTCCCAAAATAAGCAGAATTTCTGTCTTTTTGCTCCAACATATAGGGAATTTCTGCCTTTTTGTTCCACAATTAAGGGAATTTCTGCAATTTTCTCCAAAATACGGGGAATTTCTGCCTTTTTGCCCGAAAATAAGAAGAATGCATACCTTTTTGCCATAAAAAAAGGAAATTTCTTCATTTTTGCTCCAAAATAAGGGGAATTTCTGCTTTTTTGCCTCTAAATAAGTGAAATTTCTGTCTTTTTCCCCCAAAACAAAGGGAATTTCTGTCCTTTTGGCGCCAAAATAAGGAAAATTTCTGACTTATTACCTTGAAATAAGTGAAATTTCTGCAATTTGCCCCAAAATAAGTGAAATTTCTGCAATTTTGCCCCAAAATAACAGAAATTTCTGGAATTTTGCCCCAAAATAAGTGGAATTTCTGAGTTTTGCCCCAAAATAAGGAGAATTTCTGTCTTTTTGCCCTAACATAAAGGAAATTTCTGCCTTTTTGCCCCACAATTAGGGGAATTTCTGCAATTTTGCTCCAAAATACGGGGAATTTCTTCTTTTTAGCCTGAAAATAAGGGGAATGTATACCTTTTGCCACAAAAAAAAAAAAGAAATTTCTTCATTTTTACTCCAAAATAAAATGAATTTCTGCTTTTTTATCGCTAAAAAAGTGGAATTTCTGTTTTTTCCCCCAAAACAAAGGGAAGTTCTGTCTTTTTTGCCCCAAAATAACGAAAATTTCTGACTTATTACACTGAAATAAGTGAAATTCCTGCAATTTTGCATCAAAATAATGGAAATTTCTGCATTTTGCCCCCAAATAAGGGAAATTTCTACCTTTTTACCTCAAAATAAGCAGAATTTCTGCATTTTTGCCCAAAAGTATGGGAGATTTCTGCCCTTTTGCCCCAAAATAAAAAAAAATTCTGCAATTTTGTACCAAAATAGAAATTTCTGCCTTTTTGAACCAAAATAGGAAAATTTCTGAATTTTTGTCTGAAATAAGTGAAATTTCTGCAATTTTGCCCCAAAATAAGTGAACTTTCTGCAATTTTGCCCCAAAATAAGGGAAATTTCTGTTTTTTGCCACCAAATAAGGGGAATTTCTTCCTTTTTACCTCAATATAAGGGGAATTTCTGCATTTTTGCTACAAAATATTTGGAATTTCTGCATTTTTGCCCCAAAATAAGGATAATTTCTGCCTTTTTACTATGAAATAAGTGAAATTTCTGCAATTTTGCCCCAAAATAAGGGAAATTTCTGGAATTTTGCCCCAAAATAAGTGGAATTTCTGAGTTTTGCCCCAAAATAAGGAGAATTTCTGTCTTTTTGCCTTAAAATATAGAGAATTTCTGCCTTTTTGCCCCACAATTAGGGGAATTTCTGCAATCTTGCTCCAAAATACGGGTAATTTCTGCTTTTTAGCCCAAAAATAAGTGGAATGTATACCTTTGGCCACAAAAAAGGGAAATTTCTTCATTTTTACTCCAAAATAATAGGAATTTCTGCTTTTTTGCCTCTAAAAAAGTGGAATTTCTGTATTTTTCCCCCAAAACAAAGGGAATTTCTGTCTTTTTTGCCCCAAAATAACGAAAATTTCTGACTTATTACAATGAAATAAGTGAAATTTCTGCAATTTTGCCTCAAAATAAGGGAAATTACTGCCCTTTTGCCCCCAAATAAGGAAAATTTCAGCCTTTTTACCTCAAAATAAGAGGAATTTCTGCATTTTTGCCCCAAAATATGGGGATTTCTGCCTTTTTGCTTCAAAATAAGAAAAATTTCTGCAATTTTGTACCAAAATAAAAGAAATTTCTGCCTTTTTGCACCAAAATAGGAAAATTTCTGAATTTTTTTCTGAAATAAGTTAAATTTCTGCAATTTTGCCCCAAAATAAGTGAAATTTCTGCAATTTTGCCCCAAAATAAGGGAAATTTCTGGAATTTTTCCCCAAAATAAGTGGAATTTCTGAGTTTTGCCCCAAAATAAGGAGAATTTCTGTCTTTTTGCCCCAACATATAGAGAATTTCTCACTTTTTGCCCCACAATTAGGGTAATTTCTGCAATTTTGCTCGAAAATACGGGGAATTTCTGCCTTTTTGCCCGAAAATAAGAAGAATGCATACCTTTTTGCCATAAAAAAGGGAAATTTCTTCAGTTTTGCTCCAAAATAAGGGGAATTTCTGCTTTTTTGCCTCTAAATAAGTGGAATTTCTGTCTTTATCCCTCAAAACAAAAGAAATTTTTGTCTTTATTGCCCCAAAATAAGGAAAATTTCTGACTTATTACCCTGAAATAAGTGAAATTTCTGCAATTTTGCCCCAAAATAAGGGAAATTTCTGCCTTTTTGCCCCCACATAAGGGGAATTTCAGCCTTTTTACCTCAAAATAAGAGGAATTTCTGCATTTTTGCCCCAAAATATGGGAGATTTCTGCCTTTTTGCCCCAAAATAAGAAAAATTTCTGCAATTTTGTACCAAAATAAAAGAAATTTCTGCCTTTTTGCACCAAAATAAGAAAATTTCTGCTTTTTTTTCTGAAATAAGTGAAATGTCTGCAATTTTGCCCCAAAATAAGTGAAATTTCTGCAATTTTGCCCGAAAATAAGGGAAATTTCTGGAATTTTGCCCGAAAATAAGTGGAATTTCTGAGTTTTGCCCCAAAATAAGCAGAATTTCTGTCTTTTTGCCCCAACATATAGGGAATTTCTGCCTTTTTGTTCCACAATTAAGGGAATTTCTGCAATTTTCTCCAAAATACGGGGAATTTCTGCCTTTTTGCCCGAAAATAAGAAGAATGCATACCTTTTTGCCATAAAAAAAGGAAATTTCTTCATTTTTGCTCCAAAATAAGGGGAATTTCTGCTTTTTTGCCTCTAAATAAGTGAAATTTCTGTCTTTTTCCCCCAAAACAAAGGGAATTTCTGTCCTTTTGGCGCCAAAATAAGGAAAATTTCTGACTTATTACCTTGAAATAAGTGAAATTTCTGCAATTTGCCCCAAAATAAGTGAAATTTCTGCAATTTTGCCCCAAAATAACGGAAATTTCTGGAATTTTGCCCCAAAATAAGTGGAATTTCTGAGTTTTGCCCCAAAATAAGGAGAATTTCTGTCTTTTTGCCCTAACATAAAGGAAATTTCTGCCTTTTTGCCCCACAATTAGGGGAATTTCTGCAATTTTGCTCCAAAATACGGGGAATTTCTTCTTTTTAGCCTGAAAATAAGGAGAATGTATACCTTTTGCCACAAAAAAAAAAGAAATTTCTTCATTTTTACTCCAAAATAAAATGAATTTCTGCTTTTTTACCGCTAAAAAAGTGGAATTTCTGTTTTTTCCCCCAAAACAAAGGGAATTTCTGTCTTTTTTGCCCCAAAATAACGAAAATTTCTGACTTATTACACTGAAATAAGTGAAATTCCTGCAATTTTGCATCAAAATAATGGAAATTTCTGCATTTTGCCCCCAAATAAGGGAAATTTCTACCTTTTTACCTCAAAATAAGCAGAATTTCTGCATTTTTGCCCAAAAGTATGGGAGATTTCTGCCCTTTTGCCCCAAAATAAAAAAAAATTTCTGCAATTTTGTACCAAAATAGAAATTTCTGCCTTTTTGAACCAAAATAGGAAAATTTCTGAATTTTTGTCTGAAATAAGTGAAATTTCTGCAATTTTGCCCCAAAATAAGTGAACTTTCTGCAATTTTGCCCCAAAATAAGGGAAGTTTCTGTTTTTTGCCACCAAATAAGGGGAATTTCTGCCTTTTTACCTCAATATAAAAGGAATTTCTGCATTTTTGCTACAAAATATTTGGAATTTCTGCATTTTTGCCCCAAAATAAGGATAATTTCTGCCTTTTTACTATGAAATAAGTGAAATTTCTGCAATTTTGCCCCAAATAAGTGAAATTTCTGCAATTTTGCCCCAAAATAAGGGAAATTTCTGGAATTTTGCCCCAAAATAAGTGGAATTTCTGAGTTTTGCCCCAAAATAAGGAGAATTTCTGTCTTTTTGCCTTAACATATAGAGAATTTCTGCCTTTTTGCCCCACAATTAGGGGAATTTCTGCAATCTTGCTTTAAAATACGGGTAATTTCTGCTTTTTAGCCCAAAAATAAGTGGAATGTATACCTTTGGCCACAAAAAAGGGAAATTTCTTCATTTTTACTCCAAAATAATAGGAATTTCTGCTTTTTTTGCCTCTAAAAAAGTGGAATTTCTGTCTTTTTCCCCCAAAACAAAGGGAATTTCTGTCTTTTTTGCCCCAAAATAACGAAAATTTCTGACTTATTACAATGAAATAAGTGAAATTTCTGCAATTTTGCCCCAAAATAAGTGAAATTTCTGCAATTTTGCCCCAAAATAAGGGAAATTTCTGGAATTTTGTCGCAAAATAAGTGGAATTTCTGAGTTTTGCCCCAAAATAAGGAGAATTTCTGTCTTTTTCCCCAACATATAGGGAATTTCTGCCTTTTGCCCCACAATTAGGGGAATTTCTGCAATTTTGCTCCAAAATACGGGTAATTTCTGCTTTTTAGCCCAAAAATAAGTGGAATGTATACATTTTGCCACAAAAAAGGGAAATTTCTTCATTTTTACTCCAAAATAAAAGGAATTTCTGCTTTTTTGCCTCTAAAAAAGTGGAATTTCTGTCTTTTTCCCCCAAAACAAAGGGAATTTCTGTGTTTTTTGCCCCAAAATAAGGAAAATTTCTGACTTATTACCCTGAAATAAGTGAAATTTCTGCAATTTTGCCTCAAAATAAGGGAAATTTCTGCCTTTTTGCCCCCAAATAAGGGGAATTTCAGCCTTTTTACCTCAAAATAAGAGAAATTTCTGCATTTTTGCCACAAAATATGGGAGATTTCTGCCTTTTTGCCCCAAAATAAGAAATATTTCTGCAATTTTGTACCAAAATAAAAGAAATTTCTGCCTTTTTGCACCAAAATAAATAAATTCTCCTTTTTTTCTGAAATAAGTGAAATTTCTGCAATTTTGCCCCAAAATAAGTGAAATTTCTGCAATTTTGCCCTAAAATAAGGGAAATTTCTGGAATTTTGCACCAAAATAAGTGGAATTTCTGAGTTTTGCCCCAAAATAAAGAGAATTTCTGTCTTTTTGCCCCAACATATAGGGAATTTCTGCCTTTTTGCCCTACAATTAGGGGAATTTCTGCAATTTTGCTCCAAAATACGGGGAATTTCTGCCTTTTTGCCCGAAAATAAGAAGAATGCATACCTTTTTACCATAAAAAAGGGAAATTTCTTTATTTTTGCTCCAAAATAAGGGGAATTTCTGCAATTTTGATACAAAATACGGGGAATTTCTGCTTTTTACCCCGAAAATAAGCGGAATGTATACCTTTTGCCACAAAAAAAGATAAATTTCTTCATTTTTGCTCCAATAAAGAAGAATTTCTGCTTTTTTGCCTCTAAATAAGTGGAATTTCTGTCTTTTTCCCCCAAAACAAAGGGAATTTCTGTTTTTTGCCCCAAAGTAAGAAAAATTTCTGACTTATTACCCTGAAATAAGTGAAATTTCTGCAATTTTGCCTCAAAATAAGGGAAATTTCTGTCTTTTTGCCCCCAAATAAGGGAAATTTCAGCCTTTTTACCTCAAAATAAGAGGAATTTATGAATTTTTGTCCCAAAATATAGGGGATTTCTGCTTTTTGTCCCCAAATAAGAAAAATTTCTGCAATTTTGTACCAAAATAAAAGAAATATCTGCCTTTTTGCACCAAAATAAGAAAATTTCTGCTTTTTTTCTGAAATAATTGAAATTTCTGCAATTTTGCCAAAATAAGTGAAATTTCTGCAATTTTGCCCCAAAATAAGTGAAATTTCTGGAATTTTGTCCCAAAATAAGTGGAATTTCTGAGTTTTGCCCCAAAATAAAAAGAATTTCTGTCTTTTTGCCCCAACATATAGCAAATTTCTGCCTCTTTGTCCCACAATTAGTGGAATTTCTGCAATTTTGCTCCAAAATACGGGGAATTTCTGCTTTTTAGCCTGAAAATAAGAAGAATGCATACCTTTTGCCACAAAAAAATGAAATTTCTTCATTTTTGCTCCAAAATAAGGGGAATTTCTGCTTTTTTGCTTCTAAATAAGTGGAATTTCTGACTTTTTCCCCCAAAACAAAAGGAATTTCTGTCTTTTTTGCCCCAAATAAGGAAAATTTCTGACTTATTACCCTGAAATAAGTGAAATTTCTGAAATTTTGTCCCAGAATAAGGGAAATTTCTGCTTTTTGCCCCCAAATAAGGGGAATTTCTGCATTTTTACCTCAAAATAAGGGGAATTTTTGCAATTTTACCACAAAATATTTGGAATCTCTGCATTTTTGCCCCAAAATGAGGAAAATTTCTGCCTTTTTACCATGAAATAAGTGAAATTTCTGCAATTTTGCCCCAAAATAAGGGAAATTTCTGCAATTTTGCCCCAATGTAAAGGAAATTTCTGCAATTTTGCCACAAAATAAGGGAAATTTCTGGAATTTTGCCCCAAAATAAGTGGAATTTCTGAGTTTTGCCCCAAAATAAGGAGAATTTCTGTCTGTTTGCCCTAACACATAGGGAATTTCTGCATTTTGCCCCACAATTAGGGGAATTCCTGCAATTTTGCTCCAAAATACGGGTAATTTCAGCTTTTTAGCCCAAAAATAAGTGGAATGTATACATTTTGCCACAAAAAAGGGAAATTTCTTCATTTTTACTCCAAAATAAAAGGAATTTCTGCTTTTTTGCCTCTAAAAAAGTGGAATTTCTGTCTTTTTCCCCCAAAACAAAGGGAATTTCTGTGTTTTTTGCCCCAAAATAAGGAAAATTTCTGACTTATTACCCTGAAATAAGTGAAATTTATGCAATTTTGCCTCAAAATAAGTGAAATTTCTGCAATTTTGGCCCAAAATAAGGGAAATTTTTGGAATTTTGCCCCAAAGTAAGTGGAATTTCTGAGTTTTGCCCCAAAATAAGGAGATTTTCTGTTTTTTGCTCTAACTTACAGGGAATTTCTGCCTTTTTGCCCCACAATTAGCGGATTTTTTGCAATTTTGCTCCAAAATACGGGTAATTTCTGCTTTTTAGCCTGAAAATAAGGGGAATGTATACCATTTGCCACAAAAAAGAAATTTCTTCATTTTTACTCCAAAATAAAAGGAATTTCTGCTTTTTTGCCCCAAAATAAGAAAAATTTCTGACTGACTACTCTGAAATAAGTGAAATTTCTGCAATTTTGCCCCAAAATAAGAAAAATTTCTGCCTTTTTGCCTCCAAATAAGGGGAATTTCAGCCTTTTTACCTCAAAATAAGAGGAATTTCTGCATTTTTGCCCCAAAATATGGGAGATTTCTGCCTTTTTGCCCCAAAATAAGAAAAATTTCTGCAATTTTGTACCAAAATAAAAGAAATTTCCGCCTTTTTGCACCAAAATAAGAAAATTTCTGCTTTTTTTTCTGAAATAAGTGAAATTTCTGCAATTTTGCCCCAAATTAACAGAAATTTCTGCAATTTTCCTCCCAAATAAAGGAAATTTCTGGAATTTTGCCTTAAAATAAGTGGAATTTCTGAGTTTTGCCCCAAAATAAGGAGAATTTCTGTCTTTTTGCCCCAACATATAGGGAATTTCTGCCTTTTCGCCCCACAATTAGGGGAATTTCTGCAATTTTGCTCCAAAATACGGGGAATTTCTGCCTTTTTGCCCGAAAATAAGAAGAATGCATACCTTTTTGCCATAAAAAAGGGAAAGTTCTTCATTTTTGCTCCAAAATAAGGGGAATTTCAGCTTTTTTGCCTCTAAATAAGTGGAATTTCTGTCTTTTTCCCCCAAAACAAAGGGAATTTCTGTTTTTTTGCTCCAAAATAAGGAAAATTTCTGACTTTTTACGCTGAAATAAGTGAAATTTCTGCAATTTTGCCCCAAAATAAGTGAAATTTCTGCAATTTTGCCCCAAAATAAGGGAAATTTCTGGAATTTTGCCCCAAAATAAGTGGAATTTCTGAGTTTTGCCCCAAAATTAGAAGAATTTCTGTCTTTTTGCCCCAACATATAGGCAATTTCTGCCTTTTTGCCCCACAATTAGGGGAATTTCTGCAATTTTGCTCCAAAATACGGGTAATTTCTGCTTTTTAGCCCAAAAATAAGTGGAATGTATACATTTTGCCACAAAAAAGGGAAATTTCTTCATTTTTACTCCAAAATAAAAGGAATTTCTGCTTTTTTGCCTCTAAAAAAGTGGAATTTCTGTCTTTTTCCCCCAAAACAAAAGGAATTTCTGTGTTTTTTGCCCCAAAATAATGAAAATTTCTGACTTATTACCCTGAAATAAGTGAAATTTCTGCAATTTTGCCTCAAAATAAGGGAAATTTCTGCCTTTTTGCCCCCAAATAAGGGGAATTTCAGCCTTTTTACCTCAAAATAAGAGAAATTTCTGCATTTTTGCCACAAAATATGGGAGATTTCTGCCTTTTTGCCCCCAAATAAGAAAAATTTCTGCAATTTTGTACCAAAATAAAAGAAATTTCTGCCTTTTTGCACCAAAATAAATAAATTCTCCTTTTTTTTCTGAAATAAGTGAAATTTCTGCAATTTTGCCCCAAAATAAGTGAAATTTCTGCAATTTTGCCCTAAAATAAGGGAAATTTCTGGAATTTTGCACCAAAATAAGTGGAATTTCTGAGTTTTGCCCCAAAATAAAGAGAATTTCTGTCTTTTTGCCCCAATATATAGGGAATTTCTGCCTTTTTGCCCCACAATTAGGGGAATTTCTGCAATTTTGCTCCAAAATACGGGGAATTTCTGCCTTTTTGCCCGAAAATAAGAAGAATGCATACCTTTTTACCATAAAAAAGGGAAATTTCTTTATTTTTGCTCCAAAATAAGGGGAATTTCTGCAATTTTGATACAAAATACGGGGAATTTCTGCTTTTTACCCCGAAAATAAGCGGAATGTATACCTTTTGCCACAAAAAAAGATAAATTTCTTCATTTTTGCTCCAATAAAGAAGAATTTCTGCTTTTTTGCCTCTAAATAAGTGGAATTTCTGTCTTTTTCCCCCAAAACAAAGGGAATTTCTGTTTTTTGCCCCAAAGTAAGAAAAATTTCTGACTTATTACCCTGAAATAAGTGAAATTTCTGCAATTTTGCCTCAAAATAAGGGAAATTTCTGTCTTTTTGCCCCCAAATAAGGGAAATTTCAGCCTTTTTACCTCAAAATAAGAGGAATTTATGAATTTTTGTCCCAAAATATAGGGGATTTCTGCTTTTTGCCCCCAAATAAGAAAAATTTCTGCAATTTTGTACCAAAATAAAAGAAATATCTGCCTTTTTGCACCAAAATAAGAAAATTTCTGCTTTTTTTCTGAAATAATTGAAATTTCTGCAATTTTGCCAAAATAAGTGAAATTTCTGCAATTTTGCCCCAAAATAAGTGAAATTTCTGGAATTTTGTTCCAAAATAAGTGGAATTTCTGAGTTTTGCCCCAAAATAAAAAGAATTTCTGTCTTTTTGCCCCAACATATAGCAAATTTCTGCCTCTTTGTCCCACAATTAGTGGAATTTCTGCAATTTTGCTCCAAAATACGGGGAATTTCTGCTTTTTAGCCTGAAAATAAAAAGAATGCATACCTTTTGCCACAAAAAAATGAAATTTCTTCATTTTTGCTCCAAAATAAGGGGAATTTCTGCTTTTTTGCTTCTAAATAAGTGGAATTTCTGACTTTTTCCCCCAAAACAAAAGGAATTTCTGTCTTTTTTGCCCCAAATAAGGAAAATTTCTGACTTATTACCCTGAAATAAGTGAAATTTCTGCAATTTTGTCCCAGAATAAGGGAAATTTCTGCTTTTTGCCCCCAAATAAGGGGAATTTCTGCATTTTTACCTCAAAATAAGGGGAATTTTTGCAATTTTACCACAAAATATTTGGAATCTCTGCATTTTTGCCCCAAAATGAGGAAAATTTCTGCCTTTTTACCATGAAATAAGTGAAATTTCTGCAATTTTGCCCCAAAATAAGGGAAATTTCTGCAATTTTGCCCCAATGTAAAGGAAATTTCTGCAATTTTGCCACAAAATAAGGGAAATTTCTGGAATTTTGCCCCAAAATAAGTGGAATTTCTGAGTTTTGCCCCAAAATAAGGAGAATTTCTGTCTGTTTGCCCTAACACATAGGGAATTTCTGCATTTTGCCCCACAATTAGGGGAATTTCTGCAATTTTGCTCCAAAATACAGGTAATTTCAGCTTTTTAGCCCAAAAATAAGTGGAATGTATACATTTTGCCACAAAAAAGGGAAGTTTCTTCATTTTTACTCCAAAATAAAAGGAATTTCTGCTTTTTTGCCTCTAAAAAAGTGGAATTTCTGTCTTTTTCCCCCAAAACAAAGGGAATTTCTGTGTTTTTTGCCCCAAAATAAGGAAAATTTCTGACTTATTACCCTGAAATAAGTGAAATTTATGCAATTTTGCCTCAAAATAAGTGAAATTTCTGCAATTTTGGCCCAAAATAAGGGAAATTTTTGGAATTTTGCCCCAAAGTAAGTGGAATTTCTGAGTTTTGCCCCAAAATAAGGAGATTTTCTGTTTTTTGCTCTAACTTACAGGGAATTTCTGCCTTTTTGCCCCACAATTAGCGGAATTTTTGCAATTTTGCTCCAAAATACGGGTAATTTCTGCTTTTTAGCCTGAAAATAAGGGGAATGTATACCATTTGCCACAAAAAAGAAATTTCTTCATTTTTACTCCAAAATAAAAGGAATTTCTGCTTTTTTGCCCCAAAATAAGAAAAATTTCTGACTGACTACTCTGAAATAAGTGAAATTTCTGCAATTTTGCCCCAAAATAAGAAAAATTTCTGCCTTTTTGCCTCCAAATAAGGGGAATTTCAGCCTTTTTACCTCAAAATAAGAGGAATTTCTGCATTTTTGCCCCAAAATATAGGAGATTTCTGCCTTTTTGCCCCAAAATAAGAAAAATTTCTGCAATTTTGTACCAAAATAAAAGAAATTTCTGCCTTTTTGCACCAAAATAAATAAATTCTGCTTTTTTTTCTGAAATAAGTGAAATTTCTGCAATTTTGCCCCAAAATAAGTTAAATTTCTGCAATTTTGCCCTAAAATAAGGGAAATTTCTGGAATTTTTCCCCAAAATAAGTGGAATTTCTGAGTTTTGCCCCAAAATAAGAAGAATTTCTGTCTTTTTGCCCCAACATATAGGGAATTTCTGCCTTTTTGCCCCACAATTAGGGGAATTTCTGCAATTTTGCTCTAAAATACGGGGAATTTCTGCCTTTTTGCCCGAAAATAAGAAGAATGCATACCTTTTTGCCATAAAAAAGGGAAATTTCTTTATTTTTGCTCCAAAATAAGGGGAATTTCTGCAATTTTGATACAAAATACGGGGAATTTCTGCTTTTTAGCCCGAAAATAAGCGGAATGTATACCTTTTGCCACAAAAAAAGATAAATTTCTTCATTTTGCTCTAATAATGAAGAATTTCTTTTTTTTGCCTCTAAATAAGTGGAATTTCTGTCTTTTTCCCGCAAAACCAAGGGAATTTCTGTTGTTTGCCCCAAAGTAAGAAAAATTTCTGCCTTATTACCCTGAAATAAGTGAAATTTCTGCAATTTTGCCTCAAAATAAGGGAAATTTCTGTCTTTTTGCCCCCAAATAAGGGAAATTTCAGCCTTTTTACCTCAAAATAAGAGGAATTTATGCATTTTTGCCCCAAAATATAGGGGATTTCTGCTTTTTGCCCCCAAATAAGAAAAATTTCTGCAATTTTGTACCAAAATAAAAGAAATTTCTGCCTTTTTGCACCAAAATAAGAAAATTTCTGCTTTTTTTCTGAAATAATTGAAATTTCTGCAATTTTGCCAAAATAAGTGAAATTTCTGCAATTTTGCCCCAAAATAAGTGAAATTTCTGAAATTTTGTCCCAAAATAAGTGGAATTTCTGAGTTTTGCCCCAAAATAAAAAGAATTTCTGTCTTTTTGCCCCAACATATAGCAAATTTCTGCCTCTTTGTCCCACAATTAGGGGAATTTCTGCAATTTTGCTCCAACATACGGGGAATTTCTGCTTTTTAGCCTGAAAATAAGAAGAATGCATACCTTTTGCCACAAAAAAAGGAAATTTCTTCATTTTTGCTCCAAAATAAGGGGAATTTCTGCTTTTTTGCTTCTAAATAAGTGGAATTTCTGACTTTTTCCCCCAAAACAAAAGGAATTTCTGTCTTTTTTGCCCCAAATAAGGAAAATTTCTGACTTATTACCCTGAAATAAGTGAAATCTCTGCAATTTTGTCCCAGAATAAGGGAAATGTCTGCTTTTTGCCCCCAAATAAGGGGAATTTCTGCCTTTTTACCTCAATATAAGGGGAATTTTTGCAATTTTACCACAAAATATTTGGAATCTCTGCATTTTTGCCCCAAAATGAGGAAAATTTCTGCCTTTTTACCATGAAATAAGTGAAATTTCTGCCATTTTGCCCCAAAATAAGTGAAATTTCGGCAATTTTGCCACAAAATAAGGGAAATTTCTGGAATTTTGCCCCAAAATAAGTGGAATTTCTGAGTTTTGCCCCAAAATAAGGAGAATTTCTGTCTGTTTGCCCTAACATATTGGGAATTTCTGCATTTTGCCCCACAATTAGGGGAATTTCTGCAATTTTGCTCCAAAATACGGGTAATTTCAGCTTTTTAGCCCAAAAATAAGTGGAATGTATACATTTTGCCACAAAAAAGGGAAATTTCTTCATTTTTACTCCAAAATAAAAGGAATTTCTGCTTTTTTGCCTCTAAAAAAGTGGAATTTCTGTCTTTTTCCCCCAAAACAAAGGGAATTTCTGTGTTTTTTGCCCCAAAATAAGGAAAATTTCTGACTTATTACCCTGAAATAAGTGAAATTTATGCAATTTTGCCTCAAAATAAGTGAAATTTCTGCAATTTTGGCCCAAAATAAGGGAAATTTTTGGAATTTTGCCCCAAAGTAAGTGGAATTTCTGAGTTTTGCCCCAAAATAAGGAGATTTTCTGTTTTTTTGCTCTAACTTACAGGGAATTTCTGCCTTTTTGCCCCACAATTAGCGGAATTTTTGCAATTTTGCTCCAAAATACGGGTAATTTCTGCTTTTTAGCCTGAAAATAAGGGGAATGTATACCATTTGCCACAAAAAAGAAATTTCTTCATTTTTACTCCAAAATAAAAGGAATTTCTGCTTTTTTGCCCCAAAATAAGAAAAATTTCTGACTGACTACTCTGAAATAAGTGAAATTTCTGCAATTTTGCCCCAAAATAAGAAAAATTTCTGCCTTTTTGCCTCCAAATAAGGGGAATTTCAGCCTTTTTACCTCAAAATAAGAGGAATTTCTGCATTTTTGCCCCAAAATATGGGAGATTTCTGCCTTTTTGCCCCAAAATAAGAAAAATTTCTGCAATTTTGTACCAAAATAAAAGAAATTTCCGCCTTTTTGCACCAAAATAAGAAAATTTCTGCTTTCTTTTCTGAAATAAGTGAAATTTCTGCAATTTTGCCCCAAAATAACCGAAATTTCTGCAATTTTCCTCCCAAATAAAGGAAATTTCTGGAATTTTGCCTTAAAATAAGTGGAATTTTTGAGTTTTGCCCCAAAATAAGGAGAATTTCTGTCTTTTTGCCCCAACATATAGGGAATTTCTGCCTTTTTGCCCCACAATTAGGGGAATTTCTGCAATTTTGCTCCAAAATACGGGGAATTTCTGCCTTTTTGCCCAAAAATAAGAAGAATGCATACCTTTTTGCCATAAAAAAGGGAAAGTTCTTCATTTTTGCTCCAAAATAAGGGGAATTTCAGCTTTTTTGCCTCTAAATAAGTGGAATTTCTGTCTTTTTCCCCCAAAACAAAGGGAATTTCTGTTTTTTTGCTCCAAAATAAGGAAAATTTCTGACTTATTACGCTGAAATAAGTGAAATTTCTGCAATTTTGCCCCAAAATAAGTGAAATTTCTGCAATTTTGCCCCAAAATAAGGGAAATTTCTGGAATTTTGCCCCAAAATAAGTGGAATTTCTGAGTTTTGCCCCAAAATTAGGAGAATTTCTGTCTTTTTGCCCCAACATATAGGCAATTTCTGCCTTTTTGCCTCACAATTAGGGGAATTTCTGCAATTTTGCTCCAAAATACGGAGAATTTCTGCTTTTTAGCCTGAAAATAAGGGGAATGTATACTTTTTGCCACAAAAAAAAAAGAAATTTCTTCATTTTTACTCCAAAATAAAATGAATTTTTGCTTTTTTGCCGCTAAAAAAGTGGAATTTCTGCCTTTTTCCCTCAAAACAAAAAGAATTTCTGTCTTTTTTGCCCCAAAATAAAGAAAATTTCTGACTTATTACACTGAAATAAGTGAAATTTCTGCAATTTTGCCTCAAAATAAGGGAAATTTCTGCCTTTTTGCCCCCAAATAATGGGAATTTCAGCCTTTTTACCTCAAAATAAAAGAAATTTCTTCATTTTTGCCCCAAAATATGGGAGATTTCTGCCTTTTTGCCCCAAAATAAGAAAAATTTCTGCAATTTTGTACCAAAATAAAAGAAATTTCCGCCTTTTTGCACCAAAATAAGAAAATTTCTGCTTTTTTTTCTGAAATAAGTGAAATGTCTGCAATTTTGCCCCAAAATAAGTGAAATTTCTGCAATTTTGCCCCAAAATAAGGGAAATTTCTGGAATTTTGCCCCAAAATAAGTGGAATTTCTGAGTTTAGCCCCAAAATAAAAAGAATTTCTGTCTTTTTGCCCTAACATATCGGAAATTTCTGCCTTTTTGCCCCACAATTAGGGGAATTTCTGCAATTTTTCTCCAAAATACGGGGAATTTCTGCTTTTTAGCCTGAAAATAAGGGGAATGTATATCTTTTGCCACAAAAAAAAATTTCTTCATTTTTACTCCAAAATAAAATGAATTTCTGCTTTTTTGCCGCTAAAAAAGTGGAATTTCTGTCTTTTTCCCCGAAAACAAAAGGAATTTCTGTCTTTTTTGCCCCAAAATAAGGAAAATTTCTGACTTATTACACTGAAATAAGTGAAATTTCTGCAATTTTGCCTCAAAATAAGGGAAATTTCTGCCTTTTTCCCCCAAATAAGGGAAATTTCTATCTTTTTACCTCAAAATAAGAGGAATTTCTGCATTTTTTCCCCAAAATATGGGAGATTTGTGCCTTTTTGCCCCAAAAAAAGAAAAATTTCTGCAATTTTGTACCAAAATAGAAATTTCTGCCTTTTTGCACCAAAATAGGAAAATTTCTGAATTTTTTTCTGAAATAAGTGAAATTTCTGCAATTTTGCCCCAAAATAAGTGAAATTTCTGCAATTTTGCCCCAAAATAAGGGAAATTTCTGTTTTTTACCCCCAAATAAGGGGAATTTCTGCCTTTTTACCTTAAAATAAGGGGAATTTCTGCATTTTTGCCACAAAATATTTGGAATTTCTGCAATTTTGCCCCAAAATAAGTGAAATTACTGCAATTTTGCCCCAAAATAAGTGAAATTTCTGCAATTTTTCCCCAAAATAAGGGAAATTTCTGGAATTTTGCCCCAATATCAGTGGAATTTCTGAGTTTTGACCCAAAATAAGGAGAATTTGTTTCTTTTTGCCCCAACATATAGGGAATTTCTGCCTTTTGCCCCACAATTAGGGGAATTTCTGCAATTTTGCTCCAAAATAATGGGAATTTCTGCCTTTTTGCCTGAAAATAAGAAGAATGCATAACTTTTTGCCATAAAAAAAGGAAATTTCTTCATTTTTGCTTCAAAATAAGAGGAATTTCTGCTTTTTTGTCTCTAAAAAAGTGGAATTTCTATCTTTTTCACCCCAAAACAAAGGAAATTTCTGTCTTTTTGGCCCCAAAATAAGGAAAATTTCTGACTTATTACCCTGAAATAAGTGAAATTTCTGCAATTTTGCCCCAAAATAAGTGAAATTTCTGCAATTTTGCCCCAAAATAAGGGAAATTTCTGGAATTTTGCCCCAAAATAAGTGGAATTTCTGAGTTTAGCCCCAAAATAAAAAGAATTTCTGTCTTTTTGCCCTAACATATCGGAAATTTCTGCCTTTTTGCCCCACAATTAGGGGAATTTCTGCAATTTTGCTCCAAAATACGGGGAATTTCTGCTTTTTAGCCTGAAAATAAGGGGAATGTATATCTTTTGCCACAAAAAAAAAAAAAGAAATTTCTTCATTTTTACTCCAAAATAAAATGAATTTCTGCTTTTTTGCCGCTAAAAAAGTGGTATTTCTGTCTTTTTCCCCCAAAACAAAGGGAATTTCTGTTTTTTTTGCCCCAAAATAAGGAAAATTTCTGACTTATTACACTGAAATAAGTGAAATTTCTGCAATTTTGCCTCAAAATAAGGGAAATTTCTGCTTTTTTCCCCCAAATAAGGGAAATTTCTATCTTTTTACCTCAAAATAAGAGGAATTTCTGCATTTTTTCCCCAAAATATGGGAGATTTGTGCCTTTTTGCCCCAAAAAAGAAAAATTTCTGCAATTTTGTACCAAAATAGAAATTTCTGCCTTTTTGCACCAAAATAGGAAAATTCTGAATTTTTTTCTGAAATAAGTGAAATTTCTGCAATTTTGCCCCAAAATAAGTGAAATTTCTGCAATTTTGCCCCAAAATAAGGGAAATTTCTGTTTTTTACCCCCAAATAAGGGGATTTTCTGCTTTTTTACCTTAAAATAAGGGGATTTTCTGCATTTTTGCCACAAAATATTTGGAATTTCTGCAATTTTGCCCCAAAATAAGTGAAATTACTGCAATTTTGCCCCAAAATAAGTGAAATTTCTGCAATTTTGCCCCAAATTAAGGGAAATTTCTAGGATTTTGCCGCAAAATAAGTGGAATTTCTGAGTTTTGCCCCAAAATAAGGAGAATTTCTGTCTTTTTGCCCTAACATATAGGGAATTTCTGCCTCTTTGCCCCACAATTAGGGGATTTTCTGCAATTTTGCTCCAAAATACGGGTAATTTCTGCTTTTTAGCCCAAAAATAAGTGGAATGTATACCTTTTGCCACAAAAAAAGAAATTTCTTCATTTTTACTCCAAAATAAAAGGAATTTCTGCTTTTTTGCCTCTAAAAAAGTGGAATTTCTGTCTTTATCCCCCAAAACAAAGGGAATTTCTGTCTTTTTTGCCCCAAAATAACGAAAATTTCTGACTTATTACCCTGAAATATGTGAAATTTCTGCAATTTTCCTCAAAATAAGGGAAATTTCTGCCTTTTTGCCCACAAATAAAGGAAGTTTCAGCCTTTTTACCTCAAAATAAGAGGAATATCTTCATTTTTGGCCCAAAATATGGGAGATTTCTGCCTTTTTGCCCCAAAATAAGAAAAATTTCTGCAATTTTGTACCAAAATAAAAGATAATTCTGCCTTTTTGCACCAAAATAGGAAAATTTCTGAATTTTTTTCTGAAATAAGTTAAATTTCTGCAATTTTGCCCCAAAATAAGGGAAATTTCTGCAATTTTGCCCCAAAATAAGGGAAATTTCTGGAATTTTGACCAAAAAAGTGTGGAATTTCTGAGTTTTTGCCCCAAAATAAGTGAAATTTCTTTTTTTTTGCCCCCAAATAAGGGGAATTTCTGCCTTTTTACCTCAAAATAAAGGGAATTTCTTCATTTTTGCCACAAAATATTTGGAATTTCTGCATTTTTGCATCAAAATAAGGATAATTTCTGCCTTTTTACCATGAAATAAGTGAAATTTCTGCAATTTTGCCCCAAAATAAGTGAAATTTCTGCAATTTTGCCCCAAAATAAGAGAAATTTCTGGAATTTTGCCCCAAAATAAATGGAATTTCTGAGTTTTGCCCCAAAAATAAAGAGAATTTCTGTCTTTTTGCCCTAACATATAGGGAATTTCTGCCCTTTTGCCTTACAGTTAGGGGAATTTCTGCAATTTTGCTCTAAAATACGGGTAATTTCTGCTTTTTAGCCCAAAAATAAGTGGAATGTATACCTTTTGCCACAAAAAAGGGAAATTTCTTCATTTTTACTCCAAAATAAAAGGAATTTCTGCTTTTTTGCCTCTAAAAAAGTGAAATATCTGTATTTTTCTCCCAAAACAAAGGGAATTTCTGTCTTTTTTGCCCCAAAATAGAGAAAATTTCTGACTTATTACCCTGAAATAAGTGAAATTTCTGAAATTTTGCCTCAAAATAAGGGAAATTTCTGCCTTTTTGCCCCCAAATAAGGGGAATTTCAGCCTTTTACCTCAAAATAAGAGGAATTTCTGCATTTTTCCCCTAAATATGGGAGATTTCTGACTTTTTGCCCCAGAATAAGAAAAATTTCTGCAATTTTGTACCAAAATAAAAGAAATTTCTGCCTTTTTGCACCAAAATAGAAAAATTTCTGAATTTTTTTCTGAAATAAGTTAAATTTCTGCAATTTTGCCCCAAAATAAGTGAAATTTCTGCAATTTTGCCCTAAAATAAGGGAAATTTCTGGAATTTTGCACCAAAATAAGTGGAATTTCTGAGTTTTGCCCCAAAATAAGGAGAATTTCTGTCTTTTTGCCCTAACATATCGGAAATTTCTGCCTTTTTGCCCCACAATTAGGGGAATTTCTGCAATTTTGCTCCAAAATACGGGGAATTTCTGCTTTTTAGCCTGAAAATAAGGGGAATGTATATCTTTTGCCACAAAAAAAAAAAAAAGAAATTTCTTCATTTTTACTCCAAAATAAAATGAATTTCTGCTTTTTTGCCGCTAAAAAAGTGGTATTTCTGTCTTTTTCCCCCAAAACAAAGGGAATTTCTGTTTTTTTTGCCCCAAAATAAGGAAAATTTCTGACTTATTACACTGAAATAAGTGAAATTTCTGCAATTTTGCCTCAAAATAAGGGAAATTTCTGCCTTTTTCCCCCAAATAAGGGAAATTTCTATCTTTTTACCTCAAAATAAGAGGAATTTCTGCATTTTTTCCCCAAAATATGGGAGATTTGTGCCTTTTTGCCCCAAAAAAGAAAAATTTCTGCAATTTTGTACCAAAATAGAAATTTCTGCCTTTTTGCACCAAAATAGGAAAATTCTGAATTTTTTTCTGAAATAAGTGAAATTTCTGCAATTTTGCCCCAAAATAAGTGAAATTTCTGCAATTTTGCCCCAAAATAAGAAAAATTTCTGTTTTTTACCCCCAAATAAGGGGATTTTCTGCCTTTTTACCTTAAAATAAGGGGATTTTCTGCATTTTTGCCACAAAATATTTGGAATTTCTGCAATTTTGCCCCAAAATAAGTGAAATTACTGCAATTTTGCCCCAAAATAAGTGAAATTTCTGCAATTTTGCCCCAAATTAAGGGAAATTTCTAGGATTTTGCCGCAAAATAAGTGGAATTTCTGAGTTTTGCCCCAAAATAAGGAGAATTTCTGTCTTTTTGCCCTAACATATAGGGAATTTCTGCCTCTTTGCCCCACAATTAGGGGATTTTCTGCAATTTTGCTCCAAAATACGGGTAATTTCTGCTTTTTAGCCCAAAAATAAGTGGAATGTATACCTTTTGCCACAAAAAAAGAAATTTCTTCATTTTTACTCCAAAATAAAAGGAATTTCTGCTTTTTTGCCTCTAAAAAAGTGGAATTTCTGTCTTTATCCCCCAAAACAAAGGGAATTTCTGTCTTTTTTGCCCCAAAATAACGAAAATTTCTGACTTATTACCCTGAAATATGTGAAATTTCTGCAATTTTCCTCAAAATAAGGGAAATTTCTGCCTTTTTGCCCCCAAATAAAGGAAGTTTCAGCCTTTTTACCTCAAAATAAGAGGAATATCTTCATTTTTGCCCCAAAATATGGGAGATTTCTGCCTTTTTGCCCCAAAATAAGAAAAATTTCTGCAATTTTGTACCAAAATAAAAGATAATTCTGCCTTTTTGCACCAAAATAGGAAAATTTCTGAATTTTTTTCTGAAATAAGTTAAATTTCTGCAATTTTGCCCCAAAATAAGGGAAATTTCTGCAATTTTGCCCCAAAATAAGGGAAATTTCTGGAATTTTGACCAAAAAAGTGTGGAATTTCTGAGTTTTTGCCCCAAAATAAGTGAAATTTCTTTTTTTTTGCCCCCAAATAAGGGGAATTTCTGCCTTTTTACCTCAAAATAAAGGGAATTTCTTCATTTTTGCCACAAAATATTTGGAATTTCTGCATTTTTGCATCAAAATAAGGATAATTTCTGCCTTTTTACCATGAAATAAGTGAAATTTCTGCAATTTTGCCCCAAAATAAGTGAAATTTCTGCAATTTTGCCCCAAAATAAGAGAAATTTCTGGAATTTTGCCCCAAAATAAATGGAATTTCTGAGTTTTGCCCCAAAAATAAAGAGAATTTCTGTCTTTTTGCCCTAACATATAGGGAATTTCTGCCCTTTTGCCTTACAGTTAGGGGAATTTCTGCAATTTTGCTCTAAAATACAGGTAATTTCTGCTTTTTAGCCCAAAAATAAGTGGAATGTATACCTTTTGCCACAAAAAAGGGAAATTTCTTCATTTTTACTCCAAAATAAAAGGAATTTCTGCTTTTTTGCCTCTAAAAAAGTGAAATATCTGTATTTTTCTCCCAAAACAAAGGGAATTTCTGTCTTTTTTGCCCCAAAATAGAGAAAATTTCTGACTTATTACCCTGAAATAAGTGAAATTTCTGAAATTTTGCCTCAAAATAAGGGAAATTTCTGGCTTTTTGCCCCCAAATAAGGGGAATTTCAGCCTTTTACCTCAAAATAAGAGGAATTTCTGCATTTTTCCCCTAAATATGGGAGATTTCTGACTTTTTGCCCCAGAATAAGAAAAATTTCTGCAATTTTGTACCAAAATAAAAGAAATTTCTGCCTTTTTGCACCAAAATAGAAAAATTTCTGAATTTTTTTCTGAAATAAGTTAAATTTCTGCAATTTTGCCCCAAAATAAGTGAAATTTCTGCAATTTTGCCCTAAAATAAGGGAAATTTCTGGAATTTTGCACCAAAATAAGTGGAATTTCTGAGTTTTGCCCCAAAATAAGGAGAATTTCTGTCTTTTTGCCCCAACATATAGGGAATTTCTGCCTTTTTGCCCCACAATTAGGGGAATTTCTGCAATTTTGCTCCAAAATACGGGGAATTTCTGCCTTTTTGCCTGAAAATAAGAAGAATGCATACTCTTTTGCCATAAAAAATAGAAATTTCTTCAGTTTTGCTCCAAAATAAGGGAAATTTCTGCTTTTTTGCCTCTAAATAAGTGGTATTTCTGTTTTTATCCCCCAAAACAAAGGAAATTTCTGTCTTTTTTGCCCCAAAATAAGGAAAATTTCTGACTTATTAGCCTGAAATAAGTGAAATTTCTGCAATTTTGCCCCAAAATAAGGGAAATTTTTGCCTTTTTGCCCCCAAATAAGGGGAATTTCAGCCTTTTTACCTCAAAATAAGAGAAATTTCTGCATTTTTGCCCCAAAATATGGGAGATTTCTGCCTTTTTGCCCCAAAATAAGAAAAATTTCTGCAATTTTGTACCAAAATAAAAGAAATTTCCGCCTTTTTGCACCAAAATAAGAAAATTCCTGCTTTTTTTTCTGAAATAAGTGAAATTTCTGCAATTTTGCCCCAAAATAAGTGAAATTTCTGCAATTTTGCCCCAAAATACGGGAAATTTCTGGAATTTTGCCCCAATATCAGTGGAATTTCTGAGTTTTGACCCAAAATAAAGAGAATTTGTTTCTTTTTGCCCCAACATATAGGGAATTTCTGCCTTTTTGCCCCACAATTAGGGGAATTTCTGCAATTTTGCTCCAAAATAAGTAGAATTTCTGCTTTTTAGCCTCTAAATAAGTGGAATTTCTGTCTTTTTCCCCCAAAACAAAGGGAATTTCTGTCTTTTTGGCCCTAAAATAAGGAAAATTTCTGACTTATTACCCTGAAATAAGTGAAATTTCTGCAATTTTGCCCCAAAATAAGAGAAATTTCTGCCTTTTTGCCCCCAAATAAGGGAAATTTCAGCCTTATTACCTCAAAATAAGAGGAATTTCTGCATTTTTGCCTCAAAATATGGGGGATTTCTGCCTTTTTGCCCCAAAATAAGAAAAATTTCTGCAATTTTGTACCAAAATAAAATAAATTTCTGCCTTTTTGCAACAAAATAGAAAAATTTCTGAATTTTTTTCTGAAATAAGTTAAATTTCTGCAATTTTGCCCCAAAATAAGTGAAATTTCTGCAATTTTGCCCTAAAATAAGGAAAATTTCTGGAATTTTGCACCAAAATAAGTGGAATTTCTGAGTTTTGCCCCAAAAATAAAGAGAATTTCTGTCTTTTTGCCCTAACATATAGGGAATTTCTGCCATTTTGCCTTACAATTAGGGGAATTTCTGCAATTTTGCTCTAAAATACGGGTAATTTCTGCTTTTTAGCCCAAAAATAAGTGGAATGTATACCTTTTGCCACAGAAAAGGGAAATTTCTTCATTTTTACTCCAAAATAAAAGGAATTTCTGCTTTTTTGCCTCTAAAAAAGTGAAATATCTGTATTTTTCTCCCAAAACAAAGGGAATTTCTGTCTTTTTTGCCCCAAAATAGAGAAAATTTCTGACTTATTACCCTGAAATAAGTGAAATTTCTGAAATTTTGCCTCAAAATAAGGGAAATTTCTGCCTTTTTGCCCCCAAATAAGGGGAATTTCAGCCTTTTACCTCAAAATAAGAGGAATTTCTGCATTTTCCCCCTAAATATGGGAGATTTCTGACTTTTTGCCCCAGAATAAGAAAAATTTCTGCAATTTTGTACCAAAATAAAAGAAATTTCTGCCTTTTTGCACCAAAATAGAAAAATTTCTGAATTTTTTTCTGAAATAAGTTAAATTTCTGCAATTTTGCCCCAAAATAAGTGAAATTTCTGCAATTTTGCCCTAAAATAAGGGAAATTTCTGGAATTTTGCACCAAAATAAGTGGAATTTCTGAGTTTTGCCCCAAAATAAGGAGAATTTCTGTCTTTTTGCCCCAACATATAGGGAATTTCTGCTTTTGCCCCACAATTAGGGGAATTTCTGCAATTTTGCTCCAAAATACGGGGAATTTCTGCCTTTTTGCCCGAAAATAAGAAGAATGCATACCCTTTTGCCACAAAAAATAGAAATTTCTTCAGTTTTGCTCCAAAATAAGGGGAATTTCTGCTTTTTTGCCTCTAAATAAGTGGTATTTCTGTTTTTATCCCCCAAAACAAAGGAAATTTCTGTCTTTTTTGCCCCAAAATAAGGAAAATTTCTGACTTATTAGCCTGAAATAAGTGAAATTTCTGCAATTTTGCCCCAAAATAAGGGAAATTTTTGCATTTTTGCCCCCAAATAAGGGGAATTTCAGCCTTTTTACCTCAAAATAAGAGAAATTTCTGCATTTTTGCCCCAAAATATGGGAGATTTCTGCCTTTTCCCCCAAAATAAGAAAAATTTCTGCAATTTTGTACCAAAATAAAAGAAATTTCCGCCTTTTTGCACCAAAATAAGAAAATTCCTGCTTTTTTTTCTGAAATAAGTGAAATTTCTGCAATTTTGCCCCAAAATAAGTGAAATTTCTGCAATTTTGCCCCAATATCAGTGGAATTTCTGAGTTTTGACCCAAAATAAAGAGAATTTGTTTCTTTTTGCCCCAACATATAGGGAATTTCTGCCTTTTTGCCCCACAATTAGGGGAATTTCTGCAATTTTGCTCCAAAATAAGTAGAATTTCTGCTTTTTAGCCTCTAAATAAGTGGAATTTCTGTCTTTTTCCCCCAAAACAAAGGGAATTTCTGTCTTTTTGGCCCCAAAATAGAGAAAATTTCTGACTTATTACCCTGAAATAAGTGAAATTTCTGCAATTTTGCCCCAAAATAAGGGAAATTTCTGCCTTTTTGCCCCCCAAATAAGGGAAATTTCAGCCTTATTACCTCAAAATAAGAGGACTTTCTGCATTTTTGCCTCAAAATATGGGGGATTTCTGCCTTTTTGCCCCAAAATAAGAAAAATTTCTGCAATTTTGTACCAAAATAAAATAAATTTCTGCCTTTTTGCAACAAAATAGAAAAATTTCTGAATTTTTTTCTGAAATAAGTTAAATTTCTGCAATTTTGCCCCAAAATAAGTGAAATTTCTGCAATTTTGCCCTAAAATAAGGAAAATTTCTGGAATTTTGCACCAAAATAAGTGGAATTTCTGAGTTTTGCCCCAAAAATAAAGAGAATTTCTGTCTTTTTGCCCTAACATATAGGGAATTTCTGCCATTTTGCCTTACAATTAGGGGAATTTCTGCAATTTTGCTCTAAAATACGGGTAATTTCTGCTTTTTAGCCCAAAAATAAGTGGAATGTATACCTTTTGCCACAGAAAAGGGAAATTTCTTCATTTTTACTCCAAAATAAAAGGAATTTCTGCTTTTTTGCCTCTAAAAAAGTGAAATATCTGTATTTTTCTCCCAAAACAAAGGGAATTTCTGTCTTTTTTGCCCCAAAATAGAGAAAATTTCTGACTTATTACCCTGAAATAAGTGAAATTTCTGAAATTTTGCCTCAAAATAAGGGAAATTTCTGCCTTTTTGCCCCCAAATAAGGGGAATTTCAGCCTTTTACCTCAAAATAAGAGGAATTTCTGCATTTTCCCCCTAAATATGGGAGATTTCTGACTTTTTGCCCCAGAATAAGAAAAATTTCTGCAATTTTGTACCAAAATAAAAGAAATTTCTGCCTATTTGCACCAAAATAGAAAAATTTCTGAATTTTTTTCTGAAATAAGTTAAATTTCTGCAATTTTGCCCCAAAATAAGTGAAATTTCTGCAATTTTGCCCTAAAATAAGGGAAATTTCTGGAATTTTGCACCAAAATAAGTGGAATTTCTGAGTTTTGTCCCAAAATAAGGAGAATTTCTGTCTTTTTGCCCCAACATATAGGGAATTTCTGCTTTTGCCCCACAATTAGGGGAATTTCTGCAATTTTGCTCCAAAATACGGGGAATTTCTGCCTTTTTGCCCGAAAATAAGAAGAATGCATACCCTTTTGCCACAAAAAATAGAAATTTCTTCAGTTTTGCTCCAAAATAAGGGGAATTTCTGCTTTTTTGCCTCTAAATAAGTGGTATTTCTGTTTTTATCCCCCAAAACAAAGGAAATTTCTGTCTTTTTTGCCCCAAAATAAGGGAAATTTCTGACTTATTAGCCTGAAATAAGTGAAATTTCTGCAATTTTGCCCCAAAATAAGGGAAATTTTTGCATTTTTGCCCCCAAATAAGGGGAATTTCAGCCTTTTTACCTCAAAATAAGAGAAATTTCTGCATTTTTGCCCCAAAATATGGGAGATTTCTGCCTTTTCCCCCAAAATAAGAAAAATTTCTGCAATTTTGTACCAAAATAAAAGAAATTTCCGCCTTTTTGCACCAAAATAAAAAAATTCCTGCTTTTTTTTCTGAAATAAGTGAAATTTCTGCAATTTTGCCCCAAAATAAGTGAAATTTCTGCAATTTTGCCCCAAAATACGGGAAATTTCTGGAATTTTGCCCCAATATCAGTGGAATTTCTGAGTTTTGACCCAAAATAAAGAGAATTTGTTTCTTTTTGCCCCAACATATAGGGAATTTCTGCCTTTTTGCCCCACAATTAGGGGAATTTCTGCAATTTTGCTCCAAAATAAGTAGAATTTCTGCTTTTTAGCCTCTAAATAAGTGGAATTTCTGTCTTTTTCCCCCAAAACAAAGGGAATTTCTGTCTTTTTGGCCCCAAAATAGAGAAAATTTCTGACTTATTACCCTGAAATAAGTGAAATTTCTGCAATTTTGCCCCAAAATAAGGGAAATTTCTGCCTTTTTGCCCCCCAAATAAGGGAAATTTCAGCCTTATTACCTCAAAATAAGAGGACTTTCTGCATTTTTGCTTTAAAATATGGGGGATTTCTGCCTTTTTGCCCCAAAATAAGAAAAATTTCTGCAATTTTGTACCAAAATAAAATAAATTTCTGCCTTTTTGCAACAAAATAGAAAAATTTCTGAATTTTTTTCTGAAATAAGTTAAATTTCTGCAATTTTGCCCCAAAATAAGTGAAATTTCTGCAATTTTGCCCTAAAATAAGGAAAATTTCTGGAATTTTGCACCAAAATAAGTGGAATTTCTGATTTTTGCCCCAAAATAAGGAGAATTTCTGTCTTTTTGCCCCAACATATAGGGAATTTCCCCCTTCTTGCCCCACAATTAGGGAAATTTCTGCAATTTTGCTCCAAAATACGGGGAATTTCTGCCTTTTTGCCCGAAAATAAGAAGAATGCATACCTTTTTGCCATAAAAAATAGAAATTTCTTCAGTTTTTCTACAAAATAAGGGGAATTTCTGCTTTTTTGCCTCTAAATAAGTGGAATTTCTGTCTTTTTCCCCCAAAACAAAGGGAATTTCTGTCTTTTTTGCCCCAAAATAAGGAAAATTTCTGACTTATTACCCTGAAATAAGTGAAATTTCTGCAATTTTGCCTCAAAATATGGGAAATTTCTGCCTTTTTGCCCCCAAATAAGGGGAATTTCAGGCTTTTTACCTCAAAATAAGAGAAATTTCTGCATTTTTGCCCCAAAATATGGGAGATTTCTGCCTTTTTGCCCCAAAATAAGAAAAATTTCTGCAATTTTGTACCAAAATAAAAGAAATTTCCACCTTTTTGCACCAAAATAAGAAAATTTCTGCTTTTTTTTCTGAAATAAGTGAAATTTCTGCAATTTTGCCCAAAAATAAGTGAAATTTCTGCAATTTTGCCCCAAAATAAGGGAAATTTCTTGAATTTTGCCCCAATATCAGTAGAATTTCTGAGTTTTGACCCAAAATAAGGAGAATTTGTTTCTTTTTGCCCCAATATATAGGGAATTTCTCCCTTCTTGTCCCACAATTAGGGGAATTTCTGCAATTTTGCTCCAAAATACGGGTAATTTCTGCTTTTTAGCCCAAAAATAAGTGGAATGTATACCTTTTGCCACAAAAAAGGGAAATTTCTTCATTTTTACTCCAAAATAAAAGGAATTTCTGCTTTTTTTGCCTCTAAAAAAGTGGAATTTCTGTTTTTTTCCCCCAAAACAAAGGAAATTTCTGTCTCTTTTGCCCCAAAATAACGAAAATTTCTGACTTATTATCCTGAAATAAGTGAAATTTCTGCAATTTTGCCTCAAAATAAGGGAAATTTCTTCCTTTTTGACCCCAAATAAGGGAAATTTCAGCCTTTTTACCTCAAATTAAGAGGAATTTCTGCATTTTTGCCCCAAAATATGAAGGTTTCTGCCTTTTTGCCCCAAAATAAGAAAAATTTCTGCAATTTGTACCAAAATATAAGAAATTTCTGCCTTTTTGCACCAAAATAAATAAATTCTGCTTATTTTTCTGAAATAAGTGAAATGTCTGCAATTTTGCCCCAAAATAAGTAAAATTTCTGCAATTTTGCCCCAAAATAAGGGAAATTTCTGGAATTTTGCCCCCAAAATAAGTGGAATTTCTGAGTTTTACCCCAAAATATGGAGAATTTCTGTCTTTTTGCCCAAACATATAGGGAATTTCTGATTTTTGCCCCACAATTAGGGGAATTTCTGCAATTTTGCTTCAAAATACGGGGAATTTCTGCCTTTTTGCCCGAAAATAAGAAGAATGCATACCTTTTTGCCATAAAAAAGGGAAATTTCTTCATTTCTGCTCCAAAATAAGGGGAATTTCTGCTTTTTTGCCTCTAAATAAGTGGAATTTCTGTCTTTTTCCCCCAAAACAAAGGGAATTTCTGTCCTTATGGCCCCAAAATAAGGATAATTTCTGACTTATTACCCTGAAATAAGTGAAATTTCTGCAATTTTGCCCCAAAATAAGGGAAATTTCTGCCTTTTTTCTCTGAAATAAGTGAAATTTCTGCAATTTTACCCCAAAATAAGTGAAATTTCTGCAATTTTGCTTTAAAATAAGAAAAATTTCTAGAATTTTGCCCCAAAATAAGTGGAATTTCTGAGTTTTGCCCCAAAATAAGGAGAATTTCTGTCTTTTTGCCCCAACATATAGGGAATTTCTGCTTTTTTGCCCTAAAATTAGGGGAATTTTTGCAATTTTGCTCGAAAATAGGGGGAATTTCTGCCTTTTTGCAACCAAATAAGGGTAATTTTAGCCTTTTTACCTCAAAATAAGGGGATTTTCTGCATTTTTGCCCCAAAATATGAGAAATTTCTGCCTTTTTGCCCCAAAATAAGAAAATTTTCTGCAATTTTGTACCAAAAAAAGAAATTTCTGCCTTTTTGCCCCAAAATAAGGAAATTTCTGCTTTTTTTTTCTGAAATAAGTGAAATTTCTGCAATTTTGCCCCAAAATAAATGAAATTTCTGAGTTTTGCTCTAAAATAAGGAGAATTTCTGTCTTTTCCCCCCAACATATAGGGAATTTCTGCCTTTTTGCCCCACAATAAGGGGAATTTCTGCAATTTTGCTCTAAAATAGGGGGAATTTCTGACTTTTTGCCTGAAAATAAGAAGAATGCATACCTTTTTGCCATAAAAAAGGGAAATTTCTTCATTTTTGCTCCAAAATAAGGGGAATTTCTGCATTTTTGCCTCTAAAGAATTGGAATTTCTGTCTTTTTCCACCAAAACAAAGGGAATTTCTGTCTTTTTTGCGCCAAAGTAATGAAAATTTCTGACTTATTACCCTGAAATAAGTGAAATTTCTGCATTTTTGCCTCAAAATATGGGAAATTTCTGCCTTTTTGCCCAAAATAAGAAAAATTTCTGCAATTTTGTACCAAAATAAAAGAAATTTCTGTCTTTTTCCCCTGAAATAAGTGAAATTTCTGCAATT
The DNA here is from genome assembly GCF_963924665.1 of Micromys minutus. Classification (NCBI taxonomy): domain Eukaryota; kingdom Metazoa; phylum Chordata; class Mammalia; order Rodentia; family Muridae; genus Micromys; species Micromys minutus. Next base: position 135,987 of record NW_027667487.1, read on the forward strand.
TTGCCCCTAAATAAGTGAAATTTCTGCAATTTTTCCCCAAAATAAGGGAAATTTTTGGAATTTTGCCCCAAAATAAGTGGAATTTCTGAGTTTTGCCCCAAAATATGGAGAATTTCTGTCTTTTCCCCAACATATAGGGAATTTCTGTTTTTTTCCCCACAATTAGGGGAATTTCTGCAATTTTGCTCTAAAATAGGGGGAATTTCTGACTTTTTGCCCGAAAATAAGAAGAATGCATACCTTTTTGCCATAAAAAAGGGAAATTTCTTCATTTTTGCGCCAAAATAAGTGGAATTTCTGCATTTTTGCCTCTAAATAAGTGGAATTTCTGTCTCTTTCCCTGAAAACAAAGGGAATTTCTGTCTTTTTTGCCCCAAAGGAAGAAAAATTTCTGACTTAGTACCCTGAAATAAGTGAAATTTCTGCAATTTTGCCCCAAAATATGGGAAATTTCTGCCTTTTTGCCCCCAAATAAGGGAAATTTCAGCCTTTTTACCTCAAAATAAGGGGAATTTCTGCATTTTTGCCTCAAAATATGGGAAATTTCTGCCTTTTTGCCCCAAAATAAAAAAATTTCTGCTTTTTTTCCCTGAAATAAGTGAAATTTCTGCAATTTTGCCCCAAAATAAGTGAAATTTCTGCAATTTTGGCCAAAAATAAGTTAAATTTCTGAAATTTTGTTCCAAAATAAGTGGAATTTCTGAGTTTTGCCCCAAAATAAGGAGAATTTCTGTCTTTTTGCCCCACAATTAAGGGAATTTCTGCAATTTTACTCCAAAATACGGGGAATTTCTGCCTTTTTGCCTGAAAATAAGAAGAATGCATACCTTTTGGCTATAAAAAGGGAAATTTCTGCAATTTTGCTCCAAAATAAGGGGAATTTCTGCTTTTTTGCCTCTAAATAAATGGAATTTCTGTCTTTTTCCCCCCATACAAATGGAATTTCTGTATTTTTTGCCCCAAAATAAGGAAAATTTCTGAATTATTACCCTGAAATAAGTGAAATTTCTGCAATTTTGCCCCAGTATTAGAGAAATTTCTGCATTTTTGCCCCCAAATAAGGGGAAATTCAGCCTTTTTACCTCAAAATAAGAGGAATTTCTGCATTTTTGCCTCAAAATATTAGGAATTTCTGCCTTTTTGCCCCCAAAAACGGAAAATTTCGGCCTTTTTTCCCTGAAAAAAGTGAAATTTCTGCAATTTTGCCCCAAAATAATTGAAATTTCTGCAATTTTGCCCCAAAATAAGGGGAATTTTGGGAATTTTGCCCCAAAATAAATGGAATTTCTGAATTTTGCCCCCAAATGAGGAGAATTTCTGTCGTTTTGCCCTAACATATAGGGAATTTCTGCCTTTTTGCCCGACAATTAGGGGAATTTCTGCAATTTTGCTCCAAAATATGGGGAATTTCTGCTTTTTTGCCTCTAAATAAGTGGAATTTCTGTCTTTTTCCCCCAAAACAAGGAATTTCTGTTTTTTTGCCCCAAAATAAGGAAAATTTCTGACTTATTACTTTGAAATAAGTGAAATTTCTGCAATTTTGCCCCAAAATAAGGAAAACTTCTGCCATTTTGCCCCAAAATAAGGGGAATTTCAGCCTTTTTACATCAAAATAAGTGAAATTTCTGCAATTTTGCCCCAAAATAAGGGAAATTTCTTCTTTTTTGCCCCAAAATAAGAAAAATTTCTGTAATTTTGTACCAAAATAAAAGAAATTTCTGCCTTTTTCCCTCAAAATAAAAAATTTCTGACTTATTACCCTAAAATAAGTGAAATTTCTGGAATTTTGCCACAAAATCAGGGCAATTTCTGCCTTTTTGCTCCCAAATAAAGAGAATTTCAGCCTTTTTACCTAAAAATAAGGGGAATTTCTGAATTTTTGCCCCAAAATATAGGAAATTTCTGCCTTCTTGCCCCAAAATAAGAAAAATTTCTGCAATTTTGTACAAAAATAAAAGAAATTTCTCCCTTTTTGCCCCAAAACAAGAAAATTTCTGCTTTTTTCTTCTGAAATAAGTGAAATTTCTCCAATTTTGCCTTAAAATAAGTGATATTTCTGCAATTTTGCCACAAAATAAGGGAAATTTATGGAATTTTGCCCCAAAATATGTGGAATATCTGAGTTTTGCCCCAAAATAAGGAGAATTTCTGTCTTTTTGCCCCAACATATAGGGAATTTCTGCCTTTTTGCCCGAAAATAAGAAGAATGCATACCTTTTTGCCATGAAAAAGGGAAATTTCTTCATTTTTGCTCCAAAATAAGGGGAATTTCTGCTTTTTTGCCTCTAAATAAGTGGAATTTCTGTCTTTTTCCCCCAAAACAAAGGGAATTTCTGTCTTTTTTGCCCCAAAATAAAGAAAATTTCTGTAATTTTGCACCAAAATAAAAGAAATTTCTGCCTTTTTGCCCCCAAATAAGAAAATTTTTCCTTTTTTTCTGAAATAAGTGAAATTTCTGCAATTTTGCCCCAAAATAAGAGAAATTTCTGCCTTTTTGCCCCCAAATAAGGGAAATTTCAGCCTTTTTACCTCAAAATAAAGAAAATTTCTACATTTTTGCCCCAAAATATGGGAAATTTATGCCTTTTTGCCCCAAAATAAGAAAAATTTCTGCAATTTTGCACCAAAATAAAAGAAATTTCTGCCTTTTTGCCACAGAATAAGAAAAATTTCTCCAATTCTGTACCAAAATAAAAGAAATTTCTAAAATTTTGCTCCAAAATAAGGGAAATTTCTGGTTTTTGCCCAGATATAAGGAGAATTTCTGTATTTTTGCCCCAAAATAAAGGGAATTTCTGCCTTTTTGCCCCAAAATTAGGGGAGTTTCTGCAATTTTGCTTCAAAATAATGGGAATTTCTGCCTCTTTTCCTGAAAATAAGGGGAACTTCTGCCAATTTGCCCCAAATAAAGGGAATTTCTGCATTTTTGCCCCAATATTAGGAGAATTTCTGCAATTTTGCTCCAAAATACAGGGAATTTCTTGCCTTTTTGCCCGAAATTAAGGGGATTTTCTGCCTTTTTGCCCCCAAACAAGGGTAATTTCTGCAATTTTATCCCAAAATAAGGGGAATTTCTGCCTTTTTGCCCCCAAATAAGGGCAATTTTTGCCTTTATGCCCTGAAATATGTGACATGTCTTCAATTTTACCCCAAAATAAGGTGAATTTCTGCCTTTTTGCCCCAAAATAATGGGAATTTCTGCATTTTGCCAAAAATAAGAAAGATTTTTGTTTTTTTCTCTGAAATAAGTGAAAGTTCTGCAATTTTGCCTTAAAATAAAAGAAATATCTTCAATTTTTTCCCATAATAAAAAAATTTTCTGCAATTTTGCCCCAAAATAAAGGGAATTTCTGTTTTTTGTCCCCAAATAAAGGAAATTTCTGCAATTTTGCCATAAAATAAGGGGAATTTCTGCCTTTTGCCCCAAAATAAGAAAATTTCTCATTTTTATTCTGAAATAAGTGAAATTTCTGCAATTTTGCTCCAAAATACGGGGAATTTCTGCCTTTTTGTCCGAAAATAAAAAGAATGCATACCTTTTTGCCATAAAAAAGGGAAATCTCTTAATTTTTACTCCAAAATAAGTGGAATTTCTGCTTTTTTGCCTCTAACTAAGTGGAATTTCTGTCTTTTTATCCCAAAACAAAGGGAATTTCTGTCTTTTTTGCCCCAAAATAAGGAAAATTTCTGACTTATTACCCCGAAATAAGTGAAATTTCTGCAATTTTGTCCCAAAATAAGGGAAATTTATGCCTTTTTGCCCCCAAATAAGGGGAATTTCAGCCTTTTTACCTCAAAATAAGAGGAATTTCTGCCTTTTTGCCCCAAAATAAGGAAAATTTCTGCCTTTTTTCCATGAAAAAAGTGAAATTTCTGCAATTTCGCCCCAAAATAAGTGAAATTTCTGCAATTTTGCCCCAAAATAAGGGAAATTTCTGGAATTTTGCCCCAAAATAAGTGTAATTTCTGAGTTTTGCTCCCAAATAAAGAGAATTTCTGTCTTTTTGCCCCAACGTATAGGGAATTTCTGCCTTTTTGCCCCACAATTAGGGGAATTTCTGCAATTTTGCTCCAAAATACGGGGAATTTCTGCTTTTTAGCCCGAAAATTAGAGGAATGTATAACTTTTTCCACAAAAAAAGGAAAATTTCTTCATTTTTGCTCCAAAATAATAAGAGTTTCTGCTTTTTAGCCTCTAAATAAGTGGAATATCAGTCTTTTTCCTTTAAAACAAAGAGAATTTCTGTTTTTTGCCCCAAAATAAGGAAAATTTCTGACTTATTATTCTGAAATAAGTGAAATTTCTGCAATTTTGCCTCAAAATAAGGGAAATTTCTGCCTTTTTGCCCCCAAATAAGGGGAATTTCAGCGTTTTTACCTCAAAATAAGGGAAATTTCTGCTTTTTTGCCCCAAAATATGGGAGATTTCTGCCTTTTTGCCCCAAAATAAGAAACATTTCTGCAATTTTGTACCAAAATAAAAGAAATTTCTGCCTTTTTGCCCCAAAATAAGAAAATTTCTGCTTTTGTTCTATGAAATAAGTGAAATTTCTGCAATTTTGCCTCAAAATAAGGGAAATTTCTGCCTTTTTGCCCCCAAATAAGGGGAATTTCAGCCTTTTTACCTAAAAATAAGAGGAATTTCTGCATTTTTGCCCCAAAATATGGAAGATTTCTGCCTTTTTGCCCTAAAATAAGAAAAATTTCTGCAATTTTGTACCAAAATATTAGAAATTTCTGCCTTTTTGCACCAAAATAAGAAAATTTCTGCTTTTTTTTCTGACATAAGTGAAATTTTTGCAATTTTGCCCCAAAATAAGTGAAATTTCTGCAATTTTGCCTCAAAATAAGGGAAATTTCTGGAATTTTGCGCCAAAATAAGTGGAATTTCTGAGTTTTGCCCCAAAATAATGAGAATTTCTGTCTTTTTGCCCCAACATATAGGGAATTTCTGCCTTTTTGCCCCACAATTAGGGGAATTTCTGCAATTTTGCTCCAAAATACGGGGAATTTCTGCCTTTTTGCCCGAAAATAAGAAGAATGCATAACTTTTTGCCATAAAAAAGGGAAATTTCTTCATTTTTGCTCCAAAATAAGAGAAATTTCTGCTTTTTTGCCTCTAAATAAGTGGAATTTCTGTCTTTTTCTCCCAAAACAAAGGGAATTTTTGTCCTTTTGGCCCCAAAGTAAGGAAAATTTCTGACTTATTACCCTGAAATTAGTGAAATTTCTGCAATTTTGCCCCAAAATAAGGGAAATTTCTGCCTTTTTGCCCCGAAATAAGGGGAATTTCAGCCTTTTTACCTCAAAATAAGGGGAATTTCTGCATTTTTGTTCCAAAATATGGGAAATTTCTTCCTTTTTGCCACAAAATAAGAAAAATTTCTGCAATTCTGTACCAAAATAAAAGAAATTTCTAAAATTTTGCCCCAAAATAAGGGATATTTTTGATTTTTGCCCCAAAATAAGGGGAATTTCTGCCTTTTTGCCCCAAAATAAAGAAAATTACTGCATGTTTTACCCCAAAATTAGGTAAATTTCTGCAATTTTGCTCTAAAATACGGGGATTTTCTGCCTTTTTCTCCGAAAATAAAGGGAATTTCTGCCATTTTGCCGCGAAATAAGTGAAATTTCTGCAGTTTTACCCCAAAATAAAGGGACGTTCTGCGTTTTTGCCCCAAAATTAGGGGAATTTCTGCAATTTTGCTCCAAATTACGGGGAATTTCTGCCTTTTTTCCCCATAATTAGGGGAATTTCTGCAATTTTGCTCGAAAATAAAAAGAATGTATACCTTTTTGCCATAAAAAAGGTGAATTTCTTCATTTTTTACCCCAAAATAAGGGGATTTTATGCCTTTTTGACTCAAAATAAGTGCAATTTCTGACTTTTCCACAAAAATAAACGGAATTTCTGTCTTTTTCCTTTATAATAAGGGGAATTTCTAACTTTTTGCCCCAAAATAAGGGGAATTTCAGCCTTTTTACCTCAAAATAAGAGGAATTTCTGCATTTTTGTCGAAAAATATGGGAAATTTCTGCATTTTTGCCCAAATTAAGAAAAATTTCTGCAATTTTGTACCAAAATAAATGAAATTTCTGCCTTTTTGCCCCAAAATAAGAAAATTTGTGCTTTTTTTTTCTTTGAAATAAGTGAAATTTCTGCAATTTTGCTCCAAAATAAGAGAAATTTCTGAAATTTTGCCCCAAAATAAGTGGAATTTCTGAGTTTTGCCCCAAAATAAGGAGAATTTCTTTCTTTTTGCCCCAACATATAGGGGATTTCTGCCTTTTTGCCCCACAATTAGAGGAATTTCTGCAATCTTGCTCCAAAATACAAAGAATTTCTGCCTTTTTGCCCGAAAATAAGAAGAATGCATACCTTTTTGCCATAAGAAATAGAAATTTCTTCATTTTTGCTTCAAAATAAGTGGAATATCTGCTTTTTTGCCTCTAAATAAGTGGAATTTCTGCCATTGTGCCCCAAAACAAAGGGAATTTCTGTCTTTTTTGCCTCAAAATAAGGAAAATTTCTGACTTATTTCCCTGAAATAAGTGAAATTTCTGCAATTTTGCCCCAAAATAAGAGAAATTTCTGCCTTTTTGCCCCCACATAAGGGGAATTTCAGCCTTTTTACCTCAAAATAAGAAGAATTTCTGCATTTTTGCCCCAAAATATGGGAAATTTCTGCATTTTTGCCACAAAATAAGAAAAATTTCTGCAATTCTGTACCAAAATAAAAGAAATTTCTAAAATTTTGCTCCAAAATTAGGGAAATTTCTGATTTTTGCCCCGATATAAGGAGAATTTCTGTATTTTTGCCCCAAAATAAAGAGAATTTCTGCCTTTTTGCCCCAAAATTAGGGGAGTTTCTGCAATTTTGCTTCAAAATACAGGGAATTTCTGCCTCTTTTCCCAAAAATAAGAAGAACTTCTGCCGATTTGCCCCAAATAAAGGGAATTTCTGCATTTTTGCCCCAATATTAGGGAAATTTCTGCAATTTTGCTCCAAAATACCGGGAATTTCTGCCTTTTTGCTCAAAATTAAGGGGATTTTTTGCCTTTTTGCCCCCAAACAAGGGAAATTTCTGCAATTTTATCCCAAAATAAGGGGAATTTCTGCCTTTTTGCCTCCAAATAAGGGGAATTTCTGCCTATTTGCCCTGAAATATGTGACATGTCTTCAATTTTACCCAAAAATAAGGTGAATTTTTGCTTTTTTGTCCCATAATAATGGGAATTTCTGCATTTTGCCCTAAAATAAGAAAAATTTTTGCTTTTTTTCTCTGAAATAAGTGAAATTTCTGCAATTTTGCCTTAAAATAAAAGAAATATCTGCAATTTTTCCCCATAATAAAGGAATTTTCTGCAATTTTGCCCCAAAATAAAGGGAATTTCTGTTTTTTGTCCCCAAATATGGAAAATTTCTGCAATTTTGCCCTAAAATAAGGGGAATTTCTGCCTTTTGCCCCAAAATAAGAAAATTTCTCGTTTTTTTCTGAAATAAGTAAAATTTCTGCAATTTTGCTCCAAAATACGGGGAATTTCTGCCTTTTTGCCCGAAAATAAAAAGAATGCATACCTTTTTGCCATAAAAAAGGGAAATTTCTTAATTTTTGCTTCAAAATAATGGGAATTTCTGCTTTTTTTGCCTCTATATAAGTGGAATTTCTGTCTTTTTCCCCCAAAACAAAGGGAATTTCTGTCTTTTTTGCCCCAAAATAAGGAAAATTTCTGACTTATTACCCTGAAATAAGTAAAATTTCTGCAATTTAGCCCCAAAATAAGGAAAATTTCTGCCTTTTTGCCCCCAAATAAGGGGAATTTCAGCCTTTTTACCTCAAAATAAGGGGAATTTTTGCATTTTTGCCCCAAAATATGGAAAATTTATGAATTTTTGCCCCAAAATAAGAAAAATTTCTGCAATTTTGTACCAAAATAAAAGAAATTTCTGCATTTTGCCCCAAAATAAGAAAATTTCTCTTTTATTTTCTGAAATAAGTGAAATTTCTGCAATTTTGCCCCAAAATAAATGAAATTTCTTCCTTTTTTCCCCAAAATAAGGGGAATTTCAGCCTTTTTACCTCAAAATAAGGGCAATTTCTGCATTTCTGTTGCAAAATATGGGAATTTTCTGCCTTTTTGTCACCAAAGAAGAAAAATTTCTGCAATTCTGTACCAAAATAAAAGAAATTTCTAAAATTTTGCCCCAAAATAAAGGAAATTTTTGATTTTTGTCCCGAAATAAGGAGAATTTCTGTATTTTTGCCCCAAAATAAAGGGAATTTCTGCCTTTTTGCCCCAATATTAGGGGAATTTCTGCAATTTTTCTTCAAAATACGGGGAATTTCTGCCTTTTTGCCCAAAATTAAGAAGATTTTCTGCCTTTTTGCCCCCAAACAAGGGGAATTTCTGCAATTTTATAGAAAATAAGGGGAATTTCAGCCTTTTTGCCCCAAAAAAGGGGAATTTCTGCCTTTTTGCCCTGAAATATGTGAAATGTCTGCAATTTTACCCCAAAATAAGGTGAATTTCTGCTATTGTGCCCCAAAATAATGGGAATTTCTGCATTTTGCCCTAAAATAAGATAAATTTTTGCTTTTTTTCTCTGAAATAAGTGAAATTTCTGCAATTTTGCCTTAAAATAAAAGAAATATCTGCAATTTTCCCCCATAAAAAAGGTATTTTCTGCAATTTTGCCACAAAATAAAGGGAATTTCTGTTTTTTGTTTCAAAATAAGGGAAATTTCTGCAATTTTGCCCTAAAATAAGGGGAATTTCTGCCTTTTGCCCCAAAATAAGAAAATTTCTCCTTTTTTTCTGAAATAAGTGAAATTTCTGCAATTTTGCCCAAAAATAAGTGAAATTTCTGAATTTTGCCCTAAAATAAGGAGAATTTCTGTCTTTTTGCCCCAACATATTGGGAATTTTTGCCTTTTTGCCCCAACATATAGGGAATTTCTGCATTTTTGCCCCACAATTAGGGGAATTTCTGCAATTTTGCTCCAAAATACGGGTAATTTCTGCAATTTTGCCCCAAAATAAGTGGAATTTCTGCAATTTTGCCCCAAAGTAAGGGAAATTTCTGGAATTTTGCCCCAAAATAAGTGGAATTTCTGAGTTTTGCCCCAAAATAAGGAGTATTTCTGTCTTTTTGCCCCAACATATAGGGAATTTCTGCCTTTTTGCCCCACAATAAGGGGAATTTCTGCAATTTTGCTCCAAAATACGGGGAATTTCTGCCTTTTTGCCCGAAAATAAGAAGAATGCATAACTTTTTGCCATAAAATAGCGAAATTTCTTCATTTTTGCTTCAAAATAATAGGAATTTCTGCTTTTTGCCTCTAAATAAGTGGAATTTCTGTACTTTTCCCCCAAAACAAAGGGATATCTGTCTTTTTTGCCCCAAAATGAGGTAAATTTCTGACTTATTACCCTGAAATAAGTGAAATTTCTCCAATTTTGCCCCAAAATAAGGAAAATTTCTGCCTTTTTGCCCCCAAAAAAGGGAAATTTCAGCCTTTTTACCTCAAAATAAGGGGAATTTCTGCATTTTTGCCACAAAATAAAAGAAATTTCTGTTTTTTTGCCCCAAAATAAGGAAAATTTCTGCCTTTTTTCCCTGACATAAGTGAAATTTCTGCAATTTTGCCCCAAAATAAGTGAAATTTCTGCAATTTTGCCACAAAATAAGGGAAATTTTTGGAAGGTTGCCCCAAAATAAGTGGAATTTCTGAGTTTTGCCCCAAAATAAGGAGAATTTCTGTCTTTTTGCCCTAACATATAGGGAATTTCTGCTTTTTTGCCCCACAATTAGGAGAATTTCTGCAATTTTGCTCCATAATACAAGGAATTTCTGCTTTTTAGCCCAAAAATATGTGGAATGTATACCTTTTGTCACAAAAAAGGGAAATTTCTTCATTTTTACTCGAAAATAAAAGGAATTTCTGATTTTTTGCCTCTAAAAAAGTGGAATTTCTGTGTTTTTCCCCCAAAACAAAGGGAATTTCTGTCTTTTTTGCCCCAAAATAAGGAAAATTTCTGACTTATTACAATGAAATAAGTGAAATTTCTGCAATTTTGCCTCAAAATAAGGGAAATTTTTGCTTTTTTCCCCCAAATAAGAGAAATTTCAGCCTTTTTACCTCAAAATAAGAGGAATTTCTGCATTTTTCTCCTAAATATGAGAGATTTCTGCCTTTTGCCCCAAAATAAGAAAAATTTCTGCAATTTTGTACCAAAATAAAAGAAATTTCTGCCTTTTTGCACCAAAATAGGAAAATTTCTGAATTTTTTTCTGAAATAAGTGAAATTTCTGCAATTTTGCCCCAAAATAAGTGAAATTTCTGCAATTTTGCCCCAAAATAAGGGAAATTTCTGGAATTTTGCCCCAAAATAAGTGGAATTTCTGAGTTTTGCCCCAAAATAAGGAGAATTTCTGTCTTTTTGCCCCAACATATAGGGAATTTCTGCCTTTTTGCCCCACAATTAGGGGAATTTCTGCAATTTTGCTCCAAAATACGGGGAATTTCTGCCTTTTTGCCCGAAAATAAGAAGAATGCATACTTTTTTGCCATAAAAAAGGGAAATTTCTTCAGTTTTGCTCCAAAATAAGGGGAATTTCTGCTTTTTTGCCTCTAAATAAGTGGAATTTCTGTCTTTATCCCCAAAAACAAAGGGAATTTCTGTCTTTTTTGCCCCAAAATAAGGAAAATTTCTAACTTATTACCCTGAAATAACTGAAATTTCTGCAATTTTGCTCGAAAATAAGGGAAATTTCTGCCTTTTTCCCGCCAAATAAGGGGAATTTTAGCCTTGTTACCTCAAAATAAGAGGAATTTCTGCATTTTTGCCCCAAAATATGGGAGATTTCTGCCTTTTTGTTCCAAAATAAGAATAATTTATGCAATTTTGTACCAAAATAAAAGAAACTTCTGCCTTTTTGCACCAAAATAAGAAAATTTCTGCTTTTTTTTCTGAAATAAGTGAAATTTCTGCAATTTTGCTCCAAAATAAGTGAAATTTCTGCAATTTTGCCCCAAAATAAGTGGAATTTCTGAGTTTTGCCCCAAAATAAGGAGAATTTCTTTCTTTTTGCCCCAACATATAGGGGATTTCTGCCTTTTTGCCCCACAATTAGAGGAATTTCTGCAATCTTGCTCCAAAATACAAAGAATTTCTGCCTTTTTGCCCGAAAATAAGAAGAATGCATACCTTTTTGCCATAAGAAATAGAAATTTCTTCATTTTTGCTTCAAAATAAGTGGAATATCTGCTTTTTTGCCTCTAAATAAGTGGAATTTCTGCCATTGTGCCCCAAAACAAAGGGAATTTCTGTCTTTTTTGCCTCAAAATAAGGAAAATTTCTGACTTATTTCCCTGAAATAAGTGAAATTTCTGCAATTTTGCCCCAAAATAAGAGAAATTTCTGCCTTTTTGCCCCCACATAAGGGGAATTTCAGCCTTTTTACCTCAAAATAAGAAGAATTTCTGCATTTTTGCCCCAAAATATGGGAAATTTCTGCATTTTTGCCACAAAATAAGAAAAATTTCTGCAATTCTGTACCAAAATAAAAGAAATTTCTAAAATTTTGCTCCAAAATTAGGGAAATTTCTGATTTTTGCCCCGATATAAGGAGAATTTCTGTATTTTTGCCCCAAAATAAAGAGAATTTCTGCCTTTTTGCCCCAAAATTAGGGGAGTTTCTGCAATTTTGCTTCAAAATACAGGGAATTTCTGCCTCTTTTCCCAAAAATAAGAAGAACTTCTGCCGATTTGCCCCAAATAAAGGGAATTTCTGCATTTTTGCCCCAATATTAGGGAAATTTCTGCAATTTTGCTCCAAAATACCGGGAATTTCTGCCTTTTTGCTCAAAATTAAGGGGATTTTTTGCCTTTTTGCCCCCAAACAAGGGAAATTTCTGCAATTTTATCCCAAAATAAGGGGAATTTCTGCCTTTTTGCCTCCAAATAAGGGGAATTTCTGCCTATTTGCCCTGAAATATGTGACATGTCTTCAATTTTACCCAAAAATAAGGTGAATTTTTGCTTTTTTGTCCCATAATAATGGGAATTTCTGCATTTTGCCCTAAAATAAGAAAAATTTTTGCTTTTTTTCTCTGAAATAAGTGAAATTTCTGCAATTTTGCCTTAAAATAAAAGAAATATCTGCAATTTTTCCCCATAATAAAGGAATTTTCTGCAATTTTGCCCCAAAATAAAGGGAATTTCTGTTTTTTGTCCCCAAATATGGAAAATTTCTGCAATTTTGCCCTAAAATAAGGGGAATTTCTGCCTTTTGCCCCAAAATAAGAAAATTTCTCGTTTTTTTCTGAAATAAGTAAAATTTCTGCAATTTTGCTCCAAAATACGGGGAATTTCTGCCTTTTTGCCCGAAAATAAAAAGAATGCATACCTTTTTGCCATAAAAAAGGGAAATTTCTTAATTTTTGCTTCAAAATAATGGGAATTTCTGCTTTTTTTGCCTCTATATAAGTGGAATTTCTGTCTTTTTCCCCCAAAACAAAGGGAATTTCTGTCTTTTTTGCCCCAAAATAAGGAAAATTTCTGACTTATTACCCTGAAATAAGTAAAATTTCTGCAATTTAGCCCCAAAATAAGGAAAATTTCTGCCTTTTTGCCCCCAAATAAGGGGAATTTCAGCCTTTTTACCTCAAAATAAGGGGAATTTTTGCATTTTTGCCCCAAAATATGGAAAATTTATGAATTTTTGCCCCAAAATAAGAAAAATTTCTGCAATTTTGTACCAAAATAAAAGAAATTTCTGCATTTTGCCCCAAAATAAGAAAATTTCTCTTTTATTTTCTGAAATAAGTGAAATTTCTGCAATTTTGCCCCAAAATAAATGAAATTTCTTCCTTTTTTCCCCAAAATAAGGGGAATTTCAGCCTTTTTACCTCAAAATAAGGGCAATTTCTGCATTTCTGTTGCAAAATATGGGAATTTTCTGCCTTTTTGTCACCAAAGAAGAAAAATTTCTGCAATTCTGTACCAAAATAAAAGAAATTTCTAAAATTTTGCCCCAAAATAAAGGAAATTTTTGATTTTTGTCCCGAAATAAGGAGAATTTCTGTATTTTTGCCCCAAAATAAAGGGAATTTCTGCCTTTTTGCCCCAATATTAGGGGAATTTCTGCAATTTTTCTTCAAAATACGGGGAATTTCTGCCTTTTTGCCCAAAATTAAGAAGATTTTCTGCCTTTTTGCCCCCAAACAAGGGGAATTTCTGCAATTTTATAGAAAATAAGGGGAATTTCAGCCTTTTTGCCCCAAAAAAGGGGAATTTCTGCCTTTTTGCCCTGAAATATGTGAAATGTCTGCAATTTTACCCCAAAATAAGGTGAATTTCTGCTATTGTGCCCCAAAATAATGGGAATTTCTGCATTTTGCCCTAAAATAAGATAAATTTTTGCTTTTTTTCTCTGAAATAAGTGAAATTTCTGCAATTTTGCCTTAAAATAAAAGAAATATCTGCAATTTTCCCCCATAAAAAAGGTATTTTCTGCAATTTTGCCACAAAATAAAGGGAATTTCTGTTTTTTGTTTCAAAATAAGGGAAATTTCTGCAATTTTGCCCTAAAATAAGGGGAATTTCTGCCTTTTGCCCCAAAATAAGAAAATTTCTCCTTTTTTTCTGAAATAAGTGAAATTTCTGCAATTTTGCCCAAAAATAAGTGAAATTTCTGAATTTTGCCCTAAAATAAGGAGAATTTCTGTCTTTTTGCCCCAACATATTGGGAATTTTTGCCTTTTTGCCCCAACATATAGGGAATTTCTGCATTTTTGCCCCACAATTAGGGGAATTTCTGCAATTTTGCTCCAAAATACGGGTAATTTCTGCAATTTTGCCCCAAAATAAGTGGAATTTCTGCAATTTTGCCCCAAAGTAAGGGAAATTTCTGGAATTTTGCCCCAAAATAAGTGGAATTTCTGAGTTTTGCCCCAAAATAAGGAGTATTTCTGTCTTTTTGCCCCAACATATAGGGAATTTCTGCCTTTTTGCCCCACAATAAGGGGAATTTCTGCAATTTTGCTCCAAAATACGGGGAATTTCTGCCTTTTTGCCCGAAAATAAGAAGAATGCATAACTTTTTGCCATAAAATAGCGAAATTTCTTCATTTTTGCTTCAAAATAATAGGAATTTCTGCTTTTTGCCTCTAAATAAGTGGAATTTCTGTACTTTTCCCCCAAAACAAAGGGATATCTGTCTTTTTTGCCCCAAAATGAGGTAAATTTCTGACTTATTACCCTGAAATAAGTGAAATTTCTCCAATTTTGCCCCAAAATAAGGAAAATTTCTGCCTTTTTGCCCCCAAAAAAGGGAAATTTCAGCCTTTTTACCTCAAAATAAGGGGAATTTCTGCATTTTTGCCACAAAATAAAAGAAATTTCTGTTTTTTTGCCCCAAAATAAGGAAAATTTCTGCCTTTTTTCCCTGACATAAGTGAAATTTCTGCAATTTTGCCCCAAAATAAGTGAAATTTCTGCAATTTTGCCACAAAATAAGGGAAATTTTTGGAAGGTTGCCCCAAAATAAGTGGAATTTCTGAGTTTTGCCCCAAAATAAGGAGAATTTCTGTCTTTTTGCCCTAACATATAGGGAATTTCTGCTTTTTTGCCCCACAATTAGGAGAATTTCTGCAATTTTGCTCCATAATACAAGGAATTTCTGCTTTTTAGCCCAAAAATATGTGGAATGTATACCTTTTGTCACAAAAAAGGGAAATTTCTTCATTTTTACTCGAAAATAAAAGGAATTTCTGATTTTTTGCCTCTAAAAAAGTGGAATTTCTGTGTTTTTCCCCCAAAACAAAGGGAATTTCTGTCTTTTTTGCCCCAAAATAAGGAAAATTTCTGACTTATTACAATGAAATAAGTGAAATTTCTGCAATTTTGCCTCAAAATAAGGGAAATTTTTGCTTTTTTCCCCCAAATAAGAGAAATTTCAGCCTTTTTACCTCAAAATAAGAGGAATTTCTGCATTTTTCTCCTAAATATGAGAGATTTCTGCCTTTTGCCCCAAAATAAGAAAAATTTCTGCAATTTTGTACCAAAATAAAAGAAATTTCTGCCTTTTTGCACCAAAATAGGAAAATTTCTGAATTTTTTTCTGAAATAAGTGAAATTTCTGCAATTTTGCCCCAAAATAAGTGAAATTTCTGCAATTTTGCCCCAAAATAAGGGAAATTTCTGGAATTTTGCCCCAAAATAAGTGGAATTTCTGAGTTTTGCCCCAAAATAAGGAGAATTTCTGTCTTTTTGCCCCAACATATAGGGAATTTCTGCCTTTTTGCCCCACAATTAGGGGAATTTCTGCAATTTTGCTCCAAAATACGGGGAATTTCTGCCTTTTTGCCCGAAAATAAGAAGAATGCATACTTTTTTGCCATAAAAAAGGGAAATTTCTTCAGTTTTGCTCCAAAATAAGGGGAATTTCTGCTTTTTTGCCTCTAAATAAGTGGAATTTCTGTCTTTATCCCCAAAAACACAGGGAATTTCTGTCTTTTTTGCCCCAAAATAAGGAAAATTTCTAACTTATTACCCTGAAATAACTGAAATTTCTGCAATTTTGCTCGAAAATAAGGGAAATTTCTGCCTTTTTCCCGCCAAATAAGGGGAATTTTAGCCTTGTTACCTCAAAATAAGAGGAATTTCTGCATTTTTGCCCCAAAATATGGGAGATTTCTGCCTTTTTGTTCCAAAATAAGAATAATTTATGCAATTTTGTACCAAAATAAAAGAAACTTCTGCCTTTTTGCACCAAAATAAGAAAATTTCTGCTTTTTTTTCTGAAATAAGTGAAATTTCTGCAATTTTGCTCCAAAATAAGTGAAATTTCTGCAATTTTGCCCCAAAATAAGGGAAATTTCTTCAGTTTTGCTCCAAAATAAGGGGAATTTCTGCTTTTTTGCCTCTAAATAAGTGGAATTTCTGTCTTTATCCCCCAAAACAAAGGGAATTTCTGTCTTTTTTGCCCCAAAATAAGAAAAATTTCTGACTTATTACTCTGAAATAAGTGAAATTTCTGCAATTTTGCTCCAAAATAAGGGAAATTTCTGCTTTTTGCCCCCAAATAAGGGGAATTTCAGCCTTTTTACCTCAAAATAAGAGGAATTTCTGCATTTTTGCCCCAAAATATGGGAGATTTCTGCTTTTTTGTTCCAGAATAAGAAAAATTTATGCAATTTTGTACCAAAATAAAAGAAATTTCTGCCTTTTTGCACCAAAATAAGAAAATTTCTGCTTTTTTTTCTGAAATAAGTAAAATTTCTGCAATTTTGCCCCAAAATAAGTGAAATTTCTGCCTTTTTGCCCCAAAATAAGGGGAATTTCAGCCTTTTTACCTCAAAATAAGAAGAATTTCTGCATTTTTGTTCCAAAATATGAGAAATTTGTGCCTTTTTGCCACAAAATAAGAAAAATTTCTGCAATTCTGTACCAAAATAAAAGAAATTTCTAAAATTTTGCCCCAAAATAAAAGAAATTTCTGATTTTTGCCTCGAAAAAAATGAGAATTTCTGTATTTTTGCTCCAAAATTAGGGGAGTTTCTGCAATTTTGTTCAAAATACAGGGAATTTCTGCCTCTTTTCGCGAAAATAAGGGGAACTTCTGCCGATTTGCCCCAAATAAAGGGAATTTCTGCATTTTTGCCCCAATATTAGGGGAATTTCTGCAATTTTGCTCCCAAATACGGGGAATTTCTGCTTTTTTGCCCGAAATTATGGGGATTTTCTGCATTTTGCCCCCAAACAAGGGACATTTCTGCAATTTTATCCCAAAATAAGGGGAATATCTGCCTTTTTGCCCCCAAATAAGGGGAATTTATGCCTTTTTGCCCCCAAAATAATGGGAATTTCTGCATTTTGCCCTAAAATAAGAAAAATTTTTGCTTTTTTTCTCCGAAATAAGTGAAATTTCTGCAATTTTGTCTCAAAATAAGGGAAATTTCTGCCTTTTTGCTTCCAAATAATGGGAATTTCAGCCTTTTTACCTCAAAATAAGAGGAATTTCTGCATTTTGCCCCAATATATGGGAGATTTCTGCATTTTTGCCCCACAATAAGAAAAATTTCTGCAATTTTGTACCAAAATAAAAGAAATTTCTGCCTTTTTGCACCAAAATAAATAAATTCTGCTTTTTTTCCGAAATAAGAGAAATTTCTGCAATTTTGCCCCAAAATAAGTGAAATTTCTGCAATTTTGCCCCAAAATAAGGGAAATTTCTGGCATTTTGCCCCAAAATAAGTGCAATTTCTGAGTTTTGCCCCAAAATAAGGAGAATTTCTGTCTTTTTGCCCTAACATATAGGAAATTTCTGCCTTTTTGCCCCACAATTAGGGGAATTTCTGCAATTTTTCTCCAAAATACAGGGAATTTCTGCCTTTTTGCCCGAAAATAAGAAGAATGTATACCTTTTTGCCATAAAAAAGGGAAATTTTTTCATTTTTGCTCCAAAATAAGGGGAATTTCTGCCTTTTTGCCCTGAAATACGTGAAATGTCTGCAATTTCACCCCAAAATAAGGTGAATTTCTGCCATTGTGCCCCAAAATAATGGGAATTTCTGCATTTTGCCCTAAAATAAGAAAAAGTTTTGCTTTTTTTCTCTGAAATAAGTGAAATTTCTGCAATTTATCCTTAAAATAAAAGAAATATCTGCAATTTTCCCCATAATAAAGGTATTTTCTGTAATATTGCCCCAAAATAAAGAGAATTTCTGTTTTTTGTCACAAAATAAGGGAAATTTCTGCAATTTTGCCCTAAAATAAGGAGAATTTCTGCCTTTTGCCCCAAAATAAGAAAATTTCTCCTTTTTTTTCTGAAATAAGTGAAATTTCTGCAATTTTGCCCCAAAAAAAGTGAAATTTCTGAATTTTGCCCCAAAATAAGGAGAATTTCTATCTTTTGCCACAACATATAGGGAATTTTTGCCTTTTTGCACACAATTAGGGAAATTTCTGCAATTTTGCTCCAAAATACGGGGAATTTCTGCCTTTTTGTCTGAAAATAAGAAGAATGCATACCTTTTTTCCATAAAAAAGGAAAATTTCTTCATTTTTGCTCCAAAATAAGAAGAATTTCTGCTTTTTTGCCTCTAAATAAGTTGAATTTCTCTCTTTTTCCCCCAAAGCAAAGGGAATTTCTGTCTTTTTTGCCCCAAAATAAGAAAAATTTCTGCCTTTTTTCCCTGAAATAAGTGATATTTCTGCAATTTTGCCCCAAAATAAGTAAAATTTCTGCAATTTTGCCCCAAAATAAGGGAAATATCTGGAATTTTGCCCCAAAATAAGTAGAATTTCTGAGTTTTGCCCCAAAATAAAAAGAATTTCTTTCCTTTTGCCCTAACATATAGAGAATTTCTGCATTTTTGCCCCACAATTAGGGGAATTTTTGCAATTTTGCTTCAAAATACGGAAAATTTCTGCTTTTTAGCCTGAAAATAAGGGGAATGTATACCATTTGCCACAAAAAAGAAATTTCTTCATTTTTACTCCAAAATAAAAGGAATTTCTGCTTTTTTGCCTCTAAAATAGTGGAATTTCTGTCTTTTTCCCCCAAAACAAATGGGATTTCTGTCTTTTTTGCCCCAAATAAGGAAAATTTCTTACTTATTACCCTGAAATAAGTGAAATTTCTGCAATTTTGCCCCAAAATAAGGTAAATTTCTGCTTTTTTGTTCCCAAATAAGAGGAATTTCAGACTTTTTACCTCAAAATAAGGGGAATTTCTGCATTTTTACCACAAAATATTAGGAATTTCTGCATTTTTGCCCCAAAATAAGGAAAATTTCTGCCTTTTTACCATGAAATAAGTGAAATTTCTGCAATTTTGCCCCAAAATAAGTGAAATTTCTGCAATTTTGCCCCAAAATAAAGAAAATTCCTGGAATTTTGCCCCAAAATAAGTGGAATTTCTGAGTTTTGCCCCAAAATAAGGAGAATTTCTGTCTTTTTGCCCCAACATATAGGGAATTTCTGTCTTTTTGCCCCACAATTAGGGGAATTTCTGCAATTTTGCTCCAAAATACGGGGAATTTCTGCCTTTTTGCCCGAAAATAAGAAGAATGCATACCTTTTTGCCATAAAAAAAAGGAAATTTCTTCATTTTTGCTTCAAAATAAGGGGAATTTCTGCATTTTGCCTCTAAATAAGTGGAATTTCTGTCTTTTCCTTCAAAACAAAGAGAATTTCTATTATTTTGGCCCCAAAATAAGTAAAATTTCTGACTTATTACCCTGAAATAAGTGAAATTTCTCCAATTTTGCCCCAAAATAAAATAAATTTCTGCCTTTTTGCCATTAAATAAGGGAAATTTCAGCCTTTTTACCTCAAAAGAAGGGGAATTTCTGCATTTTTGCCACAAAATAAAAAAAATTTCTGTTTTTTTGCCCCAACATAAGAAAAATTTCTGCCTTTTTTCCCTGAAATAAGTGAAATTTCTGCAATTTTGCCCCAAAATAAGTGAAATTTCTGCAATTTTGCCCCAAAATAAGGGAAATTTATGGAATTTTGCCCCAAAATAAGTGGAATTTCTGAGTTTTGCCCCGAAATAAGGAGAATTTCTGTCTTTTTGCCCCAACATATAGGGAATTTCTGCCTTTTTGCCCCACAATTAGGGGAATTTCTGCAATTTTGCTCCAAAATACGGGGAATTTCTGCTTTTTAGCCCAAAAATAAGTGGAATGTATACCTTTTGCCACAAAAAAGGGAAATTTCTGCATTTTTACTACAAAATAAAAGGAATTTCTGCTTTTTTGCCTCTAAAATAGTGGAATTTCTGTCTTTTTCCCCCAAAACAAAGGGAATTTCTGTCTTTTTTGCCCCATAATAAGGAAAATTTCTGACTTATTACAATGAAATAAGTGAAATTTCTGCAATTTTGCCTCAAAATAAGGGAAATTTCTGCCTTTTTGCCACCAAATAATGGGAATTTCAGCCTTTTTACCTCAAAATAAGGGGAATTTCTGCATTTTTGCCCCAAAATATGGGAGATTTCTGCCTTTTTGCCCCAAAATGAGAAAAATTTCTGCAATTTTGTACCAAAATCAAAGAAATTTCTGCCTTTTTGCACCAAAATAGGAAAATTTCTGAATTTTTTTTAAATAAGTGAAATTTCTGCAATTTTGCTACAAAATAAGTGAAATTTCTGCAATTTTGCCCCAAAATAAGGGAAATTTCTGGAATTTTGCCCCAAAATAAGTGCAATTTCTGAGTTTTGCCCCGAAATAAGGAGAATTTCTGTCTTTTTGCCCCAACATATAGGGAATTTCTGCCGTTTTGCCCCACAATTAGGGGAATTTCTGCAATTTTGATCCAAAATACGGGGAATTTCTGCCTTTTGCCCGAAAATAAGAAGAATGCATACCTTTTTGCGATAAAAAAGAAAAATTTCTTCAGTTTTGCTCCAAAATAAGGGGAATTTCTGCTTTTTTGCCTCTAAATAAGTGGAATTTCTGTCTTTATCCTTCAAAACAAAGGGAATTTTTGTCTTTTTTGCCCCAAAATAAGGAAAATTTCTGACTTATTACCCTGAAATAAGTGAAATTTCTGCCATTTTGCCCCATAATATGTGGAATTTCTGAGTTTTGCCCCAAAATAAGGAGAATTTCTGTCTTTTTCCCTGAACATACAGGGAATTTCTGCCTTTTCGTCCCACAATTAGGGGAATTTCTGCAATTTTGCTCCAAAATACGGGGAATTTCTGCTTTTTTGCCCGAAAATATAAAGAATGCATACCTTTTTGCCATAAAAAAAGGAAATTTCTTCATTTTTGCTCCAAAATAAGGGGAATTTATGCTTTTTTGCCTCTAAATAAGTGGAATTTCTGTCTTTTCCCCCCAAAACAAAGAAAATTTCTGTCATTTGGCCCCAAAATAAGGAAAATTTCTGACTTATTACCCTGAAATAAGTGAAATTTCTGCAATTTTGCCCCAAAATAAGGGAAATTTCTGCCTTTTTGCCCTCAATGAAGGGGAATTTCAGCTTTTTTACCTCAAAATAAGGGGAATTTCTGCCTTTTTCAGACAAAATATTAGGAATTTCTGCCTTTTTGCACCAAAATAAGGAAAATTTCTGCTTTTTTTCTCTGAAATAAGTGAAATTTCTGCAATTTTGCCCCAAAATAAGTGAAATTTCTGCAATTTTGCCCCTAAATAAGGGAAATTTCTGGAATTTTGCCCCAAAATAAGTGGAATTTCTGAGTTTTGCCCCAAAATAAGGAGAATTTCTCTCTTTTTGTCCTAAAAATATAGGGATTTTCTGCATTTTTGCCCCACATTTAGGGGAATTTCTGCAATTTTGCTCCAAAATACGGGGAATTTCTGCCTTTTTGCACGAATTTTTAAAGAATGCATACCTTTTTGCCATAAAAAAGGGAAATTTCTTCATTTTTGCTCCAAAATAAGGGGAATTTCTTCAATTTTGCTCCAAAATACGGGGAATTTCTTCTTTTTAGCCCGAAAATAAGGGGAATGTATACCTTTTGCCACAAAAAAGATAAATTTCTTCATTTTTGCTTCAAAATAAGAAGAATTTCTGCTTTTTTGCCTCTAAATAAGTGGAATTTCTGTCTTTTTCCCCCAAAACCAAGGAAATTTCTGTTTTTTGCCCCAAAATAAGGAAAATTTCTGACTTATTACCCTGAAATAAGTGAAATTTCTGCAATTTTGCCTCAAAATAAGGGAAATTTCTGCCTTTTTGCCCCCAAATAAGGGGAATTTCAGCCTTTTTACCTCAAAATAAGAGGAATTTATGCATTTTTGCCCCAAAATATAAGAGATTTATGCCTTTTTGCCCCCAAATAAGAAAAATTTCTGCAATTTTGTACCAAAATAAAAGAAATTTCTGCCTTTTGCATCAAAAGAAGAAAATTTCTGCTTTTTTTTCTGAAATAAGTGAAATTTCTGCAATTTTGCCCCAAAATAAGTGAAATTTCTGCAATTTTGCCCCAAAATAAGTGATATTTCTGGAATTTTGCCCCAAGATAAGTGGAATTTCTGAGTTTTGCCCCAAAATAAAGAGAATTTCTGTCTTTTTGCCGCAACATATAGGGAATTTCTGCCTTTTTGCCCCACAATTAGGGGAATTTATGCAATTTTGCTCCAAAATACGGGGAATTTCTGCTTTTTAGCCTGAAAATAAGGGGCATGTATACCTTTTGCCACAAAAAAGGGAAATTTCTTCATTTTTGCACCAAAATAAGGGAAATTTCTGCTTTTTTGCTTCTAAATAAGTGGAATTTCTGTCTTTTTTTCCCAAAACAAAGGGAATTTCTGTCTTTTTTGCCCCAAATAAGGAAAATTTCTGACTTATTACCCTGAAATAAGTGAAATTTCTCCAATTTTGCCCCAGAATAAGGAAAATTTCTGCTTTTTGCCCCCAAATAAGGGGAATTTCTGCCTTTTTACCTCAAAATAAGGGGAATTTTTGCATTTTTACCACAAAATATTTGGAATCTCTGCATTTTTGCCCAAAAATAAGGAAAATTTCTGCCTTTTTACTATGAAATAAGTGAAATTTCTGAAATTTTGCCCCAAGATAAGTGAAATTTCTGCAATTTTGCTACAAAATTAGGGAAATTTCTGGAATTTTGCCCCAAAATAAGTGGAATTTCTGAGTTTTGCCCCAAAATAAGGAGAATTTCTGTTTTTTTGCCCTAACATATGGGGAATTTCTGCCTTTTTGCCCCACAATTAGGGGAATTTCTGCAATTTTGCTCCAAAATACGGGTAATTTCTGCTTTCTAGCCCAAATATAAGTGGAATGTATACCTTTTGCCACAAAAAAGGGAAATTTCTTCATTTTTACTCCAAAATAAAAGGAATTTCTGCTTTTTTGCCTCTAAAAAAGTGGAATTTCTGTCTTTTTCCCCCAAAACAAAGGGAATTTTTGTCTTTTTTGCCCCAAAATAAGGAAAATTTCTGACTTATTACACTGAAATAAGTGAAATTTCTGAATTTTGCCTCAAAATAAGGGAAATTTCTGCCTTTTTGCCCCCAAATAAGGGAAATTTCGCCTTTTTTCCTCAAAATAAGAGGAATTTCTGCATTTTTGCCCCAATATATAGTGATTTCTGCCTTTTTGCCCCCAAAAAAAGAAAAATTTCTGCAATTTTGTATCAAAATAAAAAAATTTCTGCCTTTTTGCACCAAAATAGGAAAATTTCTGAATTTTTTTCTTAAATAAGTTAAATTTCTGCAATTTTGCCCCAAAATAAGTGAAATTTCTGCAATTTTGCCCCCAAATAAGGGAAATTTCTGGAATTTTGCACCAAAATAAGTGGAATTTCTGAGTTTTGCCCCAAAATAAGGAGAATTTCTGTCTTTTTGCCCCAAAATATAGGGAATTTCTCCCTTCTTGCCCCACCATTAGGGGAATTTCTGCAATTTTGCTTTAAAATAGGGGGAATTTCTGCCTTTTTGCCCGAAAATAAGAAGAATGCATATCTTTATGCCATAAAAAAGGGAAATTTCTTCAGTTTTGCTCCAAAATAAGGGGAATTTCTGCTTTTGTGCCTCTAAATAAGTGGAATTTCTGTCTTTTTCCCCAAAACAAAGAGAATTTCTGTCTTTTTTGCCCCAAAGTAAAAACAATTTCTGACTTATTACCCTGAAATAAGTGAAATTTCTGCAATTTTGCCCCAAAATAAGGGAAATTTCTGCCTTTTTGCCCCCAAATAAGGGGAATTTCAGCCTTTTTACCTCAAAATAATAGAAATTTCTGCATTTTTGCCACAAAATATGGGAGATTTCTGCCTTTTCGCCCCAAAATAAGAAAAATTTCTGCAATTTTGTACCAAAATAAAAGAAATTTCTGCCTTTTTGCACCAAAATAAATAAATTCTGCTTTTTTTTTCTGAAATAAGTGAAATTTCTGCAATTTTGCCCCAAAATAAGTGAAATTTCTGCAATTTTGCCCCTAAATAAGGGAAATTTCTGGAATTTTGCCCCAAAATAAGTGGAATTTCTGAGTTTTGCCCCAAAATAAGGAGAATTTCTCTCTTTTTGTCCTAAAAATATAGGGATTTTCTGCATTTTTGCCCCACATTTAGGGGAATTTCTGCAATTTTGCTCCAAAATACGGGGAATTTCTGCCTTTTTGCATGAATTTTTAAAGAATGCATACCTTTTTGCCATAAAAAAGGGAAATTTCTTCATTTTTGCTCCAAAATAAGGGGAATTTCTTCAATTTTGCTCCAAAATACGGGGAATTTCTTCTTTTTAGCCCGAAAATAAGGGGAATGTATACCTTTTGCCACAAAAAAGATAAATTTCTTCATTTTTGCTTCAAAATAAGAAGAATTTCTGCTTTTTTGCCTCTAAATAAGTGGAATTTCTGTCTTTTTCCCCCAAAACCAAGGAAATTTCTGTTTTTTGCCCCAAAATAAGGAAAATTTCTGACTTATTACCCTGAAATAAGTGAAATTTCTGCAATTTTGCCTCAAAATAAGGGAAATTTCTGCCTTTTTGCCCCCAAATAAGGGGAATTTCAGCCTTTTTACCTCAAAATAAGAGGAATTTATGCATTTTTGCCCCAAAATATAAGAGATTTATGCCTTTTTGCCCCCAAATAAGAAAAATTTCTGCAATTTTGTACCAAAATAAAAGAAATTTCTGCCTTTTGCATCAAAAGAAGAAAATTTCTGCTTTTTTTTCTGAAATAAGTGAAATTTCTGCAATTTTGCCCCAAAATAAGTGAAATTTCTGCAATTTTGCCCCAAAATAAGTGATATTTCTGGAATTTTGCCCCAAAATAAGTGGAATTTCTGAGTTTTGCCCCAAAATAAAGAGAATTTCTGTCTTTTTGCCCCAACATATAGGGAATTTCTGCCTTTTTGCCCCACAATTAGGGGAATTTATGCAATTTTGCTCCAAAATACGGGGAATTTCTGCTTTTTAGCCTGAAAATAAGGGGAATGTATACCTTTTGCCACAAAAAAGGGAAATTTCTTCATTTTTGCACCAAAATAAGGGAAATTTCTGCTTTTTTGCTTCTAAATAAGTGGAATTTCTGTCTTTTTTTCCCAAAACAAAGGGAATTTCTGTCTTTTTTGCCCCAAATAAGGAAAATTTCTGACTTATTACCCTGAAATAAGTGAAATTTCTCCAATTTTGCCCCAGAATAAGGAAAATTTCTGCTTTTTGCCCCCAAATAAGGGGAATTTCTGCCTTTTTACCTCAAAATAAGGGGAATTTTTGCATTTTTACCACAAAATATTTGGAATCTCTGCATTTTTGCCCAAAAATAAGGAAAATTTCTGCCTTTTTACTATGAAATAAGTGAAATTTCTGAAATTTTGCCCCAAGATAAGTGAAATTTCTGCAATTTTGCTACAAAATTAGGGAAATTTCTGGAATTTTGCCCCAAAATAAGTGGAATTTCTGAGTTTTGCCCCAAAATAAGGAGAATTTCTGTTTTTTTGCCCTAACATATGGGGAATTTCTGCCTTTTTGCCCCACAATTAGGGGAATTTCTGCAATTTTGCTCCAAAATACGGGTAATTTCTGCTTTCTAGCCCAAATATAAGTGGAATGTATACCTTTTGCCACAAAAAAGGGAAATTTCTTCATTTTTACTCCAAAATAAAAGGAATTTCTGCTTTTTTGCCTCTAAAAAAGTGGAATTTCTGTCTTTTTCCCCCAAAACAAAGGGAATTTTTGTCTTTTTTGCCCCAAAATAAGGAAAATTTCTGACTTATTACACTGAAATAAGTGAAATTTCTGAATTTTGCCTCAAAATAAGGGAAATTTCTGCCTTTTTGCCCCCAAATAAGGGAAATTTCGCCTTTTTTCCTCAAAATAAGAGGAATTTCTGCATTTTTGCCCCAATATATAGTGATTTCTGCCTTTTTGCCCCCAAAAAAAGAAAAATTTCTGCAATTTTGTATCAAAATAAAAAAATTTCTGCCTTTTTGCACCAAAATAGGAAAATTTCTGAATTTTTTTCTTAAATAAGTTAAATTTCTGCAATTTTGCCCCAAAATAAGTGAAATTTCTGCAATTTTGCCCCCAAATAAGGGAAATTTCTGGAATTTTGCACCAAAATAAGTGGAATTTCTGAGTTTTGCCCCAAAATAAGGAGAATTTCTGTCTTTTTGCCCCAAAATATAGGGAATTTCTCCCTTCTTGCCCCACCATTAGGGGAATTTCTGCAATTTTGCTTTAAAATAGGGGGAATTTCTGCCTTTTTGCCCGAAAATAAGAAGAATGCATATCTTTTTGCCATAAAAAAGGGAAATTTCTTCAGTTTTGCTCCAAAATAAGGGGAATTTCTGCTTTTGTGCCTCTAAATAAGTGGAATTTCTGTCTTTTTCCCCAAAACAAAGAGAATTTCTGTCTTTTTTGCCCCAAAGTAAAAACAATTTCTGACTTATTACCCTGAAATAAGTGAAATTTCTGCAATTTTGCCCCAAAATAAGGGAAATTTCTGCCTTTTTGCCCCCAAATAAGGGGAATTTCAGCCTTTTTACCTCAAAATAATAGAAATTTCTGCATTTTTGCCACAAAATATGGGAGATTTCTGCCTTTTCGCCCCAAAATAAGAAAAATTTCTGCAATTTTGTACCAAAATAAAAGAAATTTCTGCCTTTTTGCACCAAAATAAATAAATTCTGCTTTTTTTTTTCTGAAATAAGTGAAATTTCTGCAATTTTGCCCCAAAATAAGTGAAATTTCTGCAATTTTGCCCCTAAATAAGGGAAATTTCTGGAATTTTGCCCCAAAATAAGTGGAATTTCTGAGTTTTGCCCCAAAATAAGGAGAATTTCTCTCTTTTTGTCCTAAAAATATAGGGATTTTCTGCATTTTTGCCCCACATTTAGGGGAATTTCTGCAATTTTGCTCCAAAATACGGGGAATTTCTGCCTTTTTGCATGAATTTTTAAAGAATGCATACCTTTTTGCCATAAAAAAGGGAAATTTCTTCATTTTTGCTCCAAAATAAGGGGAATTTCTTCAATTTTGCTCCAAAATACGGGGAATTTCTTCTTTTTAGCCCGAAAATAAGGGGAATGTATACCTTTTGCCACAAAAAAGATAAATTTCTTCATTTTTGCTTCAAAATAAGAAGAATTTCTGCTTTTTTGCCTCTAAATAAGTGGAATTTCTGTCTTTTTCCCCCAAAACCAAGGAAATTTCTGTTTTTTGCCCCAAAATAAGGAAAATTTCTGACTTATTACCCTGAAATAAGTGAAATTTCTGCAATTTTGCCTCAAAATAAGGGAAATTTCTGCCTTTTTGCCCCCAAATAAGGGGAATTTCAGCCTTTTTACCTCAAAATAAGAGGAATTTATGCATTTTTGCCCCAAAATATAAGAGATTTATGCCTTTTTGCCCCCAAATAAGAAAAATTTCTGCAATTTTGTACCAAAATAAAAGAAATTTCTGCCTTTTGCATCAAAAGAAGAAAATTTCTGCTTTTTTTTCTGAAATAAGTGAAATTTCTGCAATTTTGCCCCAAAATAAGTGAAATTTCTGCAATTTTGCCCCAAAATAAGTGATATTTCTGGAATTTTGCCCCAAAATAAGTGGAATTTCTGAGTTTTGCCCCAAAATAAAGAGAATTTCTGTCTTTTTGCCCCAACATATAGGGAATTTCTGCCTTTTTGCCCCACAATTAGGGGAATTTATGCAATTTTGCTCCAAAATACGGGGAATTTCTGCTTTTTAGCCTGAAAATAAGGGGAATGTATACCTTTTGCCACAAAAAAGGGAAATTTCTTCATTTTTGCACCAAAATAAGGGAAATTTCTGCTTTTTTGCTTCTAAATAAGTGGAATTTCTGTCTTTTTTTCCCAAAACAAAGGGAATTTCTGTCTTTTTTGCCCCAAATAAGGAAAATTTCTGACTTATTACCCTGAAATAAGTGAAATTTCTCCAATTTTGCCCCAGAATAAGGAAAATTTCTGCTTTTTGCCCCCAAATAAGGGGAATTTCTGCCTTTTTACCTCAAAATAAGGGGAATTTTTGCATTTTTACCACAAAATATTTGGAATCTCTGCATTTTTGCCCAAAAATAAGGAAAATTTCTGCCTTTTTACTATGAAATAAGTGAAATTTCTGAAATTTTGCCCCAAGATAAGTGAAATTTCTGCAATTTTGCTACAAAATTAGGGAAATTTCTGGAATTTTGCCCCAAAATAAGTGGAATTTCTGAGTTTTGCCCCAAAATAAGGAGAATTTCTGTTTTTTTGCCCTAACATATGGGGAATTTCTGCCTTTTTGCCCCACAATTAGGGGAATTTCTGCAATTTTGCTCCAAAATACGGGTAATTTCTGCTTTCTAGCCCAAATATAAGTGGAATGTATACCTTTTGCCACAAAAAAGGGAAATTTCTTCATTTTTACTCCAAAATAAAAGGAATTTCTGCTTTTTTGCCTCTAAAAAAGTGGAATTTCTGTCTTTTTCCCCCAAAACAAAGGGAATTTTTGTCTTTTTTGCCCCAAAATAAGGAAAATTTCTGACTTATTACACTGAAATAAGTGAAATTTCTGAATTTTGCCTCAAAATAAGGGAAATTTCTGCCTTTTTGCCCCCAAATAAGGGAAATTTCGCCTTTTTTCCTCAAAATAAGAGGAATTTCTGCATTTTTGCCCCAATATATAGTGATTTCTGCCTTTTTGCCCCAAAAAAAAGAAAAATTTCTGCAATTTTGTATCAAAATAAAAAAATTTCTGCCTTTTTGCACCAAAATAGGAAAATTTCTGAATTTTTTTCTTAAATAAGTTAAATTTCTGCAATTTTGCCCCAAAATAAGTGAAATTTCTGCAATTTTGCCCCCAAATAAGGGAAATTTCTGGAATTTTGCACCAAAATAAGTGGAATTTCTGAGTTTTGCCCCAAAATAAGGAGAATTTCTGTCTTTTTGCCCCAAAATATAGGGAATTTCTCCCTTCTTGCCCCTCCATTAGGGGAATTTCTGCAATTTTGCTTTAAAATAGGGGGAATTTCTGCCTTTTTGCCCGAAAATAAGAAGAATGCATATCTTTTTGCCATAAAAAAGGGAAATTTCTTCAGTTTTGCTCCAAAATAAGGGGAATTTCTGCTTTTGTGCCTCTAAATAAGTGGAATTTCTGTCTTTTTCCCCAAAACAAAGAGAATTTCTGTCTTTTTTGCCCCAAAGTAAAAACAATTTCTGACTTATTACCCTGAAATAAGTGAAATTTCTGCAATTTTGCCCCAAAATAAGGGAAATTTCTGCCTTTTTGCCCCCAAATAAGGGGAATTTCAGCCTTTTTACCTCAAAATAATAGAAATTTCTGCATTTTTGCCACAAAATATGGGAGATTTCTGCCTTTTCGCCCCAAAATAAGAAAAATTTCTGCAATTTTGTACCAAAATAAAAGAAATTTCTGCCTTTTTGCACCAAAATAAATAAATTCTGCTTTTTTTTCTGAAATAAGTGAAATTTCTGCAATTTTGCCCCAAAATAAGTGAAATTTATGCAATTTTGCCCTAAAATAAGGGAAATTTCTGGAATTTTGCCCCAAAATAAGTGGAATTTCTGAGTTTTGCCCCGAAATAAGGAGAATTTCTGTCTTTTTGCCCCAACATATAGGGAATTTCTGCCTTTTTGCCCCACAATTAGGGGAATTTCTGCAATTTTGCTCCAAAATACGGGGAATTTCTGCCTTTTTGCCCGAAAATAAGAAGAATGCATAGCTTTTTGCCATAAAAAAGGGAAATTTCTTTATTTTTGCTCCAAAATAAGGGGAATTTCTGCAATTTTGATCCAAAATACGGGGAATTTCTGCTTTTTAGCCCGAAAATAAGCGGAATGTATACCTTTTGCCACAAAAAAAGATAAATTTCTTCATTTTTGCTCCAATAAAGAAGAATTTCTGCTTTTTTGCCTCTAAATAAGTGGAATTTCTGTCTTTTTCCCCCTAAACAAAGGGAATTTCTGTTTTTTGCCCCAAAGTAAGAAAAATTTCTGACTTATTACCCTGAAATAAGTGAAATTTCTGCAATTTTGCCCCAAAATAAGGTAAATTTCTGCTTTTTTGTTTCCAAATAAGAGGAATTTCAGCCTTTTTACCTCAAAATAAGGGGAATTTCTGCATTTTTACCACAAAATATTAGGAATTTCTGCATTTTTGCCCCAAAATAAGGAAAATTTCTGCCTTTTTACCATGAAATAAGTGAAATTTCTGCAATTTTGCCCCAAAATAAGTGAAATTTCTTCAATTTTGCCCCAAAATAAAGAAAATTCCTGGAATTTTGCCCCAAAATAAGTGGAATTTCTGAGTTTTGCCCCAAAATAAGGAGAATTTCTGTCTTTTTGCCCCAACATATAGGGAATTTCTGTCTTTTTGCCCCACAATTAGGGGAATTTCTGCAATTTTGCTCCAAAATACGGGGAATTTCTGCCTTTTTGCCCATAAAATAAGAAGAATGCATACCTTTTTGCCATAAAAAAAAGGAAATTTCTTCATTTTTGCTTCAAAATAAGGGGAATTTCTGCTTTTTTGCCTCTAAATAAGTGGAATTTCTGTCTTTTCCTTCAAAACAAAGAGAATTTCTATTATTTTGGCCCCAAAATAAGTAAAATTTCTGACTTATTACCCTGAAATAAGTGAAATTTCTCCAATTTTGCCCCAAAATAAAATAAATTTCTGCCTTTTTGCCATTAAATAAGGGAAATTTCAGCCTTTTTACCTCAAAAGAAGGGGAATTTCTGCATTTTTGCCACAAAATAAAAAAAATTTCTGTTTTTTTGCCCCAACATAAGAAAAATTTCTGCCTTTTTTCCCTGAAATAAGTGAAATTTCTGCAATTTTGCCCCAAAATAAGTGAAATTTCTGCAATTTTGCCCCAAAATAAGGGAAATTTATGGAATTTTGCCCCAAAATAAGTGGAATTTCTGAGTTTTGCCCCGAAATAAGGAGAATTTCTGTCTTTTTGCCCCAACATATAGGGAATTTCTGCCTTTTTGCCCCACAATTAGGGGAATTTCTGCAATTTTGCTCCAAAATACGGGGAATTTCTGCTTTTTAGCCCAAAAATAAGGGGAATGTATACCTTTTGCCACAAAAAAGGGAAATTTCTGCATTTTTACTACAAAATAAAAGGAATTTCTGCTTTTTTGCCTCTAAAATAGTGGAATTTCTGTCTTTTTCCCCCAAAACAAAGGGAATTTCTGTCTTTTTTGCCCCATAATAAGGAAAATTTCTGACTTATTACAATGAAATAAGTGAAATTTCTGCAATTTTGCCTCAAAATAAGGGAAATTTCTGCCTTTTTGCCACCAAATAATGGGAATTTCAGCCTTTTTACCTCAAAATAAGGGGAATTTCTGCATTTTTGCCCCAAAATATGGGAGATTTCTGCCTTTTTGCCCCAAAATGAGAAAAATTTCTGCAATTTTGTACCAAAATCAAAGAAATTTCTGCCTTTTTGCACCAAAATAGGAAAATTTCTGAATTTTTTTTAAATAAGTGAAATTTCTGCAATTTTGCTACAAAATAAGTGAAATTTCTGCAATTTTGCCCCAAAATAAGGGAAATTTCTGGAATTTTGCCCCAAAATAAGTGCAATTTCTGAGTTTTGCCCCGAAATAAGGAGAATTTCTGTCTTTTTGCCCCAACATATAGGGAATTTCTGCCGTTTTGCCCCACAATTAGGGGAATTTCTGCAATTTTGATCCAAAATACGGGGAATTTCTGCCTTTTGCCCGAAAATAAGAAGAATGCATACCTTTTTGCGATAAAAAAGAAAAATTTCTTCAGTTTTGCTCCAAAATAAGGGGAATTTCTGCTTTTTTGCCTCTAAATAAGTGGAATTTCTGTCTTTATCCTTCAAAACAAAGGGAATTTTTGTCTTTTTTGCCCCAAAATAAGGAAAATTTCTGACTTATTACCCTGAAATAAGTGAAATTTCTGCAATTTTGCCCCATAATAAGTGGAATTTCTGAGTTTTGCCCCAAAATAAGGAGAATTTCTGTCTTTTTCCCTGAACATACAGGGAATTTCTGCCTTTTCGTCCCACAATTAGGGGAATTTCTGCAATTTTGCTCCAAAATACGGGGAATTTCTGCTTTTTTGCCCGAAAATATAAAGTATGCATACCTTTTTGCCATAAAAAAAGGAAATTTCTTCATTTTTGCTCCAAAATAAGGGGAATTTATGCTTTTTTGCCTCTAAATAAGTGGAATTTCTGTCTTTTCCCCCCAAAACAAAGAAAATTTCTGTCATTTGGCCCCAAAATAAGGAAAATTTCTGACTTATTACCCTGAAATAAGTGAAATTTCTGCAATTTTGCCCCAAAATAAGGGAAATTTCTGCCTTTTTGCCCTCAATGAAGGGGAATTTCAGCTTTTATACCTCAAAATAAGGGGAATTTCTGCCTTTTTCAGACAAAATATTAGGAATTTCTGCCTTTTTGCACCAAAATAAGGAAAATTTCTGCTTTTTTTCTCTGAAATAAGTGAAATTTCTGCAATTTTGCCCCAAAATAAGTGAAATTTCTGCAATTTTGCCCCTAAATAAGGGAAATTTCTGGAATTTTGCCCCAAAATAAGTGGAATTTCTGAGTTTTGCCCCAAAATAAGGAGAATTTCTCTCTTTTTGTCCTAAAAATATAGGGAATTTCTGCATTTTTGCCCCACATTTAGGGGAATTTCTGCAATTTTGCTCCAAAATACGGGGAATTTCTGCCTTTTTGCACGAATATATAAAGAATGCATACCTTTTTGCCATAAAAAAGGAAATTTCTTCATTTTTGCTCCAAAATAAGGGGAATTTCTTCAATTTTGCTCCAAAATACGGGGAATTTCTTCTTTTTAGCCCGAAAATAAGGGGAATGTATACCTTTTGCCACAAAAAAGATAAATTTCTTCATTTTTGCTTCAAAATAAGAAGAATTTCTGCTTTTTTGCCTCTAAATAAGTGGAATTTCTGTCTTTTTCCCCCAAAACAAAGGGAATTTCTGTCTTTTTTGCCCCATAATAAGGAAAATTTCTGACTTATTACAATGAAATAAGTGAAATTTCTGCAATTTTGCCTCAAAATAAGGGAAATTTCTGCCTTTTTGCCACCAAATAATGGGAATTTCAGCCCTTTTACCTCAAAATAAGGGGAATTTCTGCATTTTTGCCCCAAAATATGGGAGATTTCTGCCTTTTTGCCCCAAAATGAGAAAAATTTCTGCAATTTTGTACCAAAATCAAAGAAATTTCTGCCTTTTTGCACCAAAATAGGAAAATTTCTGAATTTTTTTTAAATAAGTGAAATTTCTGCAATTTTGCTACAAAATAAGTGAAATTTCTGCAATTTTGCCCCAAAATAAGGGAAATTTCTGGAATTTTGCCCCAAAATAAGTGCAATTTCTGAGTTTTGCCCCGAAATAAGGAGAATTTCTGTCTTTTTGCCCCAACATATAGGGAATTTCTGCCGTTTTGCCCCACAATTAGGGGAATTTCTGCAATTTTGATCCAAAATACGGGGAATTTCTGCCTTTTGCCCGAAAATAAGAAGAATGCATACCTTTTTGCGATAAAAAAGAAAAATTTCTTCAGTTTTGCTCCAAAATAAGGGGAATTTCTGCTTTTTTGCCTCTAAATAAGTGGAATTTCTGTCTTTATCCTTCAAAACAAAGGGAATTTTTGTCTTTTTTGCCCCAAAATAAGGAAAATTTCTGACTTATTACCCTGAAATAAGTGAAATTTCTGCAATTTTGCCCCATAATAAGTGGAATTTCTGAGTTTTGCCCCAAAATAAGGAGAATTTCTGTCTTTTTCCCTGAACATACAGGGAATTTCTGCCTTTTCGTCCCACAATTAGGGGAATTTCTGCAATTTTGCTCCAAAATACGGGAATTTCTGCTTTTTTGCCCGAAAATATAAAGAATGCATACCTTTTTGCCATAAAAAAAAGGAAATTTCTTCATTTTTGCTCCAAAATAAGGGGAATTTATGCTTTTTTGCCTCTAAATAAGTGGAATTTCTGTCTTTTCCCCCCAAAACAAAGAAAATTTCTGTCATTTGGCCCCAAAATAAGGAAAATTTCTGACTTATTACCCTGAAATAAGTGAAATTTCTGCAATTTTGCCCCAAAATAAGGGAAATTTCTGCCTTTTTGCCCTCAATGAAGGGGAATTTCAGCTTTTTTACCTCAAAATAAGGGGAATTTCTGCCTTTTTCAGACAAAATATTAGGAATTTCTGCCTTTTTGCACCAAAATAAGGAAAATTTCTGCTTTTTTTCTCTGAAATAAGTGAAATTTCTGCAATTTTGCCCCAAAATAAGTGAAATTTCTGCAATTTTGCCCCTAAATAAGGGAAATTTCTGGAATTTTGCCCCAAAATAAGTGGAATTTCTGAGTTTTGCCCCAAAATAAGGAGAATTTCTCTCTTTTTGTCCTAAAAATATAGGGAATTTCTGCATTTTTGCCCCACATTTAGGGGAATTTCTGCAATTTTGCTCCAAAATACGGGGAATTTCTGCCTTTTTGCACGAATATATAAAGAATGCATACCTTTTTGCCATAAAAAAGGGAAATTTCTTCATTTTTGCTCCAAAATAAGGGGAATTTCTTCAATTTTGCTCCAAAATACGGGGAATTTCTTCTTTTTAGCCCGAAAATAAGGGGAATGTATACCTTTTGCCACAAAAAAGATAAATTTCTTCATTTTTGCTTCAAAATAAGAAGAATTTCTGCTTTTTTTGCCTCTAAATAAGTGGAATTTCTGTCTTTTTAACCCAAAACCAAGGAAATTTCTGTTTTTTGCCCCAAAATAAGGAAAATTTCTGACTTATTACCCTGAAATAAGTGAAATTTCTGCAATTTTGCCTCAAAATAAGGGAAATTTCTGCCTTTTTGCCCCCAAATAAGGGGAATTTCAGCCTTTTTACCTCAAAATAAGAGGAATTTATGCATTTTTGCCCCAAAATATAAGAGATTTATGCCTTTTTGCCCCCAAATAAGAAAAATTTCTGCAATTTTGTACCAAAATAAAAGAAATTTCTGCCTTTTGCATCAAAAGAAGAAAATTTCTGCTTTTTTTTCTGAAATAAGTGAAATTTCTGCAATTTTGCCCCAAAATAAGTGAAATTTCTGCAATTTTGCCCCAAAATAAGTGATATTTCTGGAATTTTGCCCCAAAATAAGTGGAATTTCTGAGTTTTGCCCCAAAATAAAGAGAATTTCTGTCTTTTTGCCCCAACATATAGGGAATTTCTGCCTTTTTGCCCCACAATTAGGGGAATTTATGCAATTTTGCTCCAAAATACGGGGAATTTCTGCTTTTTAGCCTGAAAATAAGGGGAATGTATACCTTTTGCCACAAAAAAGGGAAATTTCTTCATTTTTGCACCAAAATAAGGGAAATTTCTGCTTTTTTGCTTCTAAATAAGTGGAATTTCTGTCTTTTTTTCCCAAAACAAAGGGAATTTCTGTCTTTTTTGCCCCAAATAAGGAAAATTTCTGACTTATTACCCTGAAATAAGTGAAATTTCTCCAATTTTGACCCAGAATAAGGAAAATTTCTGCTTTTTGCCCCCAAATAAGGGGAATTTCTGCCTTTTTACCTCAAAATAAGGGGAATTTTTGCATTTTTACCACAAAATATTTGGAATCTCTGCATTTTTGCCCAAAAATAAGGAAAATTTCTGCCTTTTTACTATGAAATAAGTGAAATTTCTGCAATTTTGCCCCAAGATAAGTGAAATTTCTGCAATTTTGCTACAAAATTAGGGAAATTTCTGGAATTTTGCCCCAAAATAAGTGGAATTTCTGAGTTTTGCCCCAAAATAAGGAGAATTTATGTTTTTTTGCCCTAACATATAGGGAATTTCTGCCTTTTTGCCCCACAATTAGGGGAATTTCTGCAATTTTGCTCCAAAATGCGGGTAATTTCTGCTTTCTAGCCCAAATATAAGTGGAATGTATACCTTTTGCCACAAAAAAGGGAAATTTCTTCATTTTTACTCCAAAATAAAAGGAATTTCTGCTTTTTTGCCTCTAAAAAAGTGGAATTTCTGTCTTTTTCCCCCAAAACAAAGGGAATTTTTGTCTTTTTTGCCCCAAAATAAGGAAAATTTCTGACTTATTACACTGAAATAAGTGAAATTTCTGAATTTTGCCTCAAAATAAGGGAAATTTCTGCCTTTTTGCCCCCAAATAAGGGAAATTTCGCCTTTTTTCCTCAAAATAAGAGGAATTTCTGCATTTTTGCCCCAATATATAGTGATTTCTGCCTTTTTGCCCCCAATGAAAGGGAATTTCAGCTTTTTTACCTCAAAATAAGGGGAATTTCTGCCTTTTTCAGACAAAATATTAGGAATTTCTGCCTTTTTGCACCAAAATAAGGAAAATTTCTGCTTTTTTTCTCTGAAATAAGTGAAATTTCTGCAATTTTGCCCCAAAATAAGTGAAATTTCTGCAATTTTGCCCCTAAATAAGGGAAATTTCTGGAATTTTGCCCCAAAATAAGTGGAATTTCTGAGTTTTGCCCCAAAATAAGGAGAATTTCTCTCTTTTTGTCCTAAAAATATAGGGATTTTCTGCATTTTTGCCCCACATTTAGGGGAATTTCTGCAATTTTGCTCCAAAATACGGGGAATTTCTGCCTTTTTGCACGAATTTTTAAAGAATGCATACCTTTTTGCCATAAAAAAGGGAAATTTCTTCATTTTTGCTCCAAAATAAGGGGAATTTCTTCAATTTTGCTCCAAAATACGGGGAATTTCTTCTTTTTAGCCCGAAAATAAGGGGACTGTATACCTTTTGCCACAAAAAAGATAAATTTCTTCATTTTTGCTTCAAAATAAGAAGAATTTCTGCTTTTTTGCCTCTAAATAAGTGGAATTTCTGTCTTTTTCCCCCAAAACCAAGGAAATTTCTGTTTTTTGCCCCAAAATAAGGAAAATTTCTGACTTATTACCCTGAAATAAGTGAAATTTCTGCAATTTTGCCTCAAAATAAGGGAAATTTCTGCCTTTTTGCCCCCAAATAAGGGGAATTTCAGCCTTTTTACCTCAAAATAAGAGGAATTTATGCATTTTTGCCCCAAAATATAAGAGATTTATGCCTTTTTGCCCCCAAATAAGAAAAATTTCTGCAATTTTGTACCAAAATAAAAGAAATTTCTGCCTTTTGCATCAAAAGAAGAAAATTTCTGCTTTTTTTTCTGAAATAAGTGAAATTTCTGCAATTTTGCCCCAAAATAAGTGAAATTTCTGCAATTTTGCCCCAAAATAAGTGATATTTCTGGAATTTTGCCCCAAAATAAGTGGAATTTCTGAGTTTTGCCCCAAAATAAAGAGAATTTCTGTCTTTTTGCCCCAACATATAGGGAATTTCTGCCTTTTTGCCCCACAATTAGGGGAATTTATGCAATTTTGCTCCAAAATACGGGGAATTTCTGCTTTTTAGCCTGAAAATAAGGGGAATGTATACCTTTTGCCACAAAAAAGGGAAATTTCTTCATTTTTGCACCAAAATAAGGGAAATTTCTGCTTTTTTGCTTCTAAATAAGTGGAATTTCTGTCTTTTTTTCCCAAAACAAAGGGAATTTCTGTCTTTTTTGCCCCAAATAAGGAAAATTTCTGACTTATTACCCTGAAATAAGTGAAATTTCTCCAATTTTGCCCCAGAATAAAGAAAATTTCTGCTTTTTGCCCCCAAATAAGGGGAATTTCTGCCTTTTTACCTCAAAATAAGGGGAATTTTTGCATTTTTACCACAAAATATTTGGAATCTCTGCATTTTTGCCCAAAAATAAGGAAAATTTCTGCCTTTTTACTATGAAATAAGTGAAATTTCTGCAATTTTGCCCCAAGATAAGTGAAATTTCTGCAATTTTGCTACAAAATTAGGGAAATTTCTGGAATTTTGCCCCAAAATAAGTGGAATTTCTGAGTTTTGCCCCAAAATAAGGAGAATTTCTGTTTTTTTGCCCTAACATATAGGGAATTTCTGCCTTTTTGCCCCACAATTAGGGGAATTTCTGCAATTTTGCTCCAAAATACGGGTAATTTCTGCTTTCTAGCCCAAATATAAGTGGAATGTATACCTTTTGCCACAAAAAAGGGAAATTTCTTCATTTTTACTCCAAAATAAAAGGAATTTCTGCTTTTTTGCCTCTAAAAAAGTGGAATTTCTGTCTTTTTCCCCCAAAACAAAGGGAATTTTTGTCTTTTTTGCCCCAAAATAAGGAAAATTTCTGACTTATTACACTGAAATAAGTGAAATTTCTGAATTTTGCCTCAAAATAAGGGAAATTTCTGCCTTTTTGCCCCCAAATAAGGGAAATTTCGCCTTTTTTCCTCAAAATAAGAGGAATTTCTGCATTTTTGCCCCAATATATAGTGATTTCTGCCTTTTTGCCCCCAAAAAAAGAAAAATTTCTGCAATTTTGTATCAAAATAAAAAAATTTCTGCCTTTTTGCACCAAAATAGGAAAATTTCTGAATTTTTTTCTTAAATAAGTTAAATTTCTGCAATTTTGCCCCAAAATAAGTGAAATTTCTGCAATTTTGCCCCCAAATAAGGGAAATTTCTGGAATTTTGCACCAAAATAAGTGGAATTTCTGAGTTTTGCCCCAAAATAAGGAGAATTTCTGTCTTTTTGCCCCAAAATATAGGGAATTTCTCCCTTCTTGCCCCACCATTAGGGGAATTTCTGCAATTTTGCTTTAAAATAGGGGGAATTTCTGCCTTTTTGCCCGAAAATAAGAAGAATGCATATCTTTTTGCCATAAAAAAGGGAAATTTCTTCAGTTTTGCTCCAAAATAAGGGGAATTTCTGCTTTTGTGCCTCTAAATAAGTGGAATTTCTGTCTTTTTCCCCAAAACAAAGAGAATTTCTGTCTTTTTTGCCCCAAAGTAAAAACAATTTCTGACTTATTACCCTGAAATAAGTGAAATTTCTGCAATTTTGCCCCAAAATAAGGGAAATTTCTGCCTTTTTGCCCCCAAATAAGGGGAATTTCAGCCTTTTTACCTCAAAATAATAGAAATTTCTGCATTTTTGCCACAAAATATGGGAGATTTCTGCCTTTTCGCCCCAAAATAAGAAAAATTTCTGCAATTTTGTACCAAAATAAAAGAAATTTCTGCCTTTTTGCACCAAAATAAATAAATTCTGCTTTTTTTTTCTGAAATAAGTGAAATTTCTGCAATTTTGCCCCAAAATAAGTGAAATTTCTGCAATTTTGCCCTAAAATAAGGGAAATTTCTGGAATTTTGCCCCAAAATAAGTGGAATTTCTGAGTTTTGCCCCGAAATAAGGAGAATTTCTGTCTTTTTGCCCCAACATATAGGGAATTTCTGCCTTTTTGCCCCACAATTAGGGGAATTTCTGCAATTTTGCTCCAAAATACGGGGAATTTCTGCCTTTTTGCCCGAAAATAAGAAGAATGCATAGCTTTTTGCCATAAAAAAGGGAAATTTCTTTATTTTTGCTCCAAAATAAGGGGAATTTCTGCAATTTTGATCCAAAATACGGGGAATTTCTGCTTTTTAGCCCGAAAATAAGCGGAATGTATACCTTTTGCCACAAAAAAAGATAAATTTCTTCATTTTTGCTCCAATAAAGAAGAATTTCTGCTTTTTTGCCTCTAAATAAGTGGAATTTCTGTCTTTTTCCCCCTAAACAAAGGGAATTTCTGTTTTTTGCCCCAAAGTAAGAAAAATTTCTGACTTATTACCCTGAAATAAGTGAAATTTCTGCAATTTTGCCTCAAAATAAGGGAAATTTCTGTCTTTTTGCCCCCAAATAAGGGAAATTTCAGCCTTTTTACCTCAAAATAAGAGGAATTTATGCATTTTTGCCCCAAAATATAGGGGATTTCTGCTTTTTGCCCCCAAATAAGAAAAATTTCTGCAATTTTGTACCAAAATAAAAGAAATTTCTGCCTTTTTGCACCAAAATAAGAAAATTTCTGCTTTTTTTCTGAAATAATTGAAATTTCTGCAATTTTGCCAAAATAAGTGAAATTTCTGCAATTTTGCCCCAAAATAACTGAAATTTCTGGAATTTTGTCCCAAAATAAGTGGAATTTCTGAGTTTTGCCCCAAAATAAAAAGAATTTCTGTCTTTTTGCCCCACAATTAGGGGAATTTCTGCAATTTTGCTCCAAAATACGGGGAATTTCTGCTTTTTAGCCTGAAAATAAGAAGAATGCATACCTTTTGCCACAAAAAAAATTTCTTCATTTTTGCTCCAAAATAAGGGGTATTTCTGCTTTTTTGCTTCTAAATAAGTGGAATTTCTGACTTTTCCCCCCAAAACAAAAGGAATTTCTGTCTTTTTTGCCCCAAATAAGGAAAATTTCTGACTTATTACCCTGAAATAAGTGAAATTTCTTCAATTTTGCCCCCAAATAAGGGAAATTTCTGCTTTTTGCCCCCAAATAAGGGAAATTTCTGCCTTTCTATCACAAAATAAGGGGAATTTTTGCATTTTTGCCACAAAATATTTGGAATTTCTTCATTTTTGCCCCAAAATGAGGAAAATTTCTGCCTTTTTACCATGAAATAAGTGAAATTTCAGCAATTTTGCTCCAAAATAAGTGAAATTTCTGCAATTTTGCCCCAAAATAAGGGAAATTTCTGGAATTTTGCCCTAAAATAAGTGAAATTTCTGAGTTTTGCCCCAAAATAAGGAGAATTTCTGTCTTTTTGCCACAACATATAGGGAATTTCTCCCTTTTTGCCCCACAATTAGGGGAATTTCTGCTATTTTGCTCCAAAATAGGGGAATTTCTGCCCTTTTGCCCGAAAATAAGAAGAATGCATACCTTTTTGCCATAAAAAAAGAAAATTTCTTCAGTTTTGCCCCAAAATAAGGGAAATTTCTGCAATTTTGCCCCAATGTAAAGGAAATTTCTGCAATTTTGCCCCAAAATAAGGGGAATTTCTGACTGTTTGCTCCCGAAAAAGGAGATTTTCTGTCTTTTTGCCCCAAAATAAGGAGAATTTCTGCCTTTTTGCCCGAAAATTATGAGAATTTCTGCAATTTTGCTCCAAAATACAAAGAATTTCTGCCTTTTTGCCCGAAAATAAAGGGAATGTATACCTTTTTGCCATAAAAAAGCAAATTTCTTCATTTTTGCCCCAAAATAAGGGGAATTTCCACCTTTTTGACTCAAAATAAGTGCAATTTCTGCCTTTTCCCCAAAATAAACGAAATTTCTGTCTTTTTGCCCCAAAATAAGGGGAATTTCAGCCTTTTTACCTCAAAATAAGGGGAATTTCTGCCTTTTTGCCCCAAAATATGGGGAATTTCTGACTTTTTGCCCCAAAATAAGAAAAATTTCTGCAATTTTGTACCAAAATAAAAAAAATTTCTGCCTTTTTGCCCCCCCAAAAAAATTTCTGCCTTTTTTCCCTGAAATACGTGAAATTTCTGCAATTTTGCCCAAAAATAAGGGAAATTTCTACAATTTTGCCCCAATGTAAAGGAAATTTCTGCAATTTTGCCCCAAAATAAGGGGAATTTCTGACTGTTTGCTCCCGAAAAAGGAGATTTTCTGTCTTTTTGCCCCATAATAAGGAGAATTTCTGCCTTTTTGCCCAAAAATTATGAGAATTTCTGCAATTTTGCTTCAAAATACAGGGAATTTCTGTTTTTTAGCCCCAAAATAAAGGGAATTTCTGCATTTTACCTCAAATTGAGAATAATTTCTGCCTTTTGCCTCAAAATAAGGGGAATTTTCTGCCTTTTTGTTTCAAAATAAGATAAATTTCTTCAATTTTGTACCATAATAAAAGAAATTTCTGCTCTTTGCCCCAAAATAAAAGGAATTTCTGACTTTTTGCCCTGAAATAAATGAAATTTCTGCAATTTTGCCCGAAAATAAGAGAAATTTGTGCCTCTTTGCCCCAAAATAAGAAGAAGTTTTGCCTTTTGCCCCAAAATATGGGGAATTTCAGCATTTTACCTCAAAATAAGAATTTCAGCCTTTTTGCCCCAAAATAAGGAAAATTTCTGCCTTTTTACTATGAAATAAGTGAAATTTCTGCAATTTTGCCCCAAAATAAGTGAAATTTCTGCAATTTTGCCCCAAAATAAGGGAAATTTATGGAATTTTGCCCCAAAATAAGTGGAATTTCTGAGTTTTGCCCCAAAATAAGGAGAATTTCTGTTTTTTTGCCCTAACATATAGGGAATTTCTGCCTTTTTGCCCCACAATTAGGGGAATTTCTGCAATTTTGCTCCAAAATACGGGTAATTTCTGCTTTCTAGCCCAAATATAAGTGGAATGTATACCTTTTGCCACAAAAAAGGGAAATTTCTTCATTTTTACTCCAAAATAAAAGGAATTTCTGCTTTTTTGCCTCTAAAAAAGTGGAATTTCTGTCTTTTTCCCCCAAAACAAAGGGAATTTTTGTCTTTTTTGCCCCAAAATAAGGAAAATTTCTGACTTATTACACTGAAATAAGTGAAATTTCTGAATTTTGCCTCAAAATAAGGGAAATTTCTGCCTTTTTGCCCCCAAATAAGGGAAATTTCGCCTTTTTTCCTCAAAATAAGAGGAATTTCTGCATTTTTGCCCCAATATATAGTGATTTCTGCGTTTTTGCCCCAAAAAAAAGAAAAATTTCTGCAATTTTGTATCAAAATAAAAAAATTTCTGCCTTTTTGCACCAAAATAGGAAAATTTCTGAATTTTTTTCTTAAATAAGTTAAATTTCTGCAATTTTGCCCCAAAATAAGTGAAATTTCTGCAATTTTGCCCCCAAATAAGGGAAATTTCTGGAATTTTGCACCAAAATAAGTGGAATTTCTGAGTTTTGCCCCAAAATAAGGAGAATTTCTGTCTTTTTGCCCCAAAATATAGGGAATTTCTCCCTTCTTGCCCCACCATTAGGGGAATTTCTGCAATTTTGCTTTAAAATAGGGGGAATTTCTGCCTTTTTGCCCGAAAATAAGAAGAATGCATATCTTTTTGCCATAAAAAAGGGAAATTTCTTCAGTTTTGCTCCAAAATAAGGGGAATTTCTGCTTTTGTGCCTCTAAATAAGTGGAATTTCTGTCTTTTTCCCCAAAACAAAGAGAATTTCTGTCTTTTTTGCCCCAAAGTAAAAACAATTTCTGACTTATTACCCTGAAATAAGTGAAATTTCTGCAATTTTGCCCCAAAATAAGGGAAATTTCTGCCTTTTTGCCCCCAAATAAGGGGAATTTCAGCCTTTTTACCTCAAAATAATAGAAATTTCTGCATTTTTGCCACAAAATATGGGAGATTTCTGCCTTTTCGCCCCAAAATAAGAAAAATTTCTGCAATTTTGTACCAAAATAAAAGAAATTTCTGCCTTTTTGCACCAAAATAAATAAATTCTGCTTTTTTTTTCTGAAATAAGTGAAATTTCTGCAATTTTGCCCCAAAATAAGTGAAATTTCTGCAATTTTGCCCTAAAATAAGGGAAATTTCTGGAATTTTGCCCCAAAATAAGTGGAATTTCTGAGTTTTGCCCCGAAATAAGGAGAATTTCTGTCTTTTTGCCCCAACATATAGGGAATTTCTGCCTTTTTGCCCCACAATTAGGGGAATTTCTGCAATTTTGCTCCAAAATACGGGGAATTTCTGCCTTTTTGCCCGAAAATAAGAAGAATGCATAGCTTTTTGCCATAAAAAAGGGAAATTTCTTTATTTTTGCTCCAAAATAAGGGGAATTTCTGCAATTTTGATCCAAAATACGGGGAATTTCTGCTTTTTAGCCCGAAAATAAGCGGAATGTATACCTTTTGCCACAAAAAAAGATAAATTTCTTCATTTTTGCTCCAATAAAGAAGAATTTCTGCTTTTTTGCCTCTAAATAAGTGGAATTTCTGTCTTTTTCCCCCTAAACAAAGGGAATTTCTGTTTTTTGCCCCAAAGTAAGAAAAATTTCTGACTTATTACCCTGAAATAAGTGAAATTTCTGCAATTTTGCCTCAAAATAAGGGAAATTTCTGTCTTTTTGCCCCCAAATAAGGGAAATTTCAGCCTTTTTACCTCAAAATAAGAGGAATTTATGCATTTTTGCCCCAAAATATAGGGGATTTCTGCTTTTTGCCCCCAAATAAGAAAAATTTCTGCAATTTTGTACCAAAATAAAAGAAATTTCTGCCTTTTTGCACCAAAATAAGAAAATTTCTGCTTTTTTTCTGAAATAATTGAAATTTCTGCAATTTTGCCAAAATAAGTGAAATTTCTGCAATTTTGCCCCAAAATAACTGAAATTTCTGGAATTTTGTCCCAAAATAAGTGGAATTTCTGAGTTTTGCCCCAAAATAAAAAGAATTTCTGTCTTTTTGCCCCACAATTAGGGGAATTTCTGCAATTTTGCTCCAAAATACGGGGAATTTCTGCTTTTTAGCCTGAAAATAAGAAGAATGCATACCTTTTGCCACAAAAAAAAATTTCTTCATTTTTGCTCCAAAATAAGGGGTATTTCTGCTTTTTTGCTTCTAAATAAGTGGAATTTCTGACTTTTCCCCCCAAAACAAAAGGAATTTCTGTCTTTTTTGCCCCAAATAAGGAAAATTTCTGACTTATTACCCTGAAATAAGTGAAATTTCTTCAATTTTGCCCCCAAATAAGGGAAATTTCTGCTTTTTGCCCCCAAATAAGGGAAATTTCTGCCTTTCTATCACAAAATAAGGGGAATTTTTGCATTTTTGCCACAAAATATTTGGAATTTCTTCATTTTTGCCCCAAAATGAGGAAAATTTCTGCCTTTTTACCATGAAATAAGTGAAATTTCAGCAATTTTGCTCCAAAATAAGTGAAATTTCTGCAATTTTGCCCCAAAATAAGGGAAATTTCTGGAATTTTGCCCTAAAATAAGTGGAATTTCTGAGTTTTGCCCCAAAATAAGGAGAATTTCTGTCTTTTTGCCACAACATATAGGGAATTTCTCCCTTTTTGCCCCACAATTAGGGGAATTTCTGCAATTTTGCTCC
Organism: Micromys minutus; assembly: GCF_963924665.1. NCBI lineage: Eukaryota > Metazoa > Chordata > Mammalia > Rodentia > Muridae > Micromys > Micromys minutus. The sequence continues at coordinate 180,889 of NW_027667487.1, forward strand.
AAAATAGGGGAATTTCTGCCCTTTTGCCCGAAAATAAGAAGAATGCATACCTTTTTGCCATAAAAAAAGAAAATTACTTCAGTTTTGCCCCAAAATAAGGGAAATTTCTGCAATTTTGCCCCAATGTAAAGGAAATTTCTGCAATTTTGCCCCAAAATAAGGGGAATTTCTGACTGTTTGCTCCCGAAAAAGGAGATTTTCTGTCTTTTTGCCCCAAAATAAGGAGAATTTCTGCCTTTTTGCCCGAAAATTATGAGAATTTCTGCAATTTTGCTCCAAAATACAAAGAATTTCTGCCTTTTTGCCCGAAAATAAAGGGAATGTATACCTTTTTGCCATAAAAAAGCAAATTTCTTCATTTTTGCCCCAAAATAAGGGGAATTTCCACCTTTTTGACTCAAAATAAGTGCAATTTCTGTCTTTTTGCCCCAAAATAAGGGGAATTTCAGCCTTTTTACCTCAAAATAAGGGGAATTTCTGCCTTTTTGCCCCAAAATATGGGGAATTTCTGACTTTTTGCCCCAAAATAAGAAAAATTTCTGCAATTTTGTACCAAAATAAAAGAAATTTCTGCCTTTTTGCACCAAAATAAGAAAATTTCTGCTTTTTTTCTGAAATAATTGAAATTTCTGCAATTTTGCCAAAATAAGTGAAATTTCTGCAATTTTGCCCCAAAATAACTGAAATTTCTGGAATTTTGTCCCAAAATAAGTGGAATTTCTGAGTTTTGCCCCAAAATAAAAAGAATTTCTGTCTTTTTGCCCCACAATTAGGGGAATTTCTGCAATTTTGCTCCAAAATACGGGGAATTTCTGCTTTTTAGCCTGAAAATAAGAAGAATGCATACCTTTTGCCACAAAAAAAAATTTCTTCATTTTTGCTCCAAAATAAGGGGTATTTCTGCTTTTTTGCTTCTAAATAAGTGGAATTTCTGACTTTTCCCCCCAAAACAAAAGGAATTTCTGTCTTTTTTGCCCCAAATAAGGAAAATTTCTGACTTATTACCCTGAAATAAGTGAAATTTCTTCAATTTTGCCCCCAAATAAGGGAAATTTCTGCTTTTTGCCCCCAAATAAGGGAAATTTCTGCCTTTCTATCACAAAATAAGGGGAATTTTTGCATTTTTGCCACAAAATATTTGGAATTTCTTCATTTTTGCCCCAAAATGAGGAAAATTTCTGCCTTTTTACCATGAAATAAGTGAAATTTCAGCAATTTTGCTCCAAAATAAGTGAAATTTCTGCAATTTTGCCCCAAAATAAGGGAAATTTCTGGAATTTTGCCCTAAAATAAGTGGAATTTCTGAGTTTTGCCCCAAAATAAGGAGAATTTCTGTCTTTTTGCCACAACATATAGGGAATTTCTCCCTTTTTGCCCCACAATTAGGGGAATTTCTGCAATTTTGCTCCAAAATAGGGGAATTTCTGCCCTTTTGCCCGAAAATAAGAAGAATGCATACCTTTTTGACATAAAAAAAGAAAATTTCTTCAGTTTTGCCCCAAAATAAGGGAAATTTCTGCAATTTTGCCCCAATGTAAAGGAAATTTCTGCAATTTTGCCCCAAAATAAGGGGAATTTCTGACTGTTTGCTCCCGAAAAAGGAGATTTTCTGTCTTTTTGCCCCAAAATAAGGAGAATTTCTGCCTTTTTGCCCGAAAATTATGAGAATTTCTGTAATTTTGCTCCAAAATACAAAGAATTTCTGCCTTTTTGCCCGAAAATAAAGGGAATGTATACCTTTTTGCCATAAAAAAGCAAATTTCTTCATTTTTGCCCCAAAATAAGGGGAATTTCCACCTTTTTGACTCAAAATAAGTGCAATTTCTGCCTTTTCCCCAAAATAAACGAAATTTCTGTCTTTTTGCCCCAAAATAAGGGGAATTTCAGCCTTTTTACCTCAAAATAAGGGGAATTTCTGCCTTTTTGCCCCAAAATATGGGGAATTTCTGACTTTTTGCCCCAAAATAAGAAAAATTTCTGCAATTTTGTACCAAAATAAAAAAAATTTCTGCCTTTTTGCCTCCCCAAAAAAATTTCTGCCTTTTTTCCCTGAAATACGTGAAATTTCTGCAATTTTGCCCCAAAATAAGGGAAATTTCTACAATTTTGCCCCAATGTAAAGGAAATTTCTGCAATTTTGCCCCAAAATAAGGGGAATTTCTGACTGTTTGCTCCCGAAAAAGGAGATTTTCTGTATTTTTGCCCCATAATAAGGAGAATTTCTGCCTTTTTGCCCAAAAATTATGAGAATTTCTGCAATTTTGCTTCAAAATACAGGGAATTTCTGTTTTTTAGCCCCAAAATAAAGGGAATTTCTGCATTTTACCTCAAATTGAGAATAATTTCTGCCTTTTGCCTCAAAATAAGGGGAATTTTCTGCCTTTTTGTTTCAAAATAAGATAAATTTCTTCAATTTTGTACCATAATAAAAGAAATTTCTGCTCTTTGCCCCAAAATAAAAGGAATTTCTGACTTTTTGCCCTGAAATAAATGAAATTTCTGCAATTTTGCCCGAAAATAAGAGAAATTTGTGCCTCTTTGCCCCAAAATAAGAAGAAGTTTTGCCTTTTGCCCCAAAATATGGGGAATTTCAGCATTTTACCTCAAAATAAGAATTTCAGCCTTTTTGCCCCAAAATAAGGAAAATTTCTGCAATTTTGCCACAAAATAAGGGGAATTTCTTCCTTTTTGCCCCAAAATAAAGGATATTTCAGCCTTTTTACCTGAAAATAAGTGAAATTTCTGCAATTTTGCCCCAAATAAGGAAAATTTCTGCAATTTTGCCTCAAAATAAGGTAAATTCCTGCAATTTTGCCCCAAAATAAGTGGAATTTCTGAGTTTTGTCCCAAAATAAGAAGAATTTCTGTCTTTTTGCCCCAACATATAGGGAATTTCTGCCTTTTTGCCCAACAATTAGGGGAATTTCTTCATTTTTGCTTCAAAATAAGGGGAATTTCTGCCTTTTTGCCTCTAAAGAAGTGGAATTTCTGTATTTTCCTTCCAAAACAAAGGAAATTTCTGTGTTTTTTGCCCCAAAATAAGGAAAATTTCTGACTTATTACCCTGAAATAAGTGAAATGTTTGAAATTTTAGCCCAAAATAAGGGAAATTTCTGCCTTTTTGCCCCCAAATAAGGGGAATTTCAGCCTTTTTACCTCAAAATAAGGGGAATTTCTGCATTTTTGCCACAAAATATTAGGAATTTCTGCCTTTTTGCCCCAAAATAACAAAAATTTCTGCCATTTTTACCTGAAATAAGTGAAATTTCTGCAATTTTGCCCCAAAATAAGTGAAATTTCTGCAATTTTGCCCTAAAATAAGGGAAATTTCTGGAATTTTGCCCCAAAATAAGTGGAATTTCTGAGTTTTGCCCCGAAATAAGGAGAATTTCTGTCTTTTTGCCCCAACATATAGGGAATTTCTGCCTTTTTGCCCCACAATTAGGGGATTTTCTGCAATCTTGCTCCTAAATACGGGGAATTTCTGCTTTTTTGCCCTAAAATAAGGGGAATGTATAACTTTTGCCACAAAAAAGGGAAATTTCTTCATCTTTGCCCCAAAATAAGAGGAATTTCTGCCTTCTTACCTCAAAATAAGTGAAATTTCTGCCTTTTTACCCCAAAATAAACGGAATTTCTGACTTTTAGCCCCAAAATAAAAGGAATTTTTGAATTTTGCCCTGAAATAAGTGAAATTTCTGCAATTTTGCCCTAAAATAAGGGAAATTTCTGCCTTTTTGCCCCCAAATAAGGGGAATTTCAGCCTTTTTACCTCAAAATAAAGGGAATTTCTGCATTTTTGCCACAAAATATTAGGAATTTCTGCCTTTTTGCCCCAAAATAAGAAAAATTTCTGCCTTTTTTTTATCTGAAATAAGTGAAATTTCTGCAATTTTGCCCCAAAATAAGTGAAATTTCTGCAAATTTACCCCAAAATAAGGGAAATTTCTGGAATTTTGCCCCAAAATAAGTGGAATTTCTGAGTTTTGCCCCAAAATAAGGAGAATTTCTGTCTTTTTGCCCCAACATATAGGGAATTTCTGCCTTTTTGCCCCACAATTAGGGGATTTTCTTCAATTGTGCTCCAAAAAACGGGATATTTCTGCTTTTTTGCCCGAAAATAAGGAGAATATATACCTTTTGCCACAAAAAAAGGGAAATTTCTTCATTTTTGCCCCAAAATAAGAGGAATTTCTGCCTTCTTACCTCACAATAAGTGAAATTTCTGCCTTTTTACCCAAAAATAAACAAAATTTCTCTTTTTGCCCAAAAATAAAAGGAATTTTTGAATTTTGACCTGAAATAAGTGAAATTTCTGCAATTTTGCCCCAAAATAAGGGAAATTTTTGCCTTTTTGCCACAAAATAAAGGGAATTTCTGTCTTTTTGCCCCAAAATAAGGGATATTTCAGCATTTTACCTCATGATAAGGGGAATCTCTTTCTTTTTGCCCCAAAATATGGGGAATTTCTTCATTTTTGCCCCAAAATAAAGAAAATTTCTGCAATTTTGTACCAAAATAAAAGAAATTTCTGCCTTTTTGCCCCAAAATAAGAGAAATTTCTGTGCTTTTTCCCTGAAATAAGTGAAATTTCTGCAATTTTGCCCCAAAATAAGGGAAATTTCTGCAATTTTGCCCCAAAATAAAGGAAATTTCTGCAATTTTGCCCCAAAATAAGGGGTATTTCTGACTTTTGCCCTGATATAAGGAGAATTTCTGTCTTTCTGTTCCAAAATAATGTGAATTTCTGCATTTTCCCTCAAAATTAGAGGAATATGTGCAATTTTGCTTCAAAATACGGGGAAATCTGCCTTATTGCACAAAAATAAAGGAAATTTCTGCATTTTTGCACCAATATAAGGGGAATTTCTGAAATTTAGCTTTAAAATACGGGGAATTTCTGCGTTATTGTCTGAAATAAAGTGGAATTTCTGCCTTTTTGCCCTGAAATATTTGAAATTTCTGCAATTTTACCCCAAAATAAGGGGAATTTCTGTTTTTGGCCCCAAAATTAGGGGAATTTCTGCTTTTTGCCCCAAAATAAGGCAAATTTCTGCAATTTTGCCCCGAAATAAAGGAAATTTCTGCAATTTTGCCCCAAAATAATAGGAATTTCTGCCTTTTTGCCGAAAAAAAAGGGGAATTTCATCATTTTACCTCCAAATAAGGGGAATTTCTGCCTTTTTGCCACAAAATATGGGGAATATCTGCCCTATTGCCCTTAAATAAGGAAAATTTCTGCTTTTCTGCCCCAATTAACGGGAATTTCTGCCTTTTTGCCACAAAGTAAAGGGAATTTCTGCCTTTTTACCCCAAAATAACGGGAATTTCAGCCTTTTTAACTCAAAATAAGGGGAATTTCTGCCTTTTTCCCCAAAATATGGGTAATTTTTGCCTTTTTGTTCCAAAATAAGGAAAATTTCTACAATTTTGTATCAAAATAAAAGAAATTTCTGCTTTTTGCCCCAAAATAAAAGGAATTTCTGACTTTTTGCCCTGAAATAAATGAAATTCCTGCAATTATGCCCGAAAATAAGGGAAATTTGTGTATTTTTGCCTCCAAATGAGGGGAATTTCTGCCTTTTTGCCCCAAAATATGGGGAATTTCAGGATTTTACCTCATAATAAAGGAAATTTTAGGCTTTTTGCACCAAAATATGGGAAATTTCTGCCTTTTTGCCACAAAATAAGAAAAATTTCTGCAAGTCTGTAACAATATAAAAGAAATTTCTAAAATTTTGACCCGAAATAAGGGAAATTTCTGATTTTTGCCCCAAAATAATGAGAATTTCTCTATTTTTGCCCCAAAATAAAGGGAATTTCTGCCTTTATGCCCCAAAATTAGGGGAGTTTCTGCAATTTTGCTCCAAAATAAGAGGAATTTCTGCTTTTTTACCCGAAATTAAGTGGATTTTCTGCCTTTTTGCCCCTAAAGGAAAAAAATTTCTGCAATTTTATTCCAAAATAAGGGGAATTTCTGCCTTTCTGCCTTAAAATAAGGGGAATTTCTGTCTTTTTGCCCTGAAATATGTGAAATTTCTGCAATTTTACCCCAAAATAAGGTGAATTTCTGCCTTTTTGCCCCAAAATAATGGGAATTTCTGCCTTTTTGCCCCAAAATAAGAAAAATTTTGCTTTTTTTCTCTGAAATAAGTGAAATTTCTGCAATTTTGCCCTAAAATAAGGGAAATTTCTGCAATTTTTCCCCATAATAAGGGAAATTTCTGCAATTTTGCCCCAAAATAAAGGGAATTTCTGTTTTTTGTCCCCAAATATGGAAAATTTCTGCAATTTTGCCCTAAAATAAGGGGAATTTCTGCCTTTTGCCCTGAAATATGTGACATGTCTTCAATTTTACCCAAAAATAAGGTGAATTTTTGCTTTTTTGTCCCATAATAATGGGAATTTCTGCATTTTGCCCTAAAATAAGAAAAATTTTTGCTTTTTTTCTCTGAAATAAGTGAAATTTCTGCAATTTTGCCTTAAAATAAAAGAAATATCTGCAATTTTTCCCCATAATAAAGGAATTTTATGCAATTTTGCCCCAAAATAAAGGGAATTTCTGTTTTTTGTCCCCAAATATGGAAAATTTCTGCAATTTTGCCCTAAAATAAGGGGAATTTCTGCCTTTTGCCCCAAAATAAGAAAATTTCTCCTTTTTTTTCTGAAATAAGTAAAATTTCTGCAATTTTGCTCCAAAATACGGGGAATTTCTGCCTTTTTGCCCGAAAATAAAAAGAATGCATACCTTTTTGCCATAAAAAAGGGAAATTTCTTAATTTTTGCTTCAAAATAATGGGAATTTCTGCTTTTTTTGCCTCTAAATAAGTGGAATTTCTGTCTTTTTCCCCCAAAACAAAGGGAATTTCTGTCTTTTTTGCCCCAAAATAAGGAAAATTTCTGACTTATTACCCTGAAATAAGTAAAATTTCTGCAATTTAGCCCCAAAATAAGGAAAATTTCTGCCTTTTTGCCCCCAAATAAGGGGAATTTCAGCCTTTTTACCTCAAAATAAGGGGAATTTTTGCATTTTTGCCCCAAAACATGGAAAATTTATGAATTTTTGCCCCAAAATAAGAAAAATTTCTGCAATTTTGTACCAAAATAAAAGAAATTTCTGCATTTTGCCCCAAAATAAGAAAATTTCTCCTTTATTTTCTGAAATAAGTGAAATTTCTGCAATTTTGCCCCAAAATAAATGAAATTTCTTCCTTTTTTCCCCAAAATAAGGGGAATTTCAGCCTTTTTACCTCAAAATAAGGGCAATTTCTGCATTTCTGTTCCAAAATATGGGAATTTTCTGCCTTTTTGTCACCAAAGAAGAAAAATTTCTGCAATTCTGTACCAAAATAAAAGAAATTTCTAAAATTTTGCCCCAAAATAAAGGAAATTTTTGATTTTTGTCCCGAAATAAGGAAAATTTCTGTATTTTTGCCCCAAAATAAAGGGAATTTCTGCCTTTTTGCCCCAATATTAGGGGAATTTCTGCAATTTTTCTCCAAAATACGGGGAATTTCTGCCTTTTTGCCCAAAATTAAGAAGATTTTCTGCCTTTTTGCCCCCAAACAAGGGGAATTTCTGCAATTTTATAGAAAATAAGGGGAATTTCAGCCTTTTTGCCCCAAAAAAGGGGAATTTCTGCCTTTTTGCCCTGAAATATGTGAAATGTCTGCAATTTTACCCCAAAATAAGGTGAATTTCTGCTATTGTGCCCCAAAATAATGGGAATTTCTGCATTTTGCCCTAAAATAAGATAAATTTTTGCTTTTTTTCTCTGAAATAAGTGAAATTTCTGCAATTTTGCCTTAAAATAAAAGAAATATCTGCAATTTTCCCCCATAAAAAAGGTATTTTCTGCAATTTTGCCACAAAATAAAGGGAATTTCTGTTTTTTGTTTCAAAATAAGGGAAATTTCTGCAATTTTGCCCTAAAATAAGGGGAATTTCTGCCTTTTGCCCCAAAATAAGAAAATTTCTCCTTTTTTTCTGAAATAAGTGAAATTTCTGCAATTTTGCCCAAAAATAAGTGAAATTTCTGAATTTTGCCCTAAAATAAGGAGAATTTCTGTCTTTTTGCCCCAACATATTGGGAATTTTTGCCTTTTTGCCCCAACATATAGGGAATTTCTGCATTTTTGCCCCACAATTAGGGGAATTTCTGCAATTTTGCTCCAAAATACGGGTAATTTCTGCAATTTTGCCCCAAAATAAGTGGAATTTCTGCAATTTTGCCCCAAAGTAAGGGAAATTTCTGGAATTTTGCCCCAAAATAAGTGGAATTTCTGAGTTTTGCCCCAAAATAAGGAGTATTTCTGTCTTTTTGCCCCAACATATAGGGAATTTCTGCCTTTTTGCCCCACAATAAGGGGAATTTCTGCAATTTTGCTCCAAAATACGGGGAATTTCTGCCTTTTTGCCCGAAAATAAGAAGGATGCATAACTTTTTGCCATAAAATAGCGAAATTTCTTCATTTTTGCTTCAAAATAATAGGAATTTCTGCTTTTTGCCTCTAAATAAGTGGAATTTCTGTCCTTTTCCCCCAAAACAAAGGGATATCTGTCTTTTTTGCCCCAAAATGAGGTAAATTTCTGACTTATTACCCTGAAATAAGTGAAATTTCTCCAATTTTGCCCCAAAATAAGGAAAATTTCTGCCTTTTTGCCCCCAAATAAGGGAAATTTCAGCCTTTTTACCTCAAAATAAGGGGAATTTCTGCATTTTTGCCACAAAATAAAAGAAATTTCTGTTTTTTTGCCCCAAAATAAGGAAAATTTCTGCCTTTTTTCCCTGACATAAGTGAAATTTCTGCAATTTTGCCCCAAAATAAGTGAAATTTCTGCAATTTTGCCACAAAATAAGGGAAATTTTTGGAAGTTTGTCCCAAAATAAGTGGAATTTCTGAGTTTTGCCCCAAAATAAGGAGAATTTCTGTCTTTTTGCCCTAACATATAGGGAATTTCTGCTTTTTTGCCCCACAATTAGGAGAATTTCTGCAATTTTGCTCCATAATACAAGGAATTTCTGCTTTTTAGCCCAAAAATAAGTGGAATGTATACCTTTTGCCACAAAAAAGGGAAATTTCTTCATTTTTACTCCAAAATAAAAGGAATTTCTGCTTTTTTGCCTCTAAAAAAGTGGAATTTTTGTGTTTTTCCCTCAAAACAAAGGGAATTTCTGTCTTTTTTGCCCCAAAATAAGGAAAATTTCTGACTTATTACAATGAAATAAGTGAAATTTCTGCAATTTTGCCTCAAAATAAGGGAAATTTTTGCTTTTTTCCCCCAAATAAGAGAAATTTCAGCCTTTTTACCTCAAAATAAGAGGAATTTCTGCATTTTTCCCCTAAATATGGGAGATTTCTGCTTTTTGCCCCAAAATAAGAAAAATTTCTGCAATTTTGTACCAAAATAAAAGAAATTTCTGCCTTTTTGCACCAAAATAGGAAAATTTCTGAATTTTTTTCTGAAATAAGTGAAATTTCTGCAATTTTGCCCCAAAATAAGTGAAATTTCTGCAATTTTGCCCCAAAATAAGGGAAATTTCTGGAATTTTGCCCCAAAATAAGTGGAATTTCTGAGTTTTGCCCCAAAATAAGGAGAATTTCTTTCTTTTTGCCCCAACATATAGGGAATATCTGACTTTTTGCCCCACAATTAGGGGAATTTCTGCCATTTTGTTCCAAAATACGGGGAATTTCTGCCTTTTTGCCCGAAAAAAAGAAGAATGCATACTTTTTTGCCATAAAAAAGGGAAATTTCTTCAGTTTTGCTCCAAAATAAGGGGAATTTCTGCTTTTTTGCCTCTAAATAAGTGGAATTTCTGTCTTTATCCCCAAAAACAAAGGGAATTTCTGTCTTTTTTGCCCCAAAATAAGGAAAATTTCTGACTTATTACCCTGAAATAACTGAAATTTCTGCAATTTTGCTCGAAAATAAGGGAAATTTCTGCCTTTTTCCCGCCAAATAAGGGGAATTTAAGCCTTGTTACCTCAAAATAAGAGGAATTTCTGCATTTTTGCCCCAAAATATGGGAGATTTCTGCCTTTTTGTTCCAAAATAAGAATAATTTATGCAATTTTGTACCAAAATAAAAGAAACTTCTGCCTTTTTGCACCAAAATAAGAAAATTTCTGCTTTTTTTCTGAAATAAGTGAAATTTCTGCAATTTTGCTCCAAAATAAGTGAAATTTCTGCAATTTTGCCCCAAAATAAGGGAAATTTCTTCAGTTTTGCTCCAAAATAAGGGGAATTTCTGCTTTTTTGCCTCTAAATAAGTGGAATTACTGTCTTTATCCCCCAAAACAAAGGGAATTTCTGTCTTTTTTGCCCCAAAATAAGAAAAATTTCTGACTTATTACTCTGAAATAAGTGAAATTTCTGCAATTTTGCTCCAAAATAAGGGAAATTTCTGCTTTTTGCCCCCAAATAAGGGGAATTTCAGCCTTTTTACCTCAAAATAAGAGGAATTTCTGCATTTTTGCCCCAAAATATGGGAGATTTCTGCTTTTTTGTTCCAGAATAAGAAAAATTTATGCAATTTTGTACCAAAATAAAAGAAATTTCTGCCTTTTTGCACCAAAATAAGAAAATTTCTGCTTTTTTTTCTGAAATAAGTAAAATTTCTGCAATTTTGCCCCAAAATAAGTGAAATTTCTGCCTTTTTGCCCCAAAATAAGGGGAATTTCAGCCTTTTTACCTCAAAATAAGAAGAATTTCTGCATTTTTGTTCCAAAATATGAGAAATTTGTGCCTTTTTGCCACAAAATAAGAAAAATTTCTGCAATTCTGTACCAAAATAAAAGAAATTTCTAAAATTTTGCCCCAAAATAAAAGAAATTTCTGATTTTTGCCTCGAAAAAATGAGAATTTCTGTATTTTTGCTCCAAAATTAGGGGAGTTTCTGCAATTTTGTTCAAAATACAGGGAATTTCTGCCTCTTTTCGCGAAAATAAGGGGAACTTCTGCCGATTTGCCCCAAATAAAGGGAATTTCTGCATTTTTGCCCCAATATTAGGGGAATTTCTGCAATTTTGCTCCAAAATATGGGGAATTTCTGCTTTTTTGCCCGAAATTATGGGGATTTTCTGCATTTTGCCCCCAAACAAGGGACATTTCTGCAATTTTATCCCAAAATAAGGGGAATATCTGCCTTTTTGCCCCCAAATAAGGGGAATTTATGCCTTTTTGCCCCCAAAATAATGGGAATTTCTGCATTTTGCCCTAAAATAAGAAAAATTTTTGCTTTTTTTCTCTGAAATAAGTGAAATTTCTGCAATTTTGTCTCAAAATAAGGGAAATTTCTGCCTTTTTGCTTCCAAATAATGGGAATTTCAGCCTTTTTACCTCAAAATAAGAGGAATTTCTGCATTTTGCCCCAATATATGGGAGATTTCTGCATTTTTGCACCCACAATAAGAAAAATTTCTGCAATTTTGTACCAAAATAAAAGAAATTTCTGCCTTTTTGCACCAAAATAAATAAATTCTGCTTTTTTTCCGAAATAAGAGAAATTTCTGCAATTTTGCCCCAAAATAAGTGAAATTTCTGCAATTTTGCCCCAAAATAAGGGAAATTTCTGGCATTTTGCCCCAAAATAAGTGCAATTTCTGAGTTTTGCCCCAAAATAAGGAGAATTTCTGTCTTTTTGCCCCAACATATAGGAAATTTCTGCCTTTTTGCCCCACAATTAGAGGAATTTTTGCAATTTTTCTCCAAATACAGGGAATTTCTGCCTTTTTGCCCAAAAATAAGAAGAATGTATACCTTTTTGCCATAAAAAAGGGAAATTTTTTCATTTTTGCTCCAAAATAAGGGGAATTTCTGCCTTTTTGCCCTGAAATATGTGAAATGTCTGCAATTTCACCCCAAAATAAGGTGAATTTCTGCCATTGTGCCCCAAAATAATGGGAATTTCTGCATTTTGCCCTAAAATAAGAAAAAGTTTTGCTTTTTTTCTCTGAAATAAGTGAAATTTCTGCAATTTATCCTTAAAATAAAAGAAATATCTGCAATTTTTCCCCATAATAAAGGTATTTTCTGTAATATTGCCCCAAAATAAAGAGAATTTCTGTTTTTTGTCACAAAATAAGGGAAATTTCTGCAATTTTGCCCTAAAATAAGGAGAATTTCTGCCTTTTGCCCCAAAATAAGAAAATTTCTCCTTTTTTTTTCTGAAATAAGTGAAATTTCTGCAATTTTGCCCAAAAATAAGTGAAATTTCTGAATTTTGCCCCAAAATAAGGAGAATTTCTGTCTTTTTGCCACAACATATAGGGAATTTTTGCCTTTTTGCACACAATTAGGGAAATTTCTGCAATTTTGCTCCAAAATACGGGGAATTTCTGCCTTTTTGTCTGAAAATAAGAAGAATGCATACCTTTTTTCCATAAAAAAGGAAAATTTCTTCATTTTTGCTCCAAAATAAGAAGAATTTCTGCTTTTTTGCCTCTAAATAAGTTGAATTTCTCTCTTTTTCCCCCAAAGCAAAGGGAATTTCTGTCTTTTTTGCCCCAAAATAAGAAAAATTTCTGCCTTTTTTCCCTGAAATAAGTGATATTTCTGCAATTTTGCCCCAAAATAAGTAAAATTTCTGCAATTTTGCCCCAAAATAAGGGAAATATCTGGAATTTTGCCCCAAAATAAGTAGAATTTCTGAGTTTTGCCCCAAAATAAAAAGAATTTCTTTCCTTTTGCCCTAACATATAGAGAATTTCTGCATTTTTGCCCCACAATTAGGGGAATTTTTGCAATTTTGCTCCAAAATACGGGGAATTTCTGCTTTTTAGCCTGAAAATAAGGGGAATGTATACCATTTGCCACAAAAAAGAAATTTCTTCATTTTTACTCCAAAATAAAAGGAATTTCTGCTTTTTTGCCTCTAAAATAGTGGAATTTCTGTCTTTTTCCCCCAAAACAAATGGGATTTCTGTCTTTTTTGCCCCAAATAAGGAAAATTTCTTACTTATTACCCTGAAATAAGTGAAATTTCTGCAATTTTGCCCCAAAATAAGGTAAATTTCTGCTTTCTTGTTCCCAAATAAGGGGAATTTCAGCCTTTTTACCTCAAAATAAGGGGAATTTCTGCATTTTTACCTCAAAATAAGGGGAATTTCTGCATTTTTGCCCCAAAATAAGGAAAATTTCTCCCTTTTTACCATGAAATAAGTGAAATTTCTGCAATTTTGCCCCAAAATAAGTGAAATTTCTGCAATTTTGCCCCAAAATAAAGAAAATTCCTGGAATTTTGCCCCAAAATAAGTGGAATTTCTGAGTTTTGCCCCAAAATAAGGAGAATTTCTGTCTTTTTGCCCCAACATATAGGGAATTTCTGTCTTTTTGCCCCACAATTAGGGGAATTTCTGCAATTTTGCTCCAAAATACGGGGAATTTCTGCCTTTTTGCCCGAAAATAAGAAGAATGCATACCTTTTTGCCATAAAAAAAAAGGAAATTTCTTCATTTTTGCTTCAAAATAAGGGGAATTTCTGCTTTTTTGCCTCTAAATAAGTGGAATTTCTGTATTTTCCTTCAAAACAAAGAGAATTTCTATTATTTTGGCCCCAAAATAAGTAAAATTTCTGACTTATTACCCTGAAATAAGTGAAATTTCTCCAATTTTGCCCCAAAATAAAATAAATTTCTGCCTTTTTGCCATTAAATAAGGGAAATTTCAGCCTTTTTAACTCAAAAGAAGGGGAATTTCTGCATTTTTGCCACAAAATAAAAGAAATTTCTTTTTTTTTGCCCCAACATAAGAAAAATTTCTGCCTTTTTTCCCTGAAATAAGTGAAATTTCTGCAATTTTGCCCCAAAATAAGTGAAATTTCTGCAATTTTGCCCCAAAATAAGGGAAATTTATGGAATTTTGCCCCAAAATAAGTGGAATTTCTGAGTTTTGCCCCGAAATAAGGAGAATTTCTGTCTTTTTGCCCCAACATATAGGGAATTTCTGCCTTTTTGCCCCACAATTAGGGGAATTTCTGCAATTTTGCTCCAAAATACGGGGAATTTCTGCTTTTTAGCCCAAAAATAAGTGGAATGTATACCTTTTGCCACAAAAAAGGGAAATTTCTTCATTTTTACTACAAAATAAAAGGAATTTCTGCTTTTTTGCCTCTAAAATAGTGGAATTTCTGTCTTTTTCCCTCAAAACAAAGGGAATTTCTGTCTTTTTTGCCCCATAATAAGGAAAATTTCTGACTTATTACAATGAAATAAGTGAAATTTCTGCAATTTTGCCTCAAAATAAGAGAAATTTCTGCCTTTTTGCCACCAAATAATGGGAATTTCAGCCTTTTTACCTCAAAATAAGGGGAATTTCTGCATTTTTGCCCCAAAATATGGGAGATTTCTGCCTTTTTGCCCCAAAATGAGAAAAATTTCTGCAATTTTGTACCAAAATCAAAGAAATTTCTGCCTTTTTGCACCAAAATAGGAAAATTTCTGAATTTTTTTTAAATAAGTGAAATTTCTGCAATTTTGCTACAAAATAAGTGAAATTTCTGCAATTTTGCCCCAAAATAAGGGAAATTTCTGGAATTTTGCCCCAAAATAAGTGGAATTTCTGAGTTTTGCCCCGAAATAAGGAGAATTTCTGTCTTTTTGCCCCAACATATAGGGAATTTCTGCCGTTTTGCCCTACAATTAGGGGAATTTCTGCAATTTTGATCCAAAATACGGGGAATTTCTGCCTTTTGCCCGAAAATAAGAAGAATGCATACCTTTTTGCGATAAAAAAGAAAAATTTCTTCAGTTTTGCTCCAAAATAAGGGGAATTTCTGCTTTTTTGCCTCTAAATAAGTGGAATTTCTGACTTTATCCTTCAAAACAAAGGGAATTTTTGTCTTTTTTGCCCCAAAATAAGGAAAATTTCTGACTTATTACCCTGAAATAAGTGAAATTTCTGCAATTTTGCCCCATAATAAGTGGAATTTCTGAGTTTTGCCCCAAAATAAGGAGAATTTCTGTCTTTTTCCCTGAACATACAGGGAATTTCTGCCTTTTCGCCCCACAATTAGGGGAATTTCTGCAATTTTGCTCCAAAATACGGGGAATTTCTGCTTTTTTGCCCGAAAATATAAAGAATGCATACCTTTTTGCCATAAAAAAAAGAAATTTCTTCATTTTTGCTCCAAAATAAGGGGAATTTATGCTTTTTTGCCTCTAAATAAGTGGAATTTCTGTCTTTTCCCCCCAAAACAAAGAAAATTTCTGTCATTTGACCTCAAAATAAGGAAAATTTCTGACTTATTACCCTGAAATAAGTGAAATTTCTGCAATTTTGCCCCAAAATAAGGGAAATTTCTGCCTTTTTGCCCCCAATGAAGGGGAATTTCAGCTTTTTTACCTCAAAATAAGGGGAATTTCTGCCTTTTTCAGACAAAATATTAGGAATTTCTGCCTTTTTGCACCAAAATAAGGAAAATTTCTGCTTTTTTTCTCTGAAATAAGTGAAATTTCTGCAATTTTGCCCCAAAATAAGTGAAATTTCTGCAATTTTGCCCCTAAATAAGGGAAATGTCTGGAATTTTGCCCCAAAATAAGTGGAATTTCTGAGTTTTGCCCCAAAATAAGGAGAATTTCTCTCTTTTTGTCCTAAAAATATAGGGAATTTCTGCATTTTTGCCCCACATTTAGGGGAATTTCTGCAATTTTGCTCCAAAATACGGGGAATTTCTGCCTTTTTGCACGAATATATAAAGAATGCATACCTTTTTGCCATAAAAAGGAAATTTCTTCATTTTTGCTCCAAAATAAGGGGAATTTCTTCAATTTTGCTCCAAAATACGGGGAATTTCTTCTTTTTAGCCCAAAAATAAGGGGAATGTATACCTTTTGCCACAAAAAAGATAAATTTCTTAATTTTTGCTTCAAAATAAGAAGAATTTCTGCTTTTTTGCCTCTAAATAAGTGGAATTTCTGTCTTTTTCCCCCAAAACCAAGGAAATTTCTGTTTTTTGCCCCAAAATAAGGAAAATTTCTGACTTATTACCCTGAAATAAGTGAAATTTCTGCAATTTTGCCTCAAAATAAGGGAAATTTCTGCCTTTTTGCCCCCAAATAAGGGGAATTTCAGCCTTTTTACCTCAAAATAAGAGGAATTTATGCATTTTTGCCCCAAAATATAAGAGATTTATGCCTTTTTGCCCCCAAATAAGAAAAATTTCTGCAATTTTGTACCAAAATAAAAGATATTTCTGCCTTTTGCATCAAAAGAAGAAAATTTCTGCTTTTTTTTCTGAAATAAGTGAAATTTTTGCAATTTTGCCCCAAAATAAGTGAAATTTCTGCAATTTTGCCCCAAAATAAGTGATATTTCTGGAATTTTGCCCCAAAATAAGTGGAATTTCTGAGTTTTGCCCCAAAATAGAGAATTTCTGTCTTTTTGCCCCAACCTATAGGGAATTTCTGCCTTTTTGCCCCACAATTAGGGGAATTTATGCAATTTTGCTCCAAAATACGGGGAATTTCTGCTTTTTAGCCTGAAAATAAGGGGAATGTATACCTTTTGCCACAAAAAAGGGAAATTTCTTCATTTTTGCACCAAAATAAGGGAAATTTCTGCTTTTTTGCTTCTAAATAAGTGGAATTTCTGTCTTTTTTTCCCAAAACAAAGGGAATTTCTGTCTTTTTTGCCCCAAATAAGGAAAATTTCTGACTTATTACCCTGAAATAAGTGAAATTTCTCCAATTTTGACCCAGAATAAGGAAAATTTCTGCTTTTTGCCCCCAAATAAGGGGAATTTCTGCCTTTTTACCTCAAAATAAGGGGAATTTTTGCATTTTTACCACAAAATATTTGGAATCTCTGCATTTTTGCCCAAAAATAAGGAAAATTTCTGCCTTTTTACTATGAAATAAGTGAAATTTCTGCAATTTTGCCCCAAGATAAGTGAAATTTCTGCAATTTTGCTACAAAATTAGGGAAATTTCTGGAATTTTGCCCCAAAATAAGTGGAATTTCTGAGTTTTGCCCCAAAATAAGGAGAATTTCTGTTTTTTTGCCCTAACATATAGGGAATTTCTGCCTTTTTGCCCCACAATTAGGGGAATTTCTGCAATTTTGCTCCAAAATACGGGTAATTTCTGCTTTCTAGCCCAAATATAAGTGGAATGTATACCTTTTGCCACAAAAAAGGGAAATTTCTTCATTTTTACTCCAAAATAAAAGGAATTTCTGCTTTTTTGCCTCTAAAAAAGTGGAATTTCTGTCTTTTTTCCCCAAAACAAAGGGAATTTTTGTCTTTTTTGCCCCAAAATAAGGAAAATTTCTGACTTATTACACTGAAATAAGTGAAATTTCTGAATTTTGCCTCAAAATAAGGGAAATTTCTGCCTTTTTGCCCCCAAATAAGGGAAATTTCGCCTTTTTTCCTCAAAATAAGAGGAATTTCTGCATTTTTGCCCCAATATATAGTGATTTCTGCCTTTTTGCCCCCAAAAAAAGAAAAATTTCTGCAATTTTGTATCAAAATAAAAAAATTTCTGCCTTTTTGCACCAAAATAGGAAAATTTCTGAATTTTTTTCTTAAATAAGTTAAATTTCTGCAAATTTGCCCCAAAATAAGTGAAATTTCTACAATTTTGCCCCCAAATAAGGGAAATTTCTGGAATTTTGCACCAAAATAAGTGGAATTTCTGAGTTTTGCCCAAAAATAAGGAGAATTTCTGTCTTTTTGCCCCAAAATATAGGGAATTTCTCCCTTCTTGCCCCACCATTAGGGGAATTTCTGCAATTTTGCTTCAAAATAGGGGGAATTTCTGCCTTTTTGCCCAAAAATAAGAAGAATGCATATCTTTTTGCGATAAAAAAGGGAAATTTCTTCAGTTTTGCTCCAAAATAAGGGGAATTTCTGCTTTTGTGCCTCTAAATAAGTGGAATTTCTTTCTTTTTCCCCAAAACAAAGAGAATTTCTGTCTCTTTTGCCCCAAAGTAAAAACAATTTCTGAATTATTACCCTGAAATAAGTGAAATTTCTGCAATTTTGCCCCAAAATAAGGGAAATTTCTGCCTTTTTGCCCCCAAATAAGGGGAATTTCAGCCTTTTTACCTCAAAATAAGAGAAATTTCTGCATTTTTGCCACAAAATATGGGAGATTTCTGCCTTTTCGCCCCAAAATAAGAAAAATTTCTGCCATTTTGTACCCAAATAAAAGAAATTTCTGCCTTTTTGTACCAAAATAAATAAATTCTGCTTTTTTTTTCTGAAATAAGTGAAATTTCTGCAATTTTGCCCCAAAATAAGTGAAATTTCTGCAATTTTGCCCTAAAATAAGGGAAATTTCTGGAATTTTGCCCCAAAATAAGTGGAATTTCTGAGTATTGCCCCGAAATAAGGAGAATTTCTGTCTTTTTGCCCCAACATATAGGGAATTTCTGCCTTTTTGCCCCACAATTAGGGGAATTTCTGCAATTTTGCTCCAAAATACGGGGAATTTCTGCCTTTTTGCCCGAAAATAAGAAGAATGCATAGCTTTTTGCCATAAAAAAGGGAAATTTCTTTATTTTTGCTCCAAAATAAGGGGAATTTCTGCAATTTTGATCCAAAATACGGGGAATTTCTGCTTTTTAGCCCGAAAATAAGCGGAATGTATACCTTTTGCCACAAAAAAAGATAAATTTCTTCATTTTTGCTCCAATAAAGAAGAATTTCTGCTTTTTTGCCTCTAAATAAGTGGAATTTCTGTCTTTTTCCCCCTAAACAAAGGGAATTTCTGTTTTTTGCCCCAAAGTAAGAAAAATTTCTGACTTATTACCCTGAAATAAGTGAAATTTCTGCAATTTTGCCTCAAAATAAGGGAAATTTCTGTCTTTTTGCCCCCAAATAAGGGAAATTTCAGCCTTTTTACCTCAAAATAAGAGGAATTTATGCATTTTTGCCGCAAAATATAGGGGATTTCTGCTTTTTGCCCCCAAATAAGAAAAATTTCTGCAATTTTGTACCAAAATAAAAGAAATTTCTGCCTTTTTGCACCAAAATAAGAAAATTTCTGCTTTTTTTCTGAATAAATTGAAATTTCTGCAATTTTGCCAAAATAAGTGAAATTTCTGCAATTTTGCCCCAAAATAACTGAAATTTCTGGAATTTTGTCCCAAAATAAGTGGAATTTCTGAGTTTTGCCCCAAAATAAAAAGAATTTCTGTCTTTTTGCCCCACAATTAGGGGAATTTCTGCAATTTTGCTCCAAAATACGGGGAATTTCTGCTTTTTAGCCTGAAAATAAGAAGAATGCATACCTTTTGCCACAAAAAAAAATTTCTTCATTTTTGCTCCAAAATAAGGGGTATTTCTGCTTTTTTGCTTCTTAATAAGTGGAATTTCTGACTTTTTCCCCCAAAACAAAAAAAATTTCTGTCTTTTTTGCCCCAAATAAGGAAAATTTCTGACTTATTACCCTGAAATAAGTGAAATTTCTTCAATTTTGCCCCCAAATAAGGGAAATTTCTGCTTTTTGCCCCCAAATAAGGGAAATTTCTGCCTTTCTATCACAAAATAAGGGGAATTTTTGCATTTTTGCCACAAAATATTTGGAATTTCTTCATTTTTGCCCCAAAATGAGGAAAATTTCTGCCTTTTTACCATGAAATAAGTGAAATTTCAGCAATTTTGCTCCAAAATAAGTGAAATTTCTGCAATTTTGCCCCAAAATAAGGGAAATTTCTGGAATTTTGCCCTAAAATAAGTGGAATTTCTGAGTTTTGCCCCAAAATAAGGAGAATTTCTGTCTTTTTGCCACAACATATAGGGAATTTCTCCCTTTTTGCCCCACAATTAGGGGAATTTCTGCAATTTTGCTCCAAAATAGGGGAATTTCTGCCCTTTTGCCCGAAAATAAGAAGAATGCATACCTTTTTGCCATAAAAAAAGAAAATTTCTTCAGTTTTGCCCCAAAATAAGGGAAATTTCTGCAATTTTGCCCCAATGTAAAGGAAATTTCTGCAATTTTGCCCCAAAATAAGGGGAATTTCTGACTCTTTGCTCCCGAAAAAGGAGATTTTCTGTCTTTTTGCCCCAAAATAAGAACAATTTCTGACTTTTTGCCCGAAAATTATGAGAATTTCTGCAATTTTGCTCCAAAATACAAAGAATTTCTGCCTTTTTGCCCGAAAATAAAGGGAATGTATACCTTTTTGCCATAAAAAAGCAAATTTCTTCATTTTTGCCCCAAAATAAGGGGAATTTCCACCTTTTTGACTCAAAATAAGTGCAATTTCTGCCTTTTCCCCAAAATAAACGAAATTTCTGTCTTTTTGCCCCAAAATAAGGGGAATTTCAGCCTTTTTACCTCAAAATAAGGGGAATTTCTGCCTTTTTGCCCCAAAATATGAGGAATTTCTGACTTTTTGCCCCAAAATAAGAAAAATTTCTGCAATTTTGTACCAAAATAAAAAAAATTTCTGCCTTTTTGCCCCCCCAAAAAAAATTTCTGCCTTTTTTCCCTGAAATACGTGAAATTTCTGCAATTTTGCCCCAAAATAAGGGAAATTTCTACAATTTTGCCCCAATGTAAAGGAAATTTCTGCAATTTTGCCCCAAAATAAGGGGAATTTCTGACTGTTTGCTCCCGAAAAAGGAGATTTTCTGTATTTTTGCCCCATAATAAGGAGAATTTCTGCCTTTTTGCCCAAAAATTATGAGAATTTCTGCAATTTTGCTTCAAAATACAGGGAATTTCTGTTTTTTAGCCCCAAAATAAAGGGAATTTCTGCATTTTACCTCAAATTGAGAATAATTTCTGCCTTTTGCCTCAAAATAAGGGGAATTTTCTGCCTTTTTGTTTCAAAATAAGATAAATTTCTTCAATTTTGTACCATAATAAAAGAAATTTCTGCTCTTTGCCCCAAAATAAAAGGAATTTCTGACTTTTTGCCCTGAAATAAATGAAATTTCTGCAATTTTGCCCGAAAATAAGAGAAATTTGTGCCTCTTAGCCCCAAAATAAGAAGAAGTTTTGCCTTTTGCCCCAAAATATGGGGAATTTCAGCATTTTACCTCAAAATAAGAATTTCAGCCTTTTTGCCCCAAAATAAGGAAAATTTCTGCAATTTTGCCCCAAAATAAGGGGAATTTCTTCCTTTTTGCCCCAAAATAAAGGATATTTCAGCCTTTTTACCTGAAAATAAGTGAAATTTCTGCAATTTTGCCCCAAATAAGGGAAATTTCTGCAATTTTGCCTCAAAATAAGGTAAATTCCTGCAATTTTGCCCCAAAATAAGTGGAATTTCTGAGTTTTGTCCCAAAACAAGAAGAATTTCTGTCTTTTTGCCCCAACATATAGGGAATTTCTGCCTTTTTGCCCAACAATTAGGGGAATTTCTTCATTTTTGCTTCAAAATAAGGGGAATTTCTGCCTTTTTGCCTCTAAAGAAGTGGAATTTCTGTATTTTCCTTCCAAAACAAAGGGAATTTCTGTGTTTTTTGCCCCAAAATAAGGAAAATTTCTGACTTATTACCCTGAAATAAGTGAAATGTTTGCAATTATGCCCCAAAATAAGGGAAATTTCTGCCTTTTTGCCCCCAAATAAGAGGAATTTCAGCCTTTTTACCTCAAAATAAGGGGAATTTCTGCATTTTTGCCACAAAATATTAGGAATTTCTGCCTTTTTGCCCCAAAATAACAAAAATTTCTGCCATTTTTACCTGAAATAAGTGAAATTTCTGCAATTTTGCCCCAAAATAAGTAAAATTTCTGCAATTTTGCCCCAAAATAAGGGAAATTTCTGGAATTTTGCCCCAAAATAAGTGGAATTTCTGAGTTTTGCCCCAAAATAAGGAGAATTTCTGTCTTTTTGCCCCAACATATAGGGAATTTCTGCCTTTTTGCCCCACAATTAGGGGATTTTCTGCAATCTTGCTCCTAAATACGGGGAATTTCTGCTTTTTTGCCCTAAAATAAGGGGAATGTATAACTTTTGCCACAAAAAAGGGAAATTTCTTCATCTTTGCCCCAAAAGAAGAGGAATTTCTGCCTTCTTACCTCACAATAAGTGAAATTTCTGCCTTTTTACCCCAAAATAAACGGAATTTCTGACTTTTAGCCCCAAAATAAAAGGAATTTTTGAATTTTGCCCTGAAATAAGTGAAATTTCTGCAATTTTGCCCTAAAATAAGGGAAATTTCTGCCTTTTTGCCCCCAAATAAGGGGAATTTCAGCCTTTTTACCTCAAAATAAAGGGAATTTCTGCATTTTTGCCACAAAATATTAGGAATTTCTGCCTTTTTGCCCCAAAATAAGAAAAATTTCTGCCTTTTTTTTATCTGAAATAAGTGAAATTTCTGCAATTTTGCCCCAAAATAAGTGAAATTTCTGCAAATTTGCCCCAAAATAAGGGAAATTTCTGGAATTTTACTCCAAAATAAGTGGAATTTCTGAGTTTTGCCCCAAAATAAGGAGAATTTCTGTCTTTTTGCCCCAACATATAGGGAATTTCTGCCTTTTTGCCCCACAATTAGGGGATTTTCTGCAATTGTGCTCCAAAAAACGGGATATTTCTGCTTTTTTGCCCGAAAATAAGGAGAATATATACCTTTTGCCACAAAAAAGGGGAAATTTCTTCATTTTTGCCCCAAAATAAGAGGAATTTCTGCCTTCTTACCTCACAATAAGTGAAATTTCTGCCTTTTTACCCAAAAATAAACAAAATTTCTCTTTTTGCCCAAAAATAAAAGGAATTTTTGAATTTTGCCCTGAAATAAGTGAAATTTCTGCAATTTTGCCCCAAAATAAGGGAAATTTTTGCCTTTTTGCCACAAAATAAAGGGAATTTCTGTCTTTTTGCCCCAAAATAAGGGATATTTCAGCATTTTACCTCATGATAAGGGGAATCTCTTTCTTTTTGCCCCAAAATATGGGGAATTTCTTCATTTTTGCCCCAAAATAAAGAAAATTTCTGCAATTTTGTACCAAAATAAAAGAAATTTCTGCCTTTTTGCCCCAAAATAAGAGAAATTTCTGTGCTTTTTCCCTGAAATAAGTGAAATTTCTGCAATTTTGCCCCAAAATAAGGGAAATTTCTGCAATTTTGCCCCAAAATAAAGGAAATTTCTGCAATTTTGCCCCAAAATAAGGGGTATTTCTGACTTTTGCCCTGATATAAGGAGAATTTCTGTCTTTCTGTTCCAAAATAATGTGAATTTCTGCATTTTCCCTCAAAATTAGAGGAATATGTGCAATTTTGCTTCAAAATACGGGGAAATCTGCCTTATTGCACAAAAATAAAGGAAATTTCTGCATTTTTGCACCAATATAAGGGGAATTTCTGAAATTTAGCTTTAAAATACGGGGAATTTCTGCGTTATTGTCCGAAATAAAGTGGAATTTCTGCCTTTTTGCCCTGAAATATTTGAAATTTCTGCAATTTTACCCCAAAATAAGGGGAATTTCTGTTTTTGGCCCCAAAATTAGGGGAATTTCTGCTTTTTGCCCCAAAATAAGGCAAATTTCTGCAATTTTGCCCCGAAATAAAGGAAATTTCTGCAATTTTGCCCCAAAATAATAGGAATTTCTGCCTTTTTGCCGAAAAAAAGGGGAATTTCATCATTTTACCTCCAAATAAGGGGAATTTCTGCCTTTTTGCCACAAAATATGGGGAATATCTGCCCTATTGCCCTTAAATAAGGAAAATTTCTGCTTTTCTGCCCCAATTAACGGGAATTTCTGCCTTTTTGCCACAAAGTAAAGGGCATTTCTGCCTTTTTACCCCAAAATAACGGGAATTTCAGCCTTTTTACCTCAAAATAAGGGGAATTTCTGCCTTTTTCCCCAAAATATGGGTAATTTTTGCCTTTTTGTTCCAAAATAAGGAAAATTTCTACAATTTTGTATCAAAATAAAAGAAATTTCTGCTTTTTGCCCCAAAATAAAAGGAATTTCTGACTTTTTGCCCTGAAATAAATGAAATTCCTGCAATTATGCCCGAAAATAAGGGAAATTTGTGTATTTTTGCCTCCAAATGAGGGGAATTTCTGCCTTTTTGCCCCAAAATATGGGGAATTTCAGGATTTTACCTCATAATAAAGGAAATTTTAGGCTTTTTGCACCAAAATATGGGAAATTTCTGCCTTTTTGCCCCAAAATAAGAAAAATTTCTGCAAGTCTGTAACAATATAAAAGAAATTTCTAAAATTTTGACCCGAAATAAGGGAAATTTCTGATTTTTGCCCCAAAATAATGAGAATTTCTCTATTTTTGCCCCAAAATAAAGGGAATTTCTGCCTTTATGCCCCAAAATTATGGGAGTTTCTGCAATTTTGCTCCAAAATAAGAGGAATTTCTGCTTTTTTACCCGAAATTAAGTGGATTTTCTGCCTTTTTGCCCCTAAAGAAAAAAAATTTCTGCAATTTTATTCCAAAATAAGGGGAATTTCTGCCTTTCTGCCTTAAAATAAGGGGAATTTCTGTCTTTTTGCCCTGAAATATGTGAAATTTCTGCAATTTTACCCCAAAATAAGGTGAATTTCTGCCTTTTTGCCCCAAAATAATGGGAATTTCTGCCTTTTTGCCCCAAAATAAGAAAAATTTTGCTTTTTTTCTCTGAAATAAGTGAAATTTCTGCAATTTTGCCCTAAAATAAGGGAAATTTCTGCAATTTTTCCCCATAATAAGGGAAATTTCTGCAATTTTGCCCCAAAATAAGGGGAATTTCTGTTTTTTGCCCCCAAATAAGGAAAATTTCTGCAATTTTGCCCTAAAATAAGAAGAATTTCTGCCTTTTTGCCCTAAAATAAGGAGAATTTCTGCCTTTTTGCCCAAAAATAAAGAAAATTACTGTATTTTTTTACCCTAAAATTAGGTGAATTTCTGCAATTTATTCTCCAAAATACGGGAATTTTCTCCCTTTTTTGCCGAAAATAAGGGGAATTTCTGACATTTTGCCGCTAAATAAGTGAAATTTCTGCAATTTTGCCCCAAAATAAGAGAAATTTCTGCAATTTTTCCCTAAAATAAGGGGATTATCTGCTTTTTTTGCCGAAAATAAGGGGAATTTCTGACATTTTGCCGCAAAAAAGTGAAATTTCTGCAGTTTTACCCCAAAATAATAGGAATTTCTGCCTTTTTGCCCAAAAATTAGGGGAATTTCTGCAATGTTGCTCCAAAATACGGGGAATTTGTGCCATTTTGCCCAAAAATAAAGGGAATTTATACCTTTTTGTCCATAAAAAAAGCAAATTTCTTCATTTTTGCCCCAAAATAAGGGGATTTTCCACCTTTTTGACTCAAAATAAGTGCAATTTCTGCCTTTTCCCCAAAATAAACAAAATTTCTGTCTTTTTGCCCCAAAATAAGGGGAATTACAGCCTTTTTACCTCAAAATAAGGGGAATTTCTGCCTTTTTGCCCCAAAATATGAGGAATTTCTGACTTTTTGCCCCAAAATAAGAAAAATTTCTGCAATTTTGTACCAAAATAAGAAAAATTTCTGCCTTTTTGCCCCCCCAAAAAAATTTTCGCCTTTTTTCCCTGAAATAAGTGAAATTTCTGCAATTTTGCCCCAAAATATGGAAATTTCTGCAATTTTGCCCCAATGTAAAGGAAATTTCTGCAATTTTGCCCCAAAATAAGGAAAATTTCTGACTGTTTGCTCCCAAAAAAGGAGATTTTCTGTCTTTTTGCCCCAAAATAAGGAGAATTTTTGCCTTTTGCCCGAAAATTATGAGAATTTCTGCAATTTTGCTTCAAAATACGGGGAATTTCTGCTTTCTAGCCCCAAAATAAAGGGAATTTCTGCATTTTACCACAAAATAAGAATAGTTTCTGCCTTTTGCCTCAAAATAAGGGGAATTTTCTGCCTTTTTGTTTCAAAATAAGAAAAATTTCTTCAATTTTGTACCATAATAAAAGAAATTTCTGCTCTTTGCCCCAAAATAAAAGGAATTTCTGAATTTTTGCCCTGAAATAAATGAAATTTCTGCAATTTTGCCCGAAAATAAGGGAAATTTGTGCTTTTTTGCCCCAAAATAAGAAGAATTTTTTCCTTTTGCCCCAAAATATGGGGAATTTCAGCATTTTACCTCAAAATAAGAAGAATTTCAGCCTTTTTGCCCCAAAATAAGAAAAATTTCTGCAATTTTGCCCCAAAATAAGGGGAATTTCTTCCTTTTTGCCCCAAAATAAAGGATATTTCAGTCTTTTTACGTGAAAATAAGTGAAATTTCTGCAATTTTGCCCCAAATAAGGAAAATTTCTGCAATTTTGCCCCAAAATAAGGTAAATTCCTGCAATTTTGCCCCAAAATAAGTGGAATTTTTGAGTTTTGCCCCAAAATAAGGAGAATTTCTGTCTTTTTGCCCCAACATATAGGGAATTTCTGCATTTTTGCCCCACAATTAGGGGAATTTCTGTCTTTTTTGCCCCAAAATAAGGAAAATTTCTGACTTATTACCCTGAAATAAGTGAAATGTCTGCAATTTTGCCCCAAAATAAGAAAAATTTCTGCCTTTTTGCACCCAAATAAGGGGAATTTCAGCCTTTTTACCTCAAAATAAGGGGAATTTCTGCATTTTTGCCACAAAATATTAGGAATTTCTGCCTTTTTGCCCCAAAATAAGAAAAATTTCTGCCATTTTTACCTGAAATAAGGGAAATTTCTGCAATTTTGCCCCAAAATAAGTGAAATTTCTTCAATTTTGCCCCAAAATAAGGGAAATTTCTGGAATTTTGCCCCAAAATAAGTGGAAATTCTGAGTTTTGCCCCAAAATAAAGAGAATTTCTGCCTTTTTGCCCCACAATTAGGGGAATTTCTGCAATTTTGCTCCAAAATACGGGGAATTTCTGCCTTTTTGCCGAAAATAAGGGGAATGCATACCTTTTTGCCATAAAAAAGGGAAATTTCTTCATTTTTGCCCCAAATGAAGGGAAATTTCTGCCTTTTTGCCCTGAAATATGTGAAATTTCTGCAATTTTAGCCCAAAATAAGGTGAATTCCTGCCTTTTTGCCATCAAAATAATGGGAATTTCTGCCTTTTTGCCCCACAATTAGGGGATTTTCTGCAATTGTGCTCCAAAATACGGGGAATTTCTGCTTTTTTGCCCGAAAATAAGGGGAATGTATACCTTTTGCCACAAAAAAGGAAAATTTCTTCATTTTTGCCGCAAAATAAGAGGAATTTCTGCCTTCTTACCTCAAAATAAGTGAAATTTCTGCCTTTTTACCCAAAAGTAAATGGAATTTCTGTCTTTTTGCCCCAAAATAAAAGCAATTTTTGAATTTTGCCCTGAAATAAGTGAAATTTCTGCAATTTTGCCCCAAAATAAGGGAAATTTCTGGAATTTTGCCCCAAAATAAATGGAATTTCTGAGTTTTGCCCGAAAATAAGGAGAATTTCTGTCTTTTTGCCCCAACATATCGGGAATTTCTGCATTTTTGCCCCACAATTAGGGGAATTTCTGCAATTTTGCTCCAAAATACGGGGAATTTCTGCCTTTTTGCCCGAAATTAAGGGGATTTTCTGCCTTTTTGCCCCCAAACAAGGGAAATTTCTGCAATTTTAACCCAAAATATGAAGAATTTCTGCCTTTTTACCCCCAAATAAGGGGAATTTCTGCCTTTTTGCCCTGAAATATGTGAAATGTTTGAAATTTTACCCCAAAAGAAGGTGAATTTCTGTCTTTGTGCCCCAAAATAATGGAAATTTCTGCATTTTGCCCTAAAATAAAAAAAATTTTTGTTTTTTTCTCTGAAATAAATGAAATTTCTGCACTTTTGCCTTACAATAAAAGAAATTTCTGCAATTTTTCCCCATAATAAAGGAAATTTCTGCAATTTTTTCTAAAATAAGGGGAATTTCTGATTTTTGCCACAAAATAAGGGGAATTTCTGCCTTTTTGCCTTAAAATAAAGAAAATTACTGCATGTTTTACCCCAAAATTAGGTGAATTTCTGCAATTTTGCTCCAAAATACGGGAATTTTTACCCTTTTCGCCGAAAATGAAGTGAATTTCTGCCATTTTGCCGCGAAATAAGTGAAATTTCTGCAGTTTTACCCCAAAATAAGGGGAAGTTCTGCGTTTTTGCCCCAAAATTAGAGGAATTTCTGCAATTTTTCTCCAAAATACAGGGAATTTCTGCCTTTTTGCCCGAAAATAAAAAGAATGTATACCTTTTGCCATAAAAAAGGGAAATTTCTTCATTTTTACTCCAAAATAAGGGGATTTTCCGCCTTTTTGACTCAAAATAAGTGCAATTTCTGACTTTTCCCCAAAAATAAACGGAATTTCTGACTTTTTGCCCTGAAATAAGTTAAATTTCTAAAATTTTTCCCCAAAAATAAGGGAAATATCTGCTTTTTGCCCCAAAATAAGGGGAATTTCTGACTTTTTGCCCCAAAATAAGGGGAATGTCAGCCTTTTTTCCCCAAAATAAGGGGGAATTTCTGCATATTTGCCCCAAATAATGGGAAATTTCTGACTTTTTGCCCCAAAATAAGAAAAATTTCTGCAATTTAGTACCAAAATAAAAAAAATTTCTGCTTTTTTGCCCCAAAATAAGAAAATTTCTGCTTTTTTTTCTGAAATAAGTAAAATTTCTGCAATTTTGCCTCAAAATAAGTGAAATTTCTGCAATTTTGCCCCAAAATAAGGGATATTTCTGGAATTTTGCACCAAAATAAGTGGAATTTCTGAGTTTTGCCCCAAAATAAGGAGAATTTCTGTCTTTTTGCCCCAAAATATAGGGAATTTCTCCCTTCTTGCCCCACCATTAGGGGAATTTCTGCAATTTTGCTTCAAAATACGGGGAATTTCTGCCTTTTTGCCCGAAAATAAGAAGAATGCATACCTTTTTGCCATAAAAAAGGGAAATTTCTTCAGTTTTGCTCTAAAATAAGGGGAATTTCTGCTTTTTTGCCTCTAAATAAGTGGAATTTCTGTCTTTATCCCCCAAAACAAAGAGAATTTCTGTTATTTTTGCCCCAAAGTAAAAACAATTTCTGACTTATTACCCTGAAATAAGTGAAATTTCTGCAATTTTGCCCCAAAATAAGGGAAATTTCTGCCTTTTTGCCCCCAAATAAGGGGAATTTCAGCCTTTTTATCTCAAAATAAGAGGAATTTCTGCATTTTTGCCACAAAATATGGGAGATTTCTGCCTTTTCGCCGCAAAATAAGAAAAATTTCTGCAATTTTGTACCAAAATAAAAGAAATTTCTGCCTTTTTGCACCAAAATAAATAAATTCTGCTTTTTTTCTGAAATAAGTGAAATTTCTGCAATTTTGCCCCAAAATAAGTGAAATTTCTGCAATTTTGCCCTAAAATAAGGGAAATTTCTGGAATTTTGCCCCAAAATAAGTGGAATTTCTGAGTTTTGCCCCGAAATAAGGAGAATTTCTGTCTTTTTGCCCCAACATATAGGGAATTTCTGCCTTTTTGCCCCACAATTAGGGGAATTTCTGCAATTTTGCTCCAAAATACGGGGAATTTCTGCCTTTTTGCCCGAAAATAAGAAGAATGCATACCTTTTTACCATAAAAAAGGGAAATTTCTTTATTTTTGCTCCAAAATAAGGGGAATTTCTGCAATTTTGATACAAAATACGGGGAATTTCTGCTTTTTAGCCCGAAAATAAGCGGAATGTATACCTTTTGCCACAAAAAAAGATAAATTTCTTCATTTTTGCTCCAATAAAGAAGAATTTCTGCTTTTTTGCCTCTAAATAAGTGGAATTTCTGTCTTTTTCCCCCAAAACAAAGGGAATTTCTGTTTTTTGCCCCAATGTAAGAAAAATTTCTGACTTATTACCCTGAAATAAGTGAAATTTCTGCAATTTTGCCTCAAAATAAGGGAAATTTCTGTCTTTTTGCCCCCAAATAAGGGAAATTTCAGCCTTTTTACCTCAAAATAAGAGGAATTTATGCATTTTTTCCCCCAAAATATAGGGGATTTCTGCTTTTTGCCCCCAAATAAGAAAAATTTCTGCAATTTTGTACCAAAATAAAAGAAATTTCTGCCTTTTTGCACCAAAATAAGAAAATTTCTGCTTTTTTTCTGAAATAATTGAAATTTCTGCAATTTTGCCAAAATAAGTGAAATTTCTGCAATTTTGCCCCAAAATAAGTGAAATTTCTGGAATTTTGTCCCAAAATAAGTGGAATTTCTGAGTTTTGCCCCAAAATAAAAAGAATTTCTGTCTTTTTGCCCCACAATTAGGGGAATTTCTGCAATTTTGCTCCAAAATACGGGGAATTTCTGCTTTTTAGCCTGAAAATAAGAAGAATGCATACCTTTTGCCACAAAAAAAAAATTTCTTCATTTTTGCTCCAAAATAAAAGGTATTTCTGCTTTTTTGCTTCTAAATAAGTGGAATTTCTGACTTTTTCCCCCAAAACAAAAGGAATTTCTGTCTTTTTTGCCCCAAATAAGGAAAATTTCTGACTTATTACCCTGAAATAAGTGAAATTTCTTCAATTTTGCCCCATAATAAGGGAAATTTCTGCTTTTTGCCCCCAAATAAGGGAAATTTCTGCCTTTTTATCACAAAATAAGGGGAATTTTTTGCATTTTTGCCACAAAATATTTGGAATTTCTTCATTTTTGCCCCAAAATGAGGAAAATTTCTGCCTTTTTTCCCTGAAATAAGTGAAATTTCTGCAATTTTGCCCCAAAATAAGGGAAATTTCTGCAATTTTGCCCCAATGTAAAGGAAATTTCTGCAATTTTGCCCCAAAATAAGGGGAATTTCTGACTGTTTGCTCCCGAAAAAGGAGATTTTCTGTCTTTTTGCCCCAAAATAAGAACAATTTCTGACTTTTTGCCCGAAAATTATGAGAATTTCTGCAATTTTGCTCCAAAATACAAAGAATTTCTGCCTTTTTGCCCGAAAATAAAGGGAATGTATACCTTTTTGCCATAAAAAAGCAAATTTCTTCATTTTTGCCCCAAAATAAGGGGAATTTCCACCTTTTTGACTCAAAATAAGTGCAATTTCTGCCTTTTCCCCAAAATAAACGAAATTTCTGTCTTTTTGCCCCAAAATAAGGGGAATTTCAGCCTTTTTACCTCAAAATAAGGGGAATTTCTGCCTTTTTGCCCCAAAATATGGGGAATTTCTGACTTTTTGCCCCAAAATAAGAAAAATTTCTGCAATTTTGTACCAAAATAAAAAAAATTTCTGCCTTTTTGCCCCCCCAAAAAAATTTCTGCCTTTTTTCCCTGAAATACGTGAAATTTCTGCAATTTTGCCCCAAAATAAGGGAAATTTCTACAATTTTGCCCCAATGTATAGGAAATTTCTGCAATTTTGCCCCAAAATAAGCGGAATTTCTGACTGTTTGCTCCCGAAAAAGGAGATTTTCTGTCTTTTTGCCCCATAATAAGGAGAATTTCTGCCTTTTTGCCCAAAAATTATGAGAATTTCTGCAATTTTGCTTCAAAATACAGGGAATTTCTGTTTTTTAGCCCAAGAATAAAGGGAATTTCTGCATTTTACCTCAAATTGAGAATAATTTCTGCCTTTTGCCTCAAAATAAGGGGAATTTTCTGCCTTTTTGTTTCAAAATAAGAAAAATTTCTTCAATTTTGTACCATAATAAAAGAAATTTCTGCTCTTTGCCCCAAAATAAAAGGAATTTCTGACTTTTTGCCCTGAAATAAATGAAATTTCTGCAATTTTGCCCGAAAATAAGAGAAATTTGTGCCTCTTTGCCCCAAAATAAGAAGAAGTTTTGCCTTTTGCCCCAAAATATGGGGAATTTCAGCATTTTACCTCAAAATAAGAATTTCAGCCTTTTTGCCCCAAAATAAGGAAAATTTCTGCAATTTTGCCCCAAAAAAAGGGGAATTTCTTCCTTTTTGCCCCAAAATAAAGGATATTTCAGCCTTTTTACCTGAAAATAATTGAAATTTCTGCAATTTTGCCCCAAATAAGGGAAATTTCTGCAATTTTGCCTCAAAATAAGGTAAATTCCTGCAATTTTGCCCCAAAATAAGTGGAATTTCTGAGTTTTGTCCCAAAATAAGAAGAATTTCTGTCTTTTTGCCCCAACATATAGGGAATTTCTGCCTTTTTGCCCGAAAATAAGAAGAATGCATACCTTTTTGCCATAAAAAAAAGGAAATTTCTTCATTTTTGCTTCAAAATAAGGGGAATTTCTGCTTTTTTGCCTCTAAATAAGTGGAATTTCTGTCTTTTCCTTCAAAACAAAGAGAATTTCTATTATTTTGGCCCCAAAATAAGTAAAATTTCTGACTTATTACCCTGAAATAAGTGAAATTTCTCCAATTTTGCCCCAAAATAAAATAAATTTCTGCCTTTTTGCCATTAAATAAGGGAAATTTCAGCCTTTTTACCTCAAAAGAAGGGGAATTTCTGCATTTTTGCCACAAAATAAAAAAAAATTTCTGTTTTTTTGCCCCAACATAAGAAAAATTTCTGCCTTTTTTCCCTGAAATAAGTGAAATTTCTGCAATTTTGCCCCAAAATAAGTGAAATTTCTGCAATTTTGCCCCAAAATAAGGGAAATTTATGGAATTTTGCCCCAAAATAAGTGGAATTTCTGAGTTTTGCCCCGAAATAAGGAGAATTTCTGTCTTTTTGCCCCAACATATAGGGAATTTCTGCCTTTTTGCCCCACAATTAGGGGAATTTCTGCAATTTTGCTCCAAAATACGGGGAATTTCTGCTTTTTAGCCCAAAAATAAGTGGAATGTATACCTTTTGCCACAAAAAGGGAAATTTCTTCATTTTTACTACAAAATAAAAGGAATTTCTGCTTTTTTGCCTCTAAAATAGTGGAATTTCTGTCTTTTTCCCCCAAAACAAAGGGAATTTCTGTCTTTTTTGCCCCATAATAAGGAAAATTTCTGACTTATTACAATGAAATAAGTGAAATTTCTGCAATTTTGCCTCAAAATAAGGGAAATTTCTGCCTTTTTGCCACCAAATAATGGGAATTTCAGCCTTTTTACCTCAAAATAAGGGGAATTTCTGCATTTTTGCCCCAAAATATGGGAGATTTCTGCCTTTTTGCCCCAAAATGAGAAAAATTTCTGCAATTTTGTACCAAAATCAAAGAAATTTCTGCCTTTTTGCACCAAAATAGGAAAATTTCTGAATTTTTTTTAAATAAGTGAAATTTCTGCAATTTTGCTACAAAATAAGTGAAATTTCTGCAATTTTGCCCCAAAATAAGGGAAATTTCTGGAATTTTGCCCCAAAATAAGTGGAATTTCTGAGTTTTGCCCCGAAATAAGGAGAATTTCTGTCTTTTTGCCCCAACATATAGGGAATTTCTGCCGTTTTGCTACACAATTAGGGGAATTTCTGCAATTTTGATCCAAAATACGGGGAATTTCTGCCTTTTGCCCGAAAATAAGAAGAATGCATACCTTTTTGCGATAAAAAAGAAAAATTTCTTCAGTTTTGCTCCAAAATAAGGGGAATTTCTGCTTTTTTGCCTCTAAATAAGTGGAATTTCTGTCTTTATCCTTCAAAACAAAGGGAATTTTTGTCTTTTTTGCCCCAAAATAAGGAAAATTTCTGACTTATTACCCTGAAATAAGTGAAATTTCTGCAATTTTGCCCCAAAATAAGTGAAATTTCTGCAATTTTGCCCCAAAATAAGGGAAATTTATGGAATTTTGCCCCAAAATAAGTGGAATTTCTGAGTTTTGCCCCGAAATAAGGAGAATTTCTGTCTTTTTGCCCCAACATATAGGGAATTTCTGCCTTTTTGCCCCACAATTAGGGGAATTTCTGCAATTTTGCTCCAAAATACGGGGAATTTCTGCTTTTTAGCCCAAAAATAAGTGGAATGTATACCTTTTGCCACAAAAAGGGAAATTTCTTCATTTTTACTACAAAATAAAAGGAATTTCTGCTTTTTTGCCTCTAAAATAGTGGAATTTCTGTCTTTTTCCCCCAAAACAAAGGGAATTTCTGTCTTTTTTGCCCCATAATAAGGAAAATTTCTGACTTATTACAATGAAATAAGTGAAATTTCTGCAATTTTGCCTCAAAATAAGGGAAATTTCTGCCTTTTTGCCACCAAATAATGGGAATTTCAGCCTTTTTACCTCAAAATAAGGGGAATTTCTGCATTTTTGCCCCAAAATATGGGAGATTTCTGCCTTTTTGCCCCAAAATGAGAAAAATTTCTGCAATTTTGTACCAAAATCAAAGAAATTTCTGCCTTTTTGCACCAAAATAGGAAAATTTCTGAATTTTTTTTAAATAAGTGAAATTTCTGCAATTTTGCTACAAAATAAGTGAAATTTCTGCAATTTTGCCCCAAAATAAGGGAAATTTCTGGAATTTTGCCCCAAAATAAGTGGAATTTCTGAGTTTTGCCCCGAAATAAGGAGAATTTCTGTCTTTTTGCCCCAACATATAGGGAATTTCTGCCGTTTTGCTACACAATTAGGGGAATTTCTGCAATTTTGATCCAAAATACGGGGAATTTCTGCCTTTTGCCCGAAAATAAGAAGAATGCATACCTTTTTGCGATAAAAAAGAAAAATTTCTTCAGTTTTGCTCCAAAATAAGGGGAATTTCTGCTTTTTTGCCTCTAAATAAGTGGAATTTCTGTCTTTATCCTTCAAAACAAAGGGAATTTTTGTCTTTTTTGCCCCAAAATAAGGAAAATTTCTGACTTATTACCCTGAAATAAGTGAAATTTCTGCAATTTTGCCCCATAATAAGTGGAATTTCTGAGTTTTGCCCCAAAATAAGGAGAATTTCTGTCTTTTTCCCTGAACATACAGGGAATTTCTGCCTTTTCGCCCCACAATTAGGGGAATTTCTGCAATTTTGCTCCAAAATACGGGGAATTTCTGCTTTTTTGCCCGAAAATATAAAGAATGCATACCTTTTTGCCATAAAAAAAGGAAATTTCTTCATTTTTGCTCCAAAATAAGGGGAATTTATGCTTTTTTGCCTCTAAATAAGTGGAATTTCTGTCTTTTCCCCCCAAAACAAAGAAAATTTCTGTCATTTGGCCCCAAAATAAGGAAAATTTCTGACTTATTACCCTGAAATAAGTGAAATTTCTGCAATTTTGCCCCAAAATAAGGGAAATTTCTGCCTTTTTGCCCCCAATGAAGGGGAATTTCAGCTTTTTTACCTCAAAATAAGGGGAATTTCTGCCTTTTTCAGACAAAATATTAGGAATTTCTGCCTTTTTGCACCAAAATAAGGAAAATTTCTGCTTTTTTTCTCTGAAATAAGTGAAATTTCTGCAATTTTGCCCCAAAATAAGTGAAATTTCTGCAATTTTGCCCCTAAATAAGGGAAATTTCTGGAATTTTGCCCCAAAATAAGTGGAATTTCTGAGTTTTGCCCCAAAATAAGGAGAATTTCTCTCTTTTTGTCCTAAAAATATAGGGAATTTCTGCATTTTTGCCCCACATTTAGGGGAATTTCTGCAATTTTGCTCCAAAATACGGGGAATTTCTGCCTTTTTGCACGAATATATAAAGAATGCATACCTTTTTGCCATAAAAAAGGGAAATTTCTTCATTTTTGCTCCAAAATAAGGGGAATTTCTTCAATTTTTCTCCAAAATTCGGGGAATTTCTTCTTTTTAGCCCAAAAATAAGGGGAATGTATACCTTTTGCCACAAAAAAGATAAAGTTCTTCATTTTTGCTTCAAAATAAGAAGAATTTCTGCTTTTTTGCCTCTAAATAAGTGGAATTTCTGTCTTTTTCCCCCAAAACCAAGGAAATTTCTGTTTTTTGCCCCAAAATAAGGAAAATTTCTGACTTATTACCCTGAAATAAGTGAAATTTCTGCAATTTTGCCTCAAAATAAGGGAAATTTCTGCCTTTTTGCCCCCAAATAAGGGGAATTTCAGCCTTTTTACCTCAAAATAAGAGGAATTTATGCATTTTTGCCCCAAAATATAAGAGATTTATGCCTTTTTGCCCCCAAATAAGAAAAATTTCTGCAATTTTGTACCAAAATAAAAGATATTTCTGCCTTTTGCATCAAAAGAAGAAAATTTCTGCTTTTTTTCTGAAATAAGTGAAATTTCTGCAATTTTGCCCCAAAATAAGTGAAATTTCTGCAATTTTGCCCCAAAATAAGTGATATTTCTGGAATTTTGCCCCAAAATAAGTGGAATTTCTGAGTTTTGCCCCAAAATAAAGAGAATTTCTGTCTTTTTGCCCCAACATATAGGGAATTTCTGCCTTTTTGCCCCACAATTAGGGGAATTTATGCAATTTTGCTCCAAAATACGGGGAATTTCTGCTTTTTAGCCTGAAAATAAGGGGAATGTATACCTTTTGCCACAAAAAAGGGAAATTTCTTCATTTTTGCACCAAAATAAGGGAAATTTCTGCTTTTTTGCTTCTAAATAAGTGGAATTTCTGTCTTTTTTTCCCAAAACAAAGGGAATTTCTGTCTTTTTTGCCCCAAATAAGGAAAATTTCTGACTTATTACCCTGAAATAAGTGAAATTTCTCCAATTTTGCCCCAGAATAAGGAAAATTTCTGCTTTTTGCCCCCAAATAAGGGGAATTTCTGCCTTTTTACCTCAAAATAAGGGGAATTTTTGCATTTTTACCACAAAATATTTGGAATCTCTGCATTTTTGCCCAAAAATAAGGAAAATTTCTGCCTTTTTACTATAAAATAAGTGAAATTTCTGCAATTTTGCCCCAAGATAAGTGAAATTTCTGCAATTTTGCTACAAAATTAGGGAAATTTCTGGAATTTTGCCCCAAAATAAGTGGAATTTCTGAGTTTTGCCCCAAAATAAGGAGAATTTCTGTTTTTTTGCCCTAACATATAGGGAATTTCTGCCTTTTTGCCCCACAATTAGGGGAATTTCTACAATTTTGCTCCAAAATACGGGTAATTTCTGCTTTCTAGCCCAAATATAAGTGGAATGTATACCTTTTGCCACAAAAAAGGGAAATTTCTTCATTTTTACTCCAAAATAAAAGGAATTTCTGCTTTTTTGCCTCTAAAAAAGTGGAATTTCTGTCTTTTTCCCCCAAAACAAAGGGAATTTTTGTCTTTTTTGCCCCAAAATAAGGAAAATTTCTGACGTATTACACTGAAATAAGTGAAATTTCTGAATTTTGCCTCAAAATAAGGGAAATTTCTGCCTTTTTGCCCCCAAATAAGGGAAATTTCGCCTTTTTTTCTCAAAATAAGAGGAATTTCTGCATTTTTGCCCCAATATATAGTGATTTCTGCCTTTTTGCCCCCAAAAAAAGAAAAATTTCTGCAATTTTGTATCAAAATAAAAAAATTTCTGCCTTTTTGCACCAAAATAGGAAAATTTCTGAATTTTTTTCTTAAATAAGTTAAATTTCTGCAATTTTGCCCCAAAATAAGTGAAATTTCTACAATTTTGCCCCCAAATAAGGGAAATTTCTGGAATTTTGCACCAAAATAAGTGGAATTTCTGACTTTTGCCCCAAAATAAGGAGAATTTCTGTCTTTTTGCCCCAAAATATAGGGAATTTCTCACTTCTTGCCCCACCATTAGGGGAATTTCTGCAATTTTGCTTCAAAATAGGGGGAATTTCTGCCTTTTTGCCCGAAAATAAGAAGAATGCATATCTTTTTGCCATAAAAAAGGGAAATTTCTTCAGTTTTGCTCCAAAATAAGGGGAATTTCTGCTTTTGTGCCTCTAAATAAGTGGAATTTCTTTCTTTTTCCCCAAAACAAAGAGAATTTCTGTCTTTTTTGCCCCAAAGTAAAAACAATTTCTGACTTATTACCCTGAAATAAGTGAAATTTCTGCAATTTTGCCCCAAAATAAGGGAAATTTCTGCCTTTTTGCCCCCAAATAAGGGGAATTTCAGCCTGTTTACCTCAAAATAAGAGAAATTTCTGCATTTTTGCCACAAAATATGGGAGATTTCTGCCTTTTCGCCCCAAAATAAGAAAAATTTCTGCAATTTTGTACCAAAATAAAAGAAATTTCTGCCTTTTTGCACCAAAATAAATAAATTCTGCTTTTTTTTCTGAAATAAGTGAAATTTCTGCAATTTTGCCCCAAAATAAGTGAAATTTCTGCAATTTTGCCCTAAAATAAGGGAAATTTCTGGAATTTTGCCCCAAAATAAGTGGAATTTCTGAGTTTTGCCCCAAAATAAGGAGAATTTCTGTCTTTTTGCCCCAACATATAGGGAATTTCTGCCTTTTTGCCCCACAATTAGGGGAATTTCTGCAATTTTGCTCCAAAATACGGGGAATTTCTGCCTTTTTGCCCGAAAATAAGAAGAATGCATAGCTTTTTGCCATAAAAAAGGGAAATTTCTTTATTTTTGCTCCAAAATAAGGGGAATTTCTGCAATTTTGATCCAAAATACGGGGAATTTCTGCTTTTTAGCCCGAAAATAAGCGGAATGTATACCTTTTGCCACAAAAAAAGATAAATTTCTTCATTTTTGCTCCAATAAAGAAGAATTTCTGCTTTTTTGCCTCTAAATAAGTGGAATTTCTGTCTTTTTCCCCCTAAACAAAGGGAATTTCTGTTTTTTGCCCCAAAGTAAGAAAAATTTCTGACTTATTACCCTGAAATAAGTGAAATTTCTGCAATTTTGCCTCAAAATAAGGGAAATTTCTGTCTTTTTGCCCCCAAATAAGGGAAATTTCAGCCTTTTTACCTCAAAATAAGAGGAATTTATGCATTTTTGCCCCAAAATATAGGGGATTTCTGCTTTTTGCCCACAAATAAGAAAAATTTCTGCAATTTTATACCAAAATAAAAGAAATTTCTGCCTTTTTGCACCAAAATAAGAAAATTTCTGCTTTTTTTCTGAAATAATTGAAATTTCTGCAATTTTGCCAAAATAAGTGAAATTTCTGCAATTTTGCCCCAAAATAACTGAAATTTCTGGAATTTTGTCCCAAAATAAGTGGAATTTCTGAGTTTTGCCCCAAAATAAAATGAATTTCTGTCTTTTTGCCCCACAATTAGGGGAATTTCTGCAATTTTGCTCCAAAATACGGGGAATTTCTGCTTTTTAGCCTGAAAATAAGAAGAATGCATACCTTTTGCCACAAAAAAAAAATTCTTCATTTTTGCTCCAAAATAAGGGGTATTTCTGCTTTTTTGCTTCTTAATAAGTGGGATTTCTGACTTTTTCCCCCAAAACAAAAGGAATTTCTGTCTTTTTTGCCCCAAATAAGGAAAATTTCTGACTTATTACCCTGAAATAAGTGAAATTTCTTCAATTTTGCCCCCAAATAAGGGAAATTTCTGCTTTTTGCCCCCAAATAAGGGAAATTTCTGCCTTTCTATCACAAAATAAGGGGAATTTTTGCATTTTTGCCACAAAATATTTGGAATTTCTTCATTTTTGCCCCAAAATGAGAAAAATTTCTGCCTTTTTACCATGAAATAAGTGAAATTTCAGCAATTTTGCTCCAAAATAAGTGAAATTTCTGCAATTTTGCCCCAAAATAAGGGAAATTTCTGGAATTTTGCCCTAAAATAAGTGGAATTTCTGAGTTTTGCCCCAAAATAAGGAGAATTTCTGTCTTTTTGCCACAACATATAGGGAATTTCTCCCTTTTTGCCCCACAATTAGGGGAATTTCTGCAATTTTGCTCCAAAATAGGGGAATTTCTGCCCTTTTGCCCGAAAATAAGAAGAATGCATACCTTTTTGCCATAAAAAAAGAAAATTTCTTCAGTTTTGCCCCAAAATAAGGGAAATTTCTGCAATTTTGCCCCAATGTAAAGGAAATTTCTGCAATTTTGCCCCAAAATAAGGGGAATTTCTGACTCTTTGCTCCCGAAAAAGGAGATTTTCTGTCTTTTTGCCCCAAAATAAGAAGAATTTCTGACTTTTTGCCCGAAAATTATGAGAATTTCTGCAATTTTGCTCCAAAATACAAAGAATTTCTGCCTTTTTGCCCGAAAATAAAGGGAATGTATACCTTTTTGCCATAAAAAAGCAAATTTCTTCATTTTTGCCCCAAAATAAGGGGAATTTCCACCTTTTTGACTCAAAATAAGTGCAATTTCTGCCTTTTCCCCAAAATAAACGAAATTTCTGTCTTTTTGCCCCAAAATAAGGGGAATTTCAGCCTTTTTACCTCAAAATAAGGGGAATTTCTGCCTTTTTGCCCCAAAATATGAGGAATTTCTGACTTTTTGCCCCAAAATAAGAAAAATTTCTGCAATTTTGTACCAAAATAAAAAAAATTTCTGCCTTTTTGCCCCCCCAAAAAAATTTCTGCCTTTTTTCCCTGAAATACGTGAAATTTCTGCAATTTTGCCCCAAAATAAGGGAAATTTCTACAATTTTGCCCCAATGTAAAGGAAATTTCTGCAATTTTGCCCCAAAATAAGGGGAATTTCTGACTGTTTGCTCCCGAAAAAGGAGATTTTCTGTCTTTTTGCCCTATAATAAGGAGAATTTCTGCCTTTTTGCCCAAAAATTATGAGAATTTCTGCAATTTTGCTTCAAAATACAGGGAATTTCTGTTTTTTAGCCCCAAAATAAAGGGAATTTCTGCATTTTACCTCAAATTGAGAATAATTTCTGCCTTTTGCCTCAAAATAAGGGGAATTTTCTGCCTTTTTGTTTCAAAATAAGATATATTTCTTCAATTTTGTACCATAATAAAAGAAATTTCTGCTCTTTGCCCCAAAATAAAAGGAATTTCTGACTTTTTGCCCTGAAATAAATGAAATTTCTGCAATTTTGCCCGAAAATAAGAGAAATTTGTGCCTCTTTGCCCCAAAATAAGAAGAAGTTTTGCCTTTTGCCCCAAAATATGGGGAATTTCAGCATTTTACCTCAAAATAAGAATTTCAGCCTTTTTGCCCCAAAATAAGGAAAATTTCTGCAATTTTGCCCCAAAATAAGGGGAATTTCTTCCTTTTTGCCCCAAAATAAAGGATATTTCAGCCTTTTTACCTGAAAATAAGTGAAATTTCTGCAATTTTGCCCCAAATAAGGGAAATTTCTGCAATTTTGCCTCAAAATAAGGTAAATTCCTGCAATTTTGCCCCAAAATAAGTGGAATTTCTGAGTTTTGTCCCAAAATAAGAAGAATTTCTGTCTTTTTGCCCCAACATATAGGGAATTTCTGCCTTTTTGCCCAACAATTAGGGGAATTTCTTCATTTTTGCTTCAAAATAAGGGGAATTTCTGCCTTTTTGCCTCTAAAGAAGTGGAATTTCTGTATTTTCCTTCCAAAACAAAGGGAATTTCTGTGTTTTTTGCCCCAAAACAAGGAAAATTTCTGACTTATTACCCTGAAATAAGTGAAATGTTTGCAATTTTGCCCCAAAATAAGGGAAATTTCTGCCTTTTTGCCCCCAAATAAGGGGAATTTCAGCCTTTTTACCTCAAAATAAGGGGAATTTCTGCATTTTTGCCACAAAATATTAGGAATTTCTGCCTTTTTGCCCCAAAATAACAAAAATTTCTGCCATTTTTACCTGAAATAAGTGAAATTTCTGCAATTTTGCCCCAAAATAAGTAAAATTTCTGCAATTTTGCCCCAAAATAAGGGAAATTTCTGGAATTTTGCCCCAAAATATGTGGAATTTCTGAGTTTTGCCCCAAAATAAGGAGAATTTCTGTCTTTTTGCCCCAACATATAGGGAATTTCTGCCTTTTTGCCCCACAATTAGGGGATTTTCTGCAATCTTGCTCCTAAATACGGGGAATTTCTGCTTTTTTGCCCGAAAATAAGGGGAATGTATAACTTTTGCCACAAAAAAGGGAAATTTCTTCATCTTTGCCCCAAAATAAGAGGAATTTCTGCCTTCTTACCTCAAAATAAGTGAAATTTCTGCTTTTTACCCCAAAATAAACGGAATTTCTGACTTTTAGCCCCAAAATAAAAGGAATTTTTGAATTTTGCCCTGAAATAAGTGAAATTTCTGCAATTTTGCCCTAAAATAAGGGAAATTTCTGCCTTTTTGCCCCCAAATAAGGGGAATTTCAGCCTTTTTACCTCAAAATAAAGGGAATTTCTGCATTTTTGCCACAAAATATTAGGAATTTCTGCCTTTTTGCCCCAAAATAAGAAAAATTTCTGCCTTTTTTTTATCTGAAATAAGTGAAATTTCTGCAATTTTGCCCCAAAATAAGTGAAATTTCTGCAAATTTGCCCCAAAATAAGGGAAATTTCTGGAATTTTGCCCCAAAATAAGTGGAATTTCTGAGTTTTGCCCCAAAATAAGGAGAATTTCTGTCTTTTTGCCCCAACATATAGGGAATTTCTGCCTTTTTGCCCCACAATTAGGGGATTTTCTGCAATTGTGCTCCAAAAAACGGGATATTTCTGCTTTTTTGCCCGAAAATAAGGAGAATATATACCTTTTGCCACAAAAAAAGGGAAATTTCTTCATTTTTGCCCCAAAATAAGAGGAATTTCTGCCTTCTTACCTCACAATAAGTGAAATTTCTGCCTTTTTACCCAAAAATAAACAAAATTTCTCTTTTTGCCCAAAAATAAAAGGAATTTTTGAATTTTGCCCTGAAATAAGTGAAATTTCTGCAATTTTGCCCCAAAATGAGGAAAATTTCTGCCTTTTTACCATGAAATAAGTGAAATTTCAGCAATTTTGCTCCAAAATAAGTGAAATTTCTGCAAATTTGCCCCAAAATAAGGGAAATTTCTGGAATTTTACTCCAAAATAAGTGGAATTTCTGAGTTTTGCCCCAAAATAAGGAGAATTTCTGTCTTTTTGCCCCAACATATAGGGAATTTCTGCCTTTTTGCCCCACAATTAGGGGATTTTCTGCAATTGTGCTCCAAAAAACGGGATATTTCTGCTTTTTTGCCCGAAAATAAGGAGAATATATACCTTTTGCCACAAAAAAGGGAAATTTCTTCATTTTTGCCCCAAAATAAGAGGAATTTCTGCCTTCTTACCTCACAATAAGTGAAATTTCTGCCTTTTTACCCAAAAATAAACAAAATTTCTCTTTTTGCCCAAAAATAAAAGGAATTTTTGAATTTTGCCCTGAAATAAGTGAAATTTCTGCAATTTTGCCCCAAAATGAGGAAAATTTCTGCCTTTTTACCATGAAATAAGTGAAATTTCAGCAATTTTGCTCCAAAATAAGTGAAATTTCTGCAATTTTGCCCCAAAATAAGGGAAATTTCTGGAATTTTGCCCTAAAATAAGTGGAATTTCTGAGTTTTGCCCCGAAATAAGGAGAATTTCTGTCTTTTTGCCACAACATATAGGGAATTTCTCCCTTTTTGCCCCACAATTAGGGGAATTTCTGCAATTTTGCTCCAAAATAGGGGAATTTCTGCCCTTTTGCCCGAAAATAAGAAGAATGCATACCTTTTTGCCATAAAAAAAGAAAATTTCTTCAGTTTTGCCCCAAAATAAGGGAAATTTCTGCAATTTTGCCCCAATGTAAAGGAAATTTCTGCAATTTTGCCCCAAAATAAGGGGAATTTCTGACTGTTTGCTCCCGAAAAAGGAGATTTTCTGTCTTTTTGCCCCAAAATAAGAAGAATTTCTGACTTTTTGCCCGAAAATTATGAGAATTTCTGCAATTTTGCTCCAAAATACAAAGAATTTCTGCCTTTTTGCCCGAAAATAAAGGGAATGTATACCTTTTTGCCATAAAAAAGCAAATTTCTTCATTTTTGCCCCAAAATAAGGGGAATTTCCACCTTTTTGACTCAAAATAAGTGCAATTTCTGCCTTTTCCCCAAAATAAACGAAATTTCTGTCTTTTTGCCCCAAAATAAGGGGAATTTCAGCCTTTTTACCTCAAAATAAGGGGAATTTCTGCCTTTTTGCCCCAAAATATGAGGAATTTCTGACTTT
Organism: Micromys minutus; assembly: GCF_963924665.1. NCBI lineage: Eukaryota > Metazoa > Chordata > Mammalia > Rodentia > Muridae > Micromys > Micromys minutus. Next base: position 224,600 of record NW_027667487.1, read on the forward strand.
TTGCCCCAAAATAAGAAAAATTTCTGCAATTTTGTACCAAAATAAAAAAAATTTCTGCCTTTTTGCCCCCCCCAAAAAATTTCTGCCTTTTTTCCCTGAAATACGTGAAATTTCTGCAATTTTGCCCCAAAATAAGGGAAATTTCTACAATTTTGCCCCAATGTAAAGGAAATTTCTGCAATTTTGCCCCAAAATAAGGGGAATTTCTGACTGTTTGCTCCCGAAAAAGGAGATTTTCTGTCTTTTTGCCCTATAATAAGGAGAATTTCTGCCTTTTTGCCCAAATATTATGAGAATTTCTGCAATTTTGCTTCAAAATACAGGGAATTTCTGTTTTTTAGCCCCAAAATAAAGGGAATTTCTGCATTTTACCTCAAATTGAGAATAATTTCTGCCTTTTGCCTCAAAATAAGGGGAATTTTCTGCCTTTTTGTTTCAAAATAAGATAAATTTCTTCAATTTTGTACCATAATAAAAGAAATTTCTGCTCTTTGCCCCAAAATAAAAGGAATTTCTGACTTTTTGCCCTGAAATAAATGAAATTTCTGCAATTTTGCCCGAAAATAAGAGAAATTTGTGCCTCTTTGCCCCAAAATAAGAAGAAGTTTTGCCTTTTGCCCCAAAATATGGGGAATTTCAGCATTTTACCTCAAAATAAGAATTTCAGCCTTTTTGCCCCAAAATAAGGAAAATTTCTGCAATTTTGCCCCAAAATAAGGGGAATTTCTTCCTTTTTGCCCCAAAATAAAGGATATTTCAGCCTTTTTACCTGAAAATAAGTGAAATTTCTGCAATTTTGCCCCAAATAAGGGAAATTTCTGCAATTTTGCCTCAAAATAAGGTAAATTCCTGCAATTTTGCCCCAAAATAAGTGGAATTTCTGAGTTTTGTCCCAAAATAAGAAGAATTTCTGTCTTTTTGCCCCAACATATAGGGAATTTCTGCCTTTTTGCCCAACAATTAGGGGAATTTCTTCATTTTTGCTTCAAAATAAGGGGAATTTCTGCCTTTTTGCCTCTAAAGAAGTGGAATTTCTGTATTTTCCTTCCAAAACAAAGGGAATTTCTGTGTTTTTTGCCCCAAAACAAGGAAAATTTCTGACTTATTACCCTGAAATAAGTGAAATGTTTGCAATTTTGCCCCAAAATAAGGGAAATTTCTGCCTTTTTGCCCCCAAATAAGGGGAATTTCAGCCTTTTTACCTCAAAATAAGGGGAATTTCTGCATTTTTGCCACAAAATATTAGGAATTTCTGCCTTTTTGCCCCAAAATAACAAAAATTTCTGCCATTTTTACCTGAAATAAGTGAAATTTCTGCAATTTTGCCCCAAAATAAGTAAAATTTCTGCAATTTTGCCCCAAAATAAGGAAAATTTCTGGAATTTTGCCCCAAAATAAGTGGAATTTCTGAGTTTTGCCCCAAAATAAGGAGAATTTCTGTCTTTTTGCCCCAACATATAGGGAATTTCTGCCTTTTTGCCCCACAATTAGGGGATTTTCTGCAATCTTGCTCCTAAATACGGGGAATTTCTGCTTTTTTGCCCGAAAATAAGGGGAATGTATAACTTTTGCCACAAAAAAGGGAAATTTCTTCATCTTTGCCCCAAAATAAGAGGAATTTCTGCCTTCTTACCTCAAAATAAGTGAAATTTCTGCTTTTTACCCCAAAATAAACGGAATTTCTGACTTTTAGCCCCAAAATAAAAGGAATTTTTGAATTTTGCCCTGAAATAAGTGAAATTTCTGCAATTTTGCCCTAAAATAAGGGAAATTTCTGCCTTTTTGCCCCCAAATAAGGGGAATTTCAGCCTTTTTACCTCAAAATAAAGGGAATTTCTGCATTTTTGCCACAAAATATTAGGAATTTCTGCCTTTTTGCCCCAAAATAAGAAAAATTTCTGCCTTTTTTTTATCTGAAATAAGTGAAATTTCTGCAATTTTGCCCCAAAATAAGTGAAATTTCTGCAAATTTGCCCCAAAATAAGGGAAATTTCTGGAATTTTGCCCCAAAATAAGTGGAATTTCTGAGTTTTGCCCCAAAATAAGGAGAATTTCTGTCTTTTTGCCCCAACATATAGGGAATTTCTGCCTTTTTGCCCCACAATTAGGGGATTTTCTGCAATTGTGCTCCAAAAAACGGGATATTTCTGCTTTTTTGCCCGAAAATAAGGAGAATATATACCTTTTGCCACAAAAAAAGGGAAATTTCTTCATTTTTGCCCCAAAATAAGAGGAATTTCTGCCTTCTTACCTCACAATAAGTGAAATTTCTGCCTTTTTACCCAAAAATAAACAAAATTTCTCTTTTTGCCCAAAAATAAAAGGAATTTTTGAATTTTGCCCTGAAATAAGTGAAATTTCTGAAATTTTGCCCCAAAATAAGGGAAATTTTTGCCTTTTTGGCACAAAATAAAGGGAATTTCTGTCTTTTTGCCCCAAAATAAGGGATATTTCAGCATTTTACCTCATGATAAGGGGAATCTCTTTCTTTTTGCCCCAAAATATGGGGAATTTCTTCATTTTTGCCCCAAAATAAAGAAAATTTCTGCAATTTTGTACCAAAATAAAAGAAATTTCTGCCTTTTTGCCCCAAAATAAGAGAAATTTCTGTGCTTTTTCCCTGAAATAAGTGAAATTTCTGCAATTTTGCCCCAAAATAAGGGAAATTTCTGCAATTTTGCCCCAAAATAAAGGAAATTTCTGCAATTTTGCCCCAAAATAAGGGGTATTTCTGACTTTTGCCCTGATATAAGGTGAATTTCTGTCTTTCTGTTCCAAAATAATGTGAATTTCTGCATTTTCCCTCAAAATTAGAGGAATATGTGCAATTTTGCTTCAAAATACGGGGAAATCTGCCTTATTGCACAAAAATAAAGGAAATTTCTGCATTTTTGCACCAATATAAGGGGAATTTCTGAAATTTAGCTTTAAAATACGGGGAATTTCTGCGTTATTGTCCGAAATAAAGTGGAATTTCTGCCTTTTTGCCTTGAAATATTTGAAATTTCTGCAATTTTACCCCAAAATAAGGGGAATTTCTGTTTTTGGCCCCAAAATTAGGGGAATTTCTGCTTTTTGCCCCAAAATAAGGCAAATTTCTGCAATTTTGCCCCGAAATAAAGGAAATTTCTGCAATTTTGCCCCAAAATAATAGGAATTTCTGCCTTTTTGCCGAAAAAAAGGGGAATTTCATCATTTTACCTCCAAATAAGGGGAATTTCTGCCTTTTTGCCACAAAATATGGGGAATATCTGCCCTATTGCCCTTAAATAAGGAAAATTTCTGCTTTTCTGCCCCAATTAACGGGAATTTCTGCCTTTTTGCCACAAAGTAAAGGGCATTTCTGCCTTTTTACCCCAAAATAACGGGAATTTCAGCCTTTTTACCTCAAAATAAGGGGAATTTCTGCCTTTTTCCCCAAAATATGGGTAATTTTTGCCTTTTTGTTCCAAAATAAGGAAAATTTCTACAATTTTGTATCAAAATAAAAGAAATTTCTGCTTTTTGCCCCAAAATAAAAGGAATTTCTGACTTTTTGCCCTGAAATAAATGAAATTCCTGCAATTATGCCCGAAAATAAGGGAAATTTGTGTATTTTTGCCTCCAAATGAGGGGAATTTCTGCCTTTTTGCCCCAAAATATGGGGAATTTCAGGATTTTACCTCATAATAAAGGAAATTTTAGGCTTTTTGCACCAAAATATGGGAAATTTCTGCCTTTTTGCCACAAAATAAGAAAAATTTCTGCAAGTCTGTAACAATATAAAAGAAATTTCTAAAATTTTGACCCGAAATAAGGGAAATTTCTGATTTTTGCCCCAAAATAATGAGAATTTCTCTATTTTTGCCCCAAAATAAAGGGAATTTCTGCCTTTATGCCCCAAAATTATGGGAGTTTCTGCAATTTTGCTCCAAAATAAGAGGAATTTCTGCTTTTTTACCCGAAATTAAGTGGATTTTCTGCCTTTTTGCCCCTAAAGAAAAAAAATTTCTGCAATTTTATTCCAAAATAAGGGGAATTTCTGCCTTTCTGCCTTAAAATAAGGGGAATTTCTGTCTTTTTGCCCTGAAATATGTGAAATTTCTGCAATTTTACCCCAAAATAAGGTGAATTTCTGCCTTTTTGCCCCAAAATAATGGGAATTTCTGCCTTTTTGCCCCAAAATAAGAAAAATTTTGCTTTTTTTCTCTGAAATAAGTGAAATTTCTGCAATTTTGCCCTAAAATAAGGGAAATTTCTGCAATTTTTCCCCATAATAAGGGAAATTTCTGCAATTTTGCCCCAAAATAAGGGGAATTTCTGTTTTTTGCCCCCAAATAAGGAAAATTTCTGCAATTTTGCCCTAAAATAAGAAGAATTTCTGCCTTTTTGCCCTAAAATAAGGAGAATTTCTGCCTTTTTGCCCAAAAATAAAGAAAATTACTGTATTTTTTTACCCTAAAATTAGGTGAATTTCTGCAATTTATTCTCCAAAATACGGGAATTTTCTCCCTTTTTTGCCGAAAATAAGGGGAATTTCTGACATTTTGCCGCTAAATAAGTGAAATTTCTGCAATTTTGCCCCAAAATAAGAGAAATTTCTGCAATTTTTCCCTAAAATAAGGGGATTGTCTGCTTTTTTTTGCCGAAAATAAGGGGAATTTCTGACATTTTGCCGCAAAAAAGTGAAATTTCTGCAGTTTTACCCCAAAATAATAGGAATTTCTGCCTTTTTGCCCAAAAATTAGGGGAATTTCTGCAATGTTGCTCCAAAATACGGGGAATTTGTGCCATTTTGCCCAAAAATAAAGGGAATGTATACCTTTTTGCCATAAAAAAAGCAAATTTCTTCATTTTTGCCCCAAAATAAGGGGATTTTCCAACTTTTTGACTCAAAATAAGTGCAATTTCTGCCTTTTCCCCAAAATAAACAAAATTTCTGTCTTTTTGCCCCAAAATAAGGGGAATTACAGCCTTTTTACCTCAAAATAAGGGGAATTTCTGCCTTTTTGCCCCAAAATATGAGGAATTTCTGACTTTTTGCCCCAAAATAAGAAAAATTTCTGCAATTTTGTACCAAAATAAGAAAAATTTCTGCCTTTTTGCCCCCCCAAAAAAATTTTCGCCTTTTTTCCCTGAAATAAGTGAAATTTCTGCAATTTTGCCCCAAAATATGGAAATTTCTGCAATTTTGCCCCAATGTAAAGGAAATTTCTGCAATTTTGCCCCAAAATAAGGAAAATTTCTGACTGTTTGCTCCCAAAAAAGGAGATTTTCTGTCTTTTTGCCCCAAAATAAGGAGAATTTTTGCCTTTTGCCCGAAAATTATGAGAATTTCTGCAATTTTGCTTCAAAATACGGGGAATTTCTGCTTTCTAGCCCCAAAATAAAGGGAATTTCTGCATTTTACCACAAAATAAGAATAGTTTCTGCCTTTTGCCTCAAAATAAGGGGAATTTTCTGCCTTTTTGTTTCAAAATAAGAAAATTTTCTTCAATTTTGTACCATAATAAAAGAAATTTCTGCTCTTTGCCCCAAAATAAAAGGAATTTCTGAATTTTTGCCCTGAAATAAATGAAATTTCTGCAATTTTGCCCGAAAATAAGGGAAATTTGTGCTTTTTTGCCCCAAAATAAGAAGAATTTTTTCCTTTTGCCCCAAAATATGGGGAATTTCAGCATTTTACCTCAAAATAAGAAGAATTTCAGCCTTTTTGCCCCAAAATAAGAAAAATTTCTGCAATTTTGCCCCAAAATAAGGGGAATTTCTTCCTTTTTGCCCCAAAATAAAGGATATTTCAGGCTTTTTACGTGAAAATAAGTGAAATTTCTGCAATTTTGCCCCAAATAAGGAAAATTTCTGCAATTTTGCCCCAAAATAAGGTAAATTCCTGCAATTTTGCCCCAAAATAAGTGGAATTTTTGAGTTTTGCCCCAAAATAAGGAGAATTTCTGTCTTTTTGCCCCAACATATAGGGAATTTCTGCATTTTTGCCCCACAATTAGGGGAATTTCTGTCTTTTTTGCCCCAAAATAAGGAAAATTTCTGACTTATTACCCTGAAATAAGTGAAATGTCTGCAATTTTGCCCCAAAATAAGAAAAATTTCTGCCTTTTTGCACCCAAATAAGGGGAATTTCAGCCTTTTTACCTCAAAATAAGGGGAATTTCTGCATTTTTGCCACAAAATATTAGGAATTTCTGCCTTTTTGCCCCAAAATAAGAAAAATTTCTGCCATTTTTACCTGAAATAAGGGAAATTTCTGCAATTTTGCCCCAAAATAAGTGAAATTTCTGCAATTTTGCCCCAAAATAAGGGAAATTTCTGGAATTTTGCCCCAAAATAAGTGGAAATTCTGAGTTTTGCCCCAAAATAAAGAGAATTTCTGCCTTTTTGCCCCACAATTAGGGGAATTTCTGCAATTTTGCTCCAAAATACGGGGAATTTCTGCCTTTTTGCCGAAAATAAGGGGAATGCATACCTTTTTGCCATAAAAAAGGGAAATTTCTTCATTTTTGCCCCAAATGAAGGGAAATTTCTGCCTTTTTGCCCTGAAATATGTGAAATTTCTGCAATTTTAGCCCAAAATAAGGTGAATTCCTGCCTTTTTGCCATCAAAATAATGGGAATTTCTGCCTTTTTGCCCCACAATTAGGGGATTTTCTGCAATTGTGCTCCAAAATACGGGGAATTTCTGCTTTTTTGCCCGAAAATAAGGGGAATGTATACCTTTTGCCACAAAAAAGGGAAATTTCTTCATTTTTGCCGCAAAATAAGAGGAATTTCTGCCTTCTTACCTCAAAATAAGTGAAATTTCTGCCTTTTTACCCAAAAGTAAATGGAATTTCTGTCTTTTTGCCCCAAAATAAAAGCAATTTTTGAATTTTGCCCTGAAATAAGTGAAATTTCTGCAATTTTGCCCCAAAATAAAGGAAATTTCTGGAATTTTGACCCGAAATAAATGGAATTTCTGAGTTTTGCCCGAAAATAAGGAGAATTTCTGTCTTTTTGCCCCAACATATCGGGAATTTCTGCCTTTTTGCCCCACAATTAGGGGAATTTCTGCAATTTTGCTCCAAAATACGGGGAATTTCTGCCTTTTTGCCCGAAATTAAGGGGATTTTCTGCCTTTTTGCCCCCAAACAAGGGAAATTTCTGCAATTTTAACCCAAAATATGAAGAATTTCTGCCTTTTTACCCCCAAATAATGGGAATTTCTGCCTTTTTGCCCTTAAATATGTGAAATGTTTGAAATTTTACCCCAAAAGAAGGTGAATTTCTGTCTTTGTGCCCCAAAATAATGGAAATTTCTGCATTTTGCCCTAAAATAAAAAAAAATTTTTGTTTTTTTCTCTGAAATAAATGAAATTTCTGCACTTTTGCCTTACAATAAAAGAAATTTCTGCAATTTTTCCCCATAATAAAGGAAATTTCTGCAATTTTTTCTAAAATAAGGGGAATTTCTGATTTTTGCCACAAAATAAGGGGAATTTCTGCCTTTTTGCCTTAAAATAAAGAAAATTACTGCATGTTTTACCCCAAAATTAGGTGAATTTCTGCAATTTTGCTCCAAAATACGGGAATTTTCTCCCTTTTCGCCGAAAATGAAGTGAATTTCTGCCATTTTGCCGCGAAATAAGTGAAATTACTTCAGTTTTACCCCAAAATAAGGGGAAGTTCTGCGTTTTTGCCCCAAAATTAGAGGAATTTCTGCAATTTTTCTCCAAAATACAGGGAATTTCTGCCTTTTTGCCTGAAAATAAAAAGAATGTATACCTTTTGCCATAAAAAAGGGAAATTTCTTCATTTTTACTCCAAAATAAGGGGATTTTCTGCCTTTTTGACTCAAAATAAGTGCAATTTCTGACTTTTCCCCAAAAATAAACGGAATTTCTGACTTTTTGCCCTGAAATAAGTTAAATTTCTAAAATTTTTCCCCAAAAATAAGGGAAATATCTGCTTTTTGCCCCAAAATAAGGGGAATTTCTGACTTTTTGCCCCAAAATAAGGGGAATGTCAGCCTTTTTTCCTCAAAATAAGGGGAATTTCTGCATATTTGCCCCAAATAATGGGAAATTTCTGACTTTTTACCCCAAAATAAGAAAAATTTCTGCAATTTAGTACCAAAATAAAAAAAATTTCTGCTTTTTTACCCCAAAATAAGAAAATTTCTGCTTTTTTTTCTGAAATAAGTAAAATTTCTGCAATTTTGCCTCAAAATAAGTGAAATTTCTGCAATTTTGCCCCAAAATAAGTGATATTTCTGGAATTTTGCACCAAAATAAGTGGAATTTCTGAGTTTTGCCCCAAAATAAGGAGAATTTCTGTCTTTTTGCCCCAAAATATAGGGAATTTCTCCCTTCTTGCCCCACCATTAGGGGAATTTCTGCAATTTTGCTTCAAAATACGGGGAATTTCTGCCTTTTTGCCCGAAAATAAGAAGAATGCATACCTTGTTGCCATAAAAAAGGGAAATTTCTTCAGTTTTGCTCCAAAATAAGGGGAATTTCTGCTTTTTTGCCTCTAAATAAGTGGAATTTCTGTCTTTATCCCCCAAAACAAAGAGAATTTCTGTTATTTTTGCCCCAAAGTAAAAACAATTTCTGACTTATTACCCTGAAATAAGTGAAATTTCTGCAATTTTGCCCCAAAATAAGGGAAATTTCTGCCTTTTTGCCCCCAAATAAGGGGAATTTCAGCCTTTTTACCTCAAAATAAAAGGAATTTCTGCATTTTTGCCACAAAATATGGGAGATTTCTGCCTTTTCGCCCCAAAATAAGAAAAATTTCTGCAATTTTGTACCAAAATATAAGAAATTTCTGCCTTTTTGCACCAAAATAAATAAATTCTGCTTTTTTTTCTGAAATAAGTGAAATTTCTGCAATTTTGCCCCAAAATAAGTGAAATTTCTGCAATTTTGCCCTAAAATAGAAGAAATTTCTGGAATTTTGCCCCAAAATAAGTGGAATTTCTGAGTTTTGCCCCGAAATAAGGAGAATTTCTGTCTTTTTGCCCCAACATATAGGGAATTTCTGCCTTTTTGCCCCACAATTAGGGGAATTTCTGCAATTTTGCTCCAAAATACGGGGAATTTCTGCCTTTTTGCCCGAAAATAAGAAGAATGCATACCTTTTTACCATAAAAAAGGGAAATTTCTTTATTTTTGCTCCAAAATAAGGGGAATTTCTGCAATTTTGATACAAAATACGGGGAATTTCTGCTTTTTAGCCCGAAAATAAGCGGAATGTATACCTTTTGCCACAAAAAAAGATAAATTTCTTCATTTTTGCTCCAATAAAGAAGAATTTCTGCTTTTTTGCCTCTAAATAAGTGGAATTTCTGTCTTTTTCCCCCAAAACAAAGGGAATTTCTGTTTTTTGCCCCAATGTAAGAAAAATTTCTGACTTATTACCCTGAAATAAGTGAAATTTCTGCAATTTTGCCTCAAAATAAGGGAAATTTCTGTCTTTTTGCCCCCAAATAAGGGAAATTTCAGCCTTTTTACCTCAAAATAAGAGGAATTTATGCATTTTTCCCCCAAAATATAGGGGATTTCTGCTTTTTGCCCCCAAATAAGAAAAATTTCTGCAATTTTGTACCAAAATAAAAGAAATTTCTGCCTTTTTGCACCAAAATAAGAAAATTTCTGCTTTTTTTCTGAAATAATTGAAATTTCTGCAATTTTGCCAAAATAAGTGAAATTTCTGCAATTTTGCCCCAAAATAAGTGAAATTTCTGGAATTTTGTCCCAAAATAAGTGGAATTTCTGAGTTTTGCCCCAAAATAAAAAGAATTTCTGTCTTTTTGCCCCACAATTAGGGGAATTTCTGCAATTTTGCTCCAAAATACGGGGAATTTCTGCTTTTTAGCCTGAAAATAAGAAGAATGCATACCTTTTGCCACAAAAAAAAAATTTCTTCATTTTTGCTCCAAAATAAAAGGTATTTCTGCTTTTTTGCTTCTAAATAAGTGGAATTTCTGACTTTTTCCCCCAAAACAAAAGGAATTTCTGTCTTTTTTGCCCCAAATAAGGAAAATTTCTGACTTATTACCCTGAAATAAGTGAAATTTCTTCAATTTTGCCCCATAATAAGGGAAATTTCTGCTTTTTGCCCCCAAATAAGGGAAATTTCTGCCTTTTTATCACAAAATAAGGGGAATTTTTGCATTTTTGCCACAAAATATTTGGAATTTCTTCATTTTTGCCCCAAAATGAGGAAAATTTCTGCCTTTTTTCCCTGAAATAAGTGAAATTTCTGCAATTTTGCCCCAAAATAAGGGAAATTTCTGCAATTTTGCCCCAATGTAAAGGAAATTTCTGCAATTTTGCCCCAAAATAAGGGGAATTTCTGACTGTTTGCTCCCGAAAAAGGAGATTTTCTGTCTTTTTGCCCCAAAATAAAGAGAATTTCTGCCTTTTTGCCCGAAAATTATGAGAATTTCTGCAATTTTGCTCCAAAATACAAAGAATTTCTGCCTTTTTGCCCGAAAATAAAGGGAATGTATACCTTTTTGCCATAAAAAAGCAAATTTCTTCATTTTTGCCCCAAAATAAGGGGAATTTCCACCTTTTTGACTCAAAATAAGTGCAATTTCTGCCTTTTCCCCAAAATAAACGAAATTTCTGTCTTTTTGCCCCAATATAAGGGGAATTTCAGCCTTTTTACCTCAAAATAAGGGGAATTTCTGCCTTTTTGCCCCAAAATATGGGGAATTTCTGACTTTTTGCCCCAAAATAAGAAAAATTTCTGCAATTTTGTACCAAAATAAAAAAAATTTCTGCCTTTTTGCCCCCCCCAAAAAAATTTCTGCCTTTTTTCCCTGAAATACGTGAAATTTCTGCAATTTTGCCCCAAAATAAGGGAAATTTCTACAATTTTGCCCCAATGTATAGGAAATTTCTGCAATTTTGCCCCAAAATAAGGGGAATTTCTGACTGTTTGCTCCCGAAAAAGGAGATTTTCTGTCTTTTTGCCCCATAATAAGGAGAATTTCTGCCTTTTTGCCCAAAAATTATGAGAATTTCTGCAATTTTGCTTCAAAATACAGGGAATTTCTGTTTTTTAGCCCAAGAATAAAGGGAATTTCTGCATTTTACCTCAAATTGAGAATAATTTCTGCCTTTTGCCTCAAAATAAGGGGAATTTTCTGCCTTTTTGTTTCAAAATAAGAAAAATTTCTTCAATTTTGTACCATAATAAAAGAAATTTCTGCTCTTTGCCCCAAAATAAAAGGAATTTCTGACTTTTTGCCCTGAAATAAATGAAATTTCTGCAATTTTGCCCGAAAATAAGAGAAATTTGTGCCTCTTTGCCCCAAAATAAGAAGAAGTTTTGCCTTTTGCCCCAAAATATGGGGAATTTCAGCATTTTACCTCAAAATAAGAATTTCAGCCTTTTTGCCCCAAAATAAGGAAAATTTCTGCAATTTTGCCCCAAAAAAAGGGGAATTTCTTCCTTTTTGCCCCAAAATAAAGGATATTTCAGCCTTTTTACCTGAAAATAATTGAAATTTCTGCAATTTTGCCCCAAATAAGGGAAATTTCTGCAATTTTGCCTCAAAATAAGGTAAATTCCTGCAATTTTGCCCCAAAATAAGTGGAATTTCTGAGTTTTGTCCCAAAATAAGAAGAATTTCTGTCTTTTTGCCCCAACATATAGGGAATTTCTGCCTTTTTGCCCAACAATTAGGGGAATTTCTTCATTTTTGCTTCAAAATAAGGGGAATTTCTGCCTTTTTGCCTCTAAAGAAGTGGAATTTCTGTATTTTCCTTCCAAAACAAAGGGAATTTCTGTGTTTTTTGCCCCAAAATAAGGAAAATTTCTGACTTATTACCCTGAAATAAGTGAAATGTTTGCAATTTTGCCCCAAAATAAGGGAAATTTCTGCCTTTTTGCCCCCAAATAAGGGGAATTTCAGCCTTTTTACCTCAAAATAAGGGGAATTTCTGCATTTCTGCCACAAAATATTAGGAATTTCTGCCTTTTTGCCCCAAAATAAGAAAAATTTCTGCCATTTTTACCTGAAATAAGTGAAATTTCTGCAATTTTGCCCCAAAATAAGTAAAATTTCTGCAATTTTGCCCCAAAATAAGGGAAATTTCTGGAATTTTGCCCCAAAATAAGTGGAATTTCTGAGTTTTGCCCCAAAATAAGGAGAATTTCTGTCTTTTTGCCCCAACATATAGGGAATTTCTGCCTTTTTGCCCCACAATTAGGGGATTTTCTGCAATCTTGCTCCTAAATACGGGGAATTTCTGCTTTTTTGCCCGAAGATAAGGGGAATGTATAACTTTTGCCACAAAAAAGGGAAATTTCTTCATTTTTGCCCCAAAATAAGAGGAATTTCTGCCTTCTTACCTCAAAATAAGTGAAATTTCTGCCTTTTTACCCAAAAATAAAGGGAATTTCTGACTTTTAGCCCCAAAATAAAAGGAATTTTTTAATTTTGCCCTGAAATAAGTGAAATTTCTGCAATTTTGCCCCAAAATAAGGGAAATTTCTGCCTTTTTGCCCCCAAATAAGGGGAATTTCAGCCTTTTTACCTCAAAATAAAGGGAATTTCTGCATTTTTGCCACAAAATATTAGGAATTTCTGCCTTTTTGCTCCAAAATAAGAAAAATTTCTGCCTTTTTTTATCTGAAATAAGTGAAATTTCTGCAATTTTGCCCCAAAATAAGTGAAATTTCTGCAAATTTGCCCCAAAATAAGGGAAATTTCTGGAATTTTGCCCCAAAATAAGTGGAATTTCTGAGTTTTGCCCCAAAATAAGGAGAATTTCTGTCTTTTTGCCCCAACATATAGGGAATTTCTGCCTTTTTGCCCCACAATTAGGGGATTTTCTGCAATTGTGCTCCAAAAAACGGGATATTTCTGCTTTTTTGCCCGAAAATAAGGAGAATATATACCTTTTGCCACAAAAAAAGGGAAATTTCTTCATTTTTGCCCCAAAATAAGAGGAATTTCTGCCTTCTTACCTCACAATAAGTGAAATTTCTGCCTTTTTACCCAAAAATAAACAAAATTTCTCTTTTTGCCCAAAAATAAAAGGAATTTTTGAATTTTGCCCTGAAATAAGTGAAATTTCTGCAATTTTGCCCCAAAATAAGGGAAATTTTTGCCTTTTTGCCACAAAATAAAGGGAATTTCTGTCTTTTTGCCCCAAAATAAGGGATATTTCAGCATTTTACCTCATGATAAGGGGAATCTCTTCCTTTTTGCCCCAAAATATGGGCAATTTCTTCATTTTTGACCCAAAATAAAGAAAATTTCTGCAGTTTTGTACCAAAATAAAAGAAATTTCTGCCTTTTTGCCCCAAAATAAGAGAAATTTCTGTGCTTTTTCCCTGAAATAAGTGAAATTTTGCAATTTTGCCCCAAAATAAGGGAAATTTCTGCAATTTTGCCCCTAAATAAAGGAAATTTCTGCAATTTTGCCCCAAAATAATAGGAATTTCTGCCTTTTTGCCGAAAAAAAGGGGAATTTCATCATTTTACCTCCAAATAAGGGGAATTTCTGCCTTTTTGCCACAAAATATGGGGAATATCTGCCCTATTGCCCTTAAAAAAGGAAAATTTCTGCTTTTCTGCCCCAATTAACGGGAATTTCTGCCTTTTTGCCGCAAAGTAAAGGGAATTTCTGCCTTTGTCCCCAAAATATGGGTAATTTTTGCCTTTTTGTTCCAAAATAAGGAAAATTTCTACAATTTTGTATCAAAATAAAAGAAATTTCTGCTTTTTGCCCCAAAATAAAAGGAATTTCTGACTTTTTGCCCTGAAATAAATGAAATTCCTGCAATTATGCCCGAAAATAAGGGAAATTTGTGTATTTTTGCCTCCAAATGAGGGGAATTTCTGCCTTTTTGCCCCAAAATATGGGGAATTTCAGGATTTTACCTCATAATAAAGGAAATTTTAGGCTTTTTGCACCAAAATATGGGAAATTTCTGCCTTTTTGCCACAAAATAAGAAAAATTTCTGCAAGTCTGTAACAATATAAAAGAAATTTCTAAAATTTTGACCCGAAATAAGGGAAATTTCTGATTTTTGACCCAAAATAATGAGAATTTCTCTATTTTTGCCCCAAAATAAAGGGAATTTCTGCCTTTATGCCCCAAAATTATGGGAGTTTCTGCAATTTTGCTCCAAAATAAGAGGAATTTCTGCTTTTTTACCCGAAATTAAGTGGATTTTCTGCCTTTTTGCCCCTAAAGAAAAAAAATTTCTGCAATTTTATTCCAAAATAAGGGGAATTTCTGCCTTTCTGCCTTAAAATAAGGGGAATTTCTGTCTTTTTGCCCTGAAATATGTGAAATTTCTGCAATTTTACCCCAAAATAAGGTGAATTTCTGCCTTTTTGCCCCAAAATAATGGGAATTTCTGCCTTTTTGCCCCAAAATAAGAAAAATTTTGCTTTTTTTCTCTGAAATAAGTGAAATTTCTGCAATTTTGCCCTAAAATAAGGGAAATTTCTGCAATTTTTCCCCATAATAAGGGAAATTTCTGCAATTTTGCCCCAAAATAAGGGGAATTTCTGTTTTTTGCCCCCAAATAAGGAAAATTTCTGCAATTTTGCCCTAAAATAAGAAGAATTTCTGCCTTTTTGCCCTAAAATAAGGAGAATTTCTGCCTTTTTGCCCAAAAATAAAGAAAATTACTGTATTTTTTTACCCTAAAATTAGGTGAATTTCTGCAATTTATTCTCCAAAATACGGGAATTTTCTGCCTTTTTTGCCGAAAATAAGGGGAATTTCTGACATTTTGCCGCGAAATAAGTGAAATTTCTGCAATTTTGCCCCAAAATAAGAGAAATTTCTGCAATTTTTCCCTAAAATAAGGGGATTATCTGCTTTTTTTGCCGAAAATAAGGGGAATTTCTGACATTTTGCCGCAAAAAAGTGAAATTTCTGCAGTTTTACCCCAAAATAAGGGGAATTTCTGCCTTTTTGCCCAAAAATTAGGGGAATTTCTGCAATGTTGCTCCAAAATACGGGGAATTTGTGCCATTTTGCCCAAAAATAAAGGGAATGTATACTTTTTGCCATAAAAAAAGCAAATTTCTTCATTTTTGCCCCAAAATAAGGGGATTTTCCACCTTTTTGACTCAAAATAAGTGCAATTTCTGCCTTTTCCCGAAAATAAACGAAATTTCTGTCTTTTTACCCCAAAATAAGGGGAATTACAGCCTTTTTACCTCAAAATAAGGGGAATTTCTGCCTTTTTGCCCCAAAATATGAGGAATTTCTGACTTTTTGCCCCAAAATAAGAAAAATTTCTGCAATTTTGTACCAAAATAAAAAAAATTTCTGCCTTTTTGCCCCCCAAAAAAAATTTTCGCCTTTTTTCCCTGAAATAAGTGAAATTTCTGCAATTTTGCCCCAAAATATGGAAATTTCTGCAATTTTGCCCCAATGTAAAGGAAATTTCTGCAATTTTGCCCCAAAATAAGGAAAATTTCTGACTGTTTGCTCCCAAAAAAGGAGATTTTCTGTCTTTTTGCCCCAAAATAAGGCGAATTTTTGCCTTTTGCCCGAAAATTATGAGAATTTCTGCAATTTTGCTTCAAAATACGGGGAATTTCTGCTTTCTAGCCCCAAAATAAAGGGAATTTCTGCATTTTACCTCAAATTGAGAATAATTTCTGCCTTTTGCCTCAAAATAAGGGGAATTTTCTGCCTTTTTGTTTCAAAATAAGAAAAATTTCTTCAATTTTGTACCATAATAAAAGAAATTTCTGCTCTTTGCCCCAAAATAAAAGGAATTTCTGAATTTTTGCCCTGAAATAAATGAAATTTCTGCAATTTTGCCCGAAAATAAGGGAAATTTGTGCTTTTTTGCCCCAAAATAAGAAGAATTTTTGCCTTTTGCCCCAAAATATAGGGAATTTCAGCATTTTACCTCAAAATAAGAAGAATTTCAGCCTTTTTGCCCCAAAATAAGAAAAATTTCTGCAATTTTGCCCCAAAATAAGGGGAATTTCTTCCTTTTTGCCCCAAAATAAAGGATATTTCAGTCTTTTTACCTGAAAATAAGTGAAATTTCTGCAATTTTGCCCCAAATAAGGAAAATTTCTGCAATTTTGCCCCAAAATAAGGTAAATTCCTGCAATTTTGCCCCAAAATAAGTGGAATTTTTGAGTTTTGCCCCAAAATAAGGAGAATTTCTGTCTTTTTGCCCCAACATATAGGGAATTTCTGCATTTTTGCCCCACAATTAGGGGAATTTCTGTCTTTTTTGCCCCAAAATAAGGAAAATTTCTGACTTATTACCCTGAAATAAGTGAAATGTCTGCAATTTTGCCCCAAAATAAGAAAAATTTCTGCCTTTTTGCACCCAAATAAGGGGAATTTCAGCCTTTTTACCTCAAAATAAGGGGAATTTCTGCATTTTTGCCACAAAATATTAGGAATTTCTGCCTTTTTGCCCCAAAATAAGAAAAATTTCTGCAATTTTTACCTGAAATAAGGGAAATTTCTGCAATTTTGCCCCAAAATAAGTGAAATTTCTGCAATTTTGCCCCAAAATAAGGGAAATTTCTGGAATTTTGCCCCAAAATAAGTGGAAATTCTGAGTTTTGCCCCAAAATAAAGAGAATTTCTGCCTTTTTGCCCCACAATTAGGGGAATTTCTGCAATTTTGCTCCAAAAAACGGGGAATTTCTGCCTTTTTGCCGAAAATAAGGGGAATGCATACCTTTTTGCCATAAAAAAGGGAAATTTCTTCATTTTTGCCCCAAATGAAGGGAAATTTCTGCCTTTTTGCCCTGAAATATGTGAAATTTCTGCAATTTTAGCCCAAAATAAGGTGAATTCCTGCCTTTTTGCCATCAAAATAATGGGAATTTCTGCCTTTTTGCCCCACAATTAGGGGATTTTCTGCAATTGTGCTCCAAAATACGGGGAATTTCTGCTTTTTTGCCCGAAAATAAGGGGAATGTATACCTTTTGCCACAAAAAAGGGAAATTTCTTCATTTTTGCCGCAAAATAAGAGGAATTTCTGCCTTCTTACCTCAAAATAAGTGAAATTTCTGCCTTTTTACCCAAAAGTAAATGGAATTTCTGTCTTTTTGCCCCAAAATAAAAGCAATTTTTGAATTTTGCCCTGAAATAAGTGAAATTTCTGCAATTTTGCCCCAAAATAAGGAAAATTTCTGGAATTTTGACCCGAAATAAATGGAATTTCTGAGTTTTGCCCGAAAATAAGGAGAATTTCTGTCTTTTTGCCCCAACATATCGGGAATTTCTGCCTTTTTGCCCCACAATTAGGGGAATTTCTGCAATTTTGCTCCAAAATACGGGGAATTTCTGCCTTTTTGCCCGAAATTAAGGGGATTTTCTGCCTTTTTGCCCCCAAACAAGGGAAATTTCTGCAATTTTAACCCAAAATATGAAGAATTTCTGCCTTTTTACCTCCAAATAAGGGGAATTTCTGCCTTTTTGCCCTGAAATATGTGAAATGTTTGAAATTTTACCCCAAAAGAAGGTGAATTTCTGTCTTTGTGCCCCAAAATAATGGAAATTTCTGCATTTTGCCCTAAAATAAAAAAAATTTTTGTTTTTTTCTCTGAAATAAATGAAATTTCTGCACTTTTGCCTTACAATAAAAGAAATTTCTGCAATTTTTCCCCATAATAAAGGAAATTTCTGCAATTTTTTCTAAAATAAGGGGAATTTCTTATTTTTGCCACAAAATAAGGGGAATTTCTGCCTTTTTGCCTTAAAATAAAGAAAATTACTGCATGTTTTACCCCAAAATTAGGTGAATTTCTGCAATTTTGCTCCAAAATACGGGAATTTTTACCCTTTTCGCTGAAAATGAAGTGAATTTCTGCCATTTTGCCGCGAAATAAGTGAAATTTCTGCAGTTTTACCCCAAAATAAGGGGAAGTTCTGCGTTTTTGTGCCAAAATTAGAGGAATTTCTGCAATTTTTCTCCAAAATACAGGGAATTTCTGCCTTTTTGCCCGAAAATAAAAAGAATGTATACCTTTTGCCATAAAAAAGGGAAATTTCTTCATTTTTACTCCAAAATAAGGGGATTTTCCGCCTTTTTGACTCAAAATAAGTGCAATTTCTGACTTTTCCCCAAAAATAAACGGAATTTCTGACTTTTTGCCCTGAAATAAGTTAAATTTCTAAAATTTTTCCCCAAAAATAAGGGAAATATCTGCTTTTTGCCCCAAAATAAGGGGAATTTCTGACTTTTTGCCCCAAAATAAGGGGAATGTCAGCCTTTTTTCCTCAAAATAAGGGGAATTTCTGCATATTTGCCCCAAATAATGGGAAATTTCTGACTTTTTGCCCCAAAATAAGAAAAATTTCTGCAATTTAGTACCAAAATAAAAAAAATTTCTGCTTTTTTGCCCCAAAATAAGAAAATTTCTGCTTTTTTTTCTGAAATAAGTAAAATTTCTGCAATTTTGCCTCAAAATAAGTGAAATTTCTGCAATTTTGCCCCAAAATAAGTGATATTTCTGGAATTTTGCACCAAAATAAGTGGAATTTCTGAGTTTTGCCCCAAAATAAGGAGAATTTCTGTCTTTTTGCCCCAAAATATAGGGAATTTCTCCCTTCTTGCCCCACCATTAGGGGAATTTCTGCAATTTTGCTTAAAATACGGGGAATTTCTGCCTTTTTGCCCGAAAATAAGAAGAATGCATACCTTTTTGCCATAAAAAAGGGAAATTTCTTCAGTTTTGCTCCAAAATAAGGGGAATTTCTGCTTTTTTGCCTCTAAATAAGTGGAATTTCTGTCTTTATCCCCCAAAACAAAGAGAATTTCTGTTATTTTTGCCCCAAAGTAAAAACAATTTCTGACTTATTACCCTGAAATAAGTGAAATTTCTGCAATTTTGCCCCAAAATAAGGGAAATTTCTGCCTTTTTGCCCCCAAATAAGGGGAATTTCAGCCTTTTTACCTCAAAATAAGAGGAATTTCTGCATTTTTGCCACAAAATATGGGAGATTTCTGCCTTTTCGCCCCAAAATAAGAAAAATTTCTGCAATTTTGTACCAAAATAAAAGAAATTTCTGCCTTTTTGCACCAAAATATATAAATTCTGCTTTTTTTTCTGAAATAAGTGAAATTTTTGCAATTTTGCCCCAAAATAAGTGAAATTTCTGCAATTTTGCCCTAAAATAGAAGAAATTTCTGGAATTTTGCCCCAAAATAAGTGGAATTTCTGAGTTTTGCCCCGAAATAAGGAGAATTTCTGTCTTTTTGCCCCAACATATAGGGAATTTCTGCCTTTTTGCCCCACAATTAGGGGAATTTCTGCAATTTTGCTCCAAAATACGGGGAATTTCTGCCTTTTTGCCCGAAAATAAGAAGAATGCATACCTTTTTACCATAAAAAAGGGAAATTTCTTTATTTTTGCTCCAAAATAAGGGGAATTTCTGCAATTTTGATACAAAATACGGGGAATTTCTGCTTTTTAGCCTGAAAATAAGCGGAATGTATACCTTTTGCCACAAAAAAAGATAAATTTCTTCATTTTTGCTCCAATAAAGAAGAATTTCTGCTTTTTTGCCTCTAAATAAGTGGAATTTCTGTCTTTTTCCCCCAAAACAAAGGGAATTTCTGTTTTTAGCCCCAATGTAAGAAAAATTTCTGACTTATTACCCTGAAATAAGTGAAATTTCTGCAATTTTGCCTCAAAATAAGGGAAATTTCTGTCTTTTTGCCCCCAAATAAGGGAAATTTCAGCCTTTTTACCTCAAAATAAGAGGAATTTATGCATTTTTCCCCCAAAATATAGGGGATTTCTGCTTTTTGCCCCCAAATAAGAAAAATTTCTGCAATTTTGTACCAAAATAAAAGAAATTTCTGCCTTTTTGCACCAAAATAAGAAAATTTCTGCTTTTTTTCTGAAATAATTGAAATTTCTGCAATTTTGCCAAAACAAGTGAAATTTCTGCAATTTTGCCCCAAAATAACTGAAATTTCTGGAATTTTGTCCCAAAATAAGTGGAATTTCTGAGTTTTGCCCCAAAATAAAAAGAATTTCTGTCTTTTTGCCCCACAATTAGGGGAATTTCTGCAATTTTGCTCCAAAATACGGGGAATTTCTGCTTTTTAGCCTGAAAATAAGAAGAATGCATACCTTTTGCCACAAAAAAAAAATTTCTTCATTTTTGCTCCAAAATAAAAGGTATTTCTGCTTTTTTGCTTCTAAATAAGTGGAATTTCTGACTTTTTCCCCCAAAACAAAAGGAATTTTGTCTTTTTTGCCCCAAATAAGGAAAATTTCTGACTTATTACCCTGAAATAAGTGAAATTTCTTCAATTTTGCCCCATAATAAGGGAAATTTCTGCTTTTTGCCCCCAAATAAGGGAAATTTCTGCCTTTTTATCACAAAATAAGGGGAATTTTTGCATTTTTGCCACAAAATATTTGGAATTTCTTCATTTTTGCCCCAAAATGAGGAAAATTTCTGCCTTTTTTCCCTGAAATAAGTGAAATTTCTGCAATTTTGCCCCAAAATAAGGGAAATTTCTGCAATTTTGCCCCAATGTAAAGGAAATTTCTGCAATTTTGCCCCAAAATAAGGGGAATTTCTGACTGTTTGCTCCCGAAAAAGGAGATTTTCTGTCTTTTTGCCCCAAAATAAAGAGAATTTCTGCCTTTTTGCCCAAAAATAAAGGGAATGTATACCTTTTTTCCATAAAAAAGCAAATTTCTTCATTTTTGCTCCAAAATAAGGGGAATTTCCACCTTTTTGACTCAAAATAAGTGCAATTTCTGCCTTTTCCCCAAAATAAACGAAATTTCTGTCTTTTTGCCCCAAAATAAGGGGAATTTCAGCCTTTTTACCTCAAAATAAGGGGAATTTCTGCCTTTTTGCCCCAAAATATGGGGAATTTCTGACTTTTTGCCCCAAAATAAGAAAAATTTCTGCAATTTTGTACCAAAATAAAAAAAATTTCTGCCTTTTTGCCCCCCCAAAAAAATTTCTGCCTTTTTTCCCTGAAATACGTGAAATTTCTGCAATTTTGCCCCAAAATAAGGGAAATTTCTACAATTTTGCCCCAATGTATAGGAAATTTCTGCAATTTTGCCCCAAAATAAGGGGAATTTCTGACTGTTTGCTCCCGAAAAAGGAGATTTTCTGTCTTTTTGCCCCAAATTAAGGGGAATTTCTGCCTTTTTGCCCAAAAATTATGAGAATTTCTGCAATTTTGCTTCAAAATACAGGGAATTTCTGTTTTTTAGCCCAAAAATAAAGGGAATTTCTGCATTTTACCTCAAATTGAGAATAATTTCTGCCTTTTGCCTCAAAATAAGGGGAATTTTCTGCCTTTTTGTTTCAAAATAAGAAAAATTTCTTCAATTTTGTACCATAATAAAAGAAATTTCTGCTCTTTGCCCCAAAATAAAAGGAATTTCTGACTTTTTGCCCTGAAATAAATGAAATTTCTGCAATTTTGCTCGAAAATAAGAGAAATTTGTGCCTCTTTGCCCCAAAATAAGAAGAAGTTTTGCCTTTTGCCCCAAAATATGGGGAATTTCAGCATTTTACCTCAAAATAAGAATTTCAGCCTTTTTGCCCCAAAATAAGGAAAGTTTCTGCAATTTTGCCCCAAAATAAGGGGAATTTCTTCCTTTTTGCCCCAAAATAAAGGATATTTCAGCCTTTTTACCTGAAAATAATTGAAATTTCTGCAATTTTGCCCCAAATAAGGGAAATTTCTGCAATTTTGCCTCAAAATAAGGTAAATTCCTGCAATTTTGCCCCAAAATAAGTGGAATTTCTGAGTTTTGTCCCAAAATAAGAAGAATTTCTGTCTTTTTGCCCCAACATATAGGGAATTT
Source organism: Micromys minutus (assembly GCF_963924665.1). Taxonomy (NCBI): domain Eukaryota; kingdom Metazoa; phylum Chordata; class Mammalia; order Rodentia; family Muridae; genus Micromys; species Micromys minutus. The sequence goes on from NW_027667487.1 coordinate 246,393, forward strand.
CTGCCTTTTTGCCCAACAATTAGGGGAATTTCTTCATTTTTGCTTCAAAATAAGGGGAATTTCTGCCTTTTTGCCTGTAAAGAAGTGGAATTTCTGTATTTTCCTTCCAAAACAAAGGGAATTTCTGTGTTTTTTGCCCCAAAATAAGGAAAATTTCTGACTTATTACCCTGAAATAAGTGAAATGTTTGCAATTTTGCCCCAAAATAAGGGAAATTTCTGCCTTTTTGCCCCCAAATAAGGGGAATTTCAGCCTTTTTACCTCCAAATAAGGGGAATTTCTGCATTTCTGCCACAAAATATTAGGAATTTCTGCCTTTTTGCCCCAAAATAAGAAAAATTTCTGCCATTTTTACCTGAAATAAGTGAAATTTCTGCAATTTTGCCCCAAAATAAGTAAAATTTCTGCAATTTTGCCCCAAAATAAGGGAAATTTCTGGAATTTTGCCCCAAAATAAGTGGAATTTCTGAGTTTTGCCCCAAAATAAGGAGAATTTCTGTCTTTTTGCCCCAACATATAGGGAATTTCTGCCTTTTTGCCCCACAATTAGGGGATTTTCTGCAATCTTGCTCCTAAATACGGGGAATTTCTGCTTTTTTGCCCGAAAATAAGGGGAATGTATAACTTTTGCCACAAAAAAGGGAAATTTCTTCATTTTTGCCCCAAAATAAGAGGAATTTCTGCCTTCTTACCTCAAAATAAGTGAAATTTCTGCCTTTTTACCCAAAAATAAAGGGAATTTCTGACTTTTAGCCCCAAAATAAAAGAAATTTTTTAATTTTGCCCTGAAATAAGTGAAATTTCTGCAATTTTGCCCCAAAATAAGGGAAATTTCTGCCTTTTTGCCCCCAAATAAGGGGAATTTCAGCCTTTTTACCTCAAAATAAAGGGAATTTCTGCATTTTTGCCACAAAATATTAGGAATTTCTGCCTTTTTGCCCCAAAATAAGAAAAATTTCTGCCTTTTTTTAATCTGAAATAAGTGAAATTTCTGCAATTTTGCCCCAAAATAAGTGAAATTTCTGCAAATTTGCCCCAAAATAAGGGAAATTTCTGGAATTTTGCCCCAAAATAAGTGGAATTTCTGAGTTTTGCCCCAAAATAAGGAGAATTTCTGTCTTTTTGCCCCAACATATAGGGAATTTCTGCCTTTTTGCCCCACAATTAGGGGATTTTCTGCAATTGTGCTCCAAAAAACGGGATATTTCTGCTTTTTTGCCCGAAAATAAGGAGAATATATACCTTTTGCCACAAAAAAGGGAAATTTCTTCATTTTTGCCCCAAAATAAGAGGAATTTCTGCCTTCTTACCTCACAATAAGTGAAATTTCTGCCTTTTTACCCAAAAATAAACAAAATTTCTCTTTTTGCCCAAAAATAAAAGGAATTTTTGAATTTTGCCCTGAAATAAGTGAAATTTCTGCAATTTTGCCCCAAAATAAGGGAAATTTTTGCCTTTTTGCCACAAAATAAAGGGAATTTCTGTCTTTTTGCCCCAAAATAAGGGATATTTCAGCATTTTACCTCATGATAAGGGGAATCTCTTCCTTTTTGCCCCAAAATATGGGCAATTTCTTCATTTTTGCCCCAAAATAAAGAAAATTTCTGCAGTTTTGTACCAAAATAAAAGAAATTTCTGCCTTTTTTCCCCAAAATAAGAGAAATTTCTGTGCTTTTTCCCTGAAATAAGTGAAATTTCTGCAATTTTGCCCCAAAATAAGGGAAATTTCTGCAATTTTGCCCCTAAATAAAGGAAATTTCTGCAATTTTGCCCCAAAATAATAGGAATTTCTGCCTTTTTGCCGAAAAAAAGGGGAATTTCATCATTTTACCTCCAAATAAGGGGAATTTCTGCCTTTTTGCCACAAAATATGGGGAATATCTGCCCTATTGCCCTTAAATAAGGAAAATTTCTGCTTTTCTGCCCCAATTAACGGGAATTTCTGCCTTTTTGCCACAAAGTAAAGGGAATTTCTGCCTTTTTACCCCAAAATAACGGGAATTTCAGCCTTTTTACCTCAAAATAAGGGGAATTTCTGCCTTTTTCCCCAAAATATGGGTAATTTTTGCCTTTTTGTTCCAAAATAAGGAAAATTTCTACAATTTTGTATCAAAATAAAAGAAATTTCTGCTTTTTGGCCCAAAATAAAAGGAATTTCTGACTTTTTGCCATGAAATAAATGAAATTCCTGCAATTATGCCCGAAAATAAGGGAAATTTGTGTATTTTTGCCTCCAAATGAGGGGAATTTCTGCCTTTTTGCCCCAAAATATGGGGAATTTCAGGATTTTACCTCATAATAAAGGAAATTTTAGGCTTTTTGCACCAAAATATGGGAAATTTCTAACTTTTTGCCACAAAGTAAGAAAAATTTCTGCAAGTCTGTAACAATATAAAAGAAATTTCTAAAATTTTGACCCGAAATAAGGGAAATTTCTGATTTTTGCCCCAAAATAATGAGAATTTCTCTATTTTTGCCCCAAAATAAAGGGAATTTCTGCCTTTATGCCCCAAAATTATGGGAGTTTCTGCAATTTTGCTCCAAAATAAGAGGAATTTCTGCTTTTTTACCCGAAATTAAGTGGATTTTCTGCCTTTTTGCCCCTAAAGAAAAAAAATTTCTGCAATTTTATTCCAAAATAAGGGGAACTTCTGTTTTTCTGCCTTAAAATAAGGGGAATTTCTGTCTTTTTGCCCTGAAATATGTGAAATTTCTGCAATTTTACCCCAAAATAAGGTGAATTTCTGCCTTTTTGCCCCAAAATAATGGGAATTTCTGCCTTTTTGCCCCAAAATAAGAAAAATTTTGCTTTTTTTCTCTGAAATAAGTGAAATTTCTGCAATTTTGCCCTAAAATAAGGGAAATTTCTGCAATTTTTCCCCATAATAAGGGAAATTTCTGCAATTTTGCCCCAAAATAAGTGGAATTTCTGTTTTTTGCCCCCAAATAAGGAAAATTTCTGCAATTTTGCCCTAAAATAAGAAGAATTTCTGCCTTTTTGCCCTAAAATAAGGAGAATTTCTGCCTTTTTGCCCAAAAATAAAGAAAATTACTGTATTTTTTTACCCTAAAATTAGGTGAATTTCTGCAATTTATTCTCCAAAATACGGGAATTTTCTGCCTTTTTTGCCGAAAGTAAGGGGAATTTCTGACATTTTGCCGCGAAATAAGTGAAATTTCTGCAATTTTGCCCCAAAATAAGAGAAATTTCTGCAATTTTTCCCTAAAATAAGGGGATTATCTGCTTTTTTTGCCGAAAATAAGGGGAATTTCTTACATTTTGCCGCAAAAAAGTGAAATTTCTGCAGTTTTACCCCAAAATAAGGGGAATTTCTGCCTTTTTGCCCAAAAATTAGGGGAATTTCTGCAATGTTGCTCCAAAATACGGGGAATTTGTGCCATTTTGCCCAAAAATAAAGGGAATGTATACCTTTTGCCATAAAAAAAGCAAATTTCTTCATTTTTGCCCCAAAATAAGGGGATTTTCCACCTTTTTGACTCAAAATAAGTGCAATTTCTGCCTTTTCCCGAAAATAAACGAAATTTCTGTCTTTTTACCCCAAAATAAGGGGAATTACAGCCTTTTTACCTCAAAATAAGGGGAATTTCTGCATTTTTGCCCCAAAATATGAGGAATTTCTGCCTTTTTGCCCCAAAATAATTGGAATTTCTGCATTTTTGCCCCAAAATAAGAAAAATTTTTGCATTTTTTCTCTGAAATAAGTGAAATTTCTGCAATTTTGTCCTAAAATAAGGGAAATTTCTGCAATTTTTCCCCATAATAAGGGAAATTTCTGCAATTTTGCCTCAAAAGAAGGGGAATTTCTGTTTTTGCCCCCAAATAAGGGAAATTTCTGCAATTTTGCCCTAAAATAAGGGGATTTTCTGCCTTTTTTGCTGAAAATAAGGGGAATTTCTGATATTTTGCCGTAAAATAAGTGAAATTTCTGCAGTTTTACCCCAAAATAAGGGGAATTTCTGCCTTTTTGCCCAAAAATTAGAGGAATTTCTGCAATTTTGCTCCAAAATACGGGTAATTTCTGCCTTTTTGCCTGAAAATAAAGGGAATGTATACCTTTTTGCCATAAAAAAAGCAAATTTCTTCATTTTTGCCCCAAAATAAGGGGATTTTCCACCTTTTTGACTCAAAATAAGTGCAATTTCTGCCTTTTCCCCAAAATAAACGAAATTTCTGTCTTTTTGCCCCAAAATAAGGGGAATTTCAGCCTTTTTACCTAAAAATAAGGGGAATTTCTGCCTTTTTGCCCCAAAATATGGGGAATTTCTGACTTTTTGCCCCAAAATAAGAAAAATTTCTGCAATTTTGTACCAAAATAAAAGAAATTTCTGCTTTTTTGCCCCCCCAAAAAAATTTCCGCCTTTTTTCCCTGAAATAAGTGAAATTTCTGCAATTTTGCCCCAAAATAAGGGAAATTTCTGCAATTTTGCCCCAAAATAAGGGAAATTTCTGCAATTTTGCCCCAAAATAAGGGAAATTTCTGCAATTTTGCCCCAATGTAAAGGAAATTTCTGCAATTTTGCCCCAAAATAAGGGGAATTTCTGACTGTTTGCTCCCGATAAAGGAGAATTTCTGTATTTTTGCCCCAAAATAAGAAGAATTTCTGCCTTTTTGCCCAAAAATTATGAGAATTTCTGCAATTTTGCTTCAAAATACGGGAAATTTCTGCCTTTTAGCCCCAAAATAAAAAGAATTTCTGCATTTTACCTCAAAATAAGAATAATTTCTGCTTTTTGCCTCAAAATAAGGGGAATTTTCTGCCTTTTTGTTTCATAATAAGAAAAATTTCTTCAATTTTGTACCATAATAAAAGAAATTTCTGCTCTTTGCCCCAAAATAAAAGGAATTTCTGACTTTTTGCCCTGAAATAAATGAAATTTCTGCAATTTTGCCCGAAAATAAGGGAAATTTGTGCCTCTTACCCCAAAATAAGAAGTTTTGCCTTTTGCGCCAAAATATGGGGAATTTCAGCATTTTACCTCAAAATAAGAATTTCAGCCTTTTTGCCCCAAAATAAGGAAAATTTCTGCAATTTGGCCCCAAAATAAGGGGAATTTCTTCCTTTTTGCCCCAAAATAAAGGATATTTCAGCCTTTTTACCTGAAAATAAGTGAAATTTCTGCTATTTTGCCCCAAATAAGGGAAATTTCTGCAATTTTGCCCCAAAATAAGGTAAATTCCTGCAATTTAGCCCCAAAATAAGTGGAATTTCTGAGTTTTGCCCCAAAATAAGGAGAATTTCTGTCTTTTTGCCCCAACATATAGGGAATTTCTGCCTTTTTGCCCAACAATTAGGGGAATTTCTTCATTTTTGCTCCAAAATAAGTGGAATTTCTGCCTTTTTGCCTTCAAAGAAGTGGAATTTCTGTATTTTCCCCCCAAAACAAAGGGAATTTCTGTCTTTTTTGCCCCAAAATAAGGAAAATTTCTGACTTATTACCCTGAAATAAGTGAAATGTCTGCAATTTTGCCCCAAAATAAGAAAAATTTCTGCCTTTTTGCCCCCAAATAAGGGGAATTTAAGCCTTTTTACCTCAAAATAAGGGGAATTTCTGCACTTTTGCCACAAAATATTAGGAAATTCTGCCTTTTTGCCCCAAAATAAGAAAAATTTCTGCCATTTTTACCTGAAATAAGGGAAATTTCTGCAATTTTGCCCCAAAATAAGGGAAATTTCTGGAATTTTGCCCCAAAATAAGTGGAATTTCTGAGTTTTGCCCCAAAATAAAGAGAATTTCTGCCTTTTTGCCCCACAATTAGGGGAATTTCTGCAATTTTGCTCCAAAATACGGGGAATTTCTGCCTTTTTGCCGAAAATAAGGGGAATGCATACCTTTTTGCCATAAAAAAGGGAAATTTCTTCATTTTTGCCCCAAATGAAGGGAAATTTCTGCCTTTTTGCCCTGAAATATGTGAAATTTCTGCAATTTTAGCCCAAAATAAGGTGAATTCCTGCCTTTTTGCCATCAAAATAATGGGAATTTCTGCCTTTTTGCCCCACAATTAGGGGATTTTCTGCAATTGTGCTCCAAAATACGGGGAATTTCTGATTTTTTGCCCGAAAATAAGGGGAATATATAACTTTTGCCACAAAAAAGGGAAATTTCTTCATTTTTGCCGCAAAATAAGAGGAATTTCTGCCTTCTTACCTCAAAATAAGTGAAATTTCTGCCTTTTTACCCAAAAGTAAATGGAATTTCTGTCTTTACCCCAAAATAAAAGCAATTTTTGAATTTTGCCCTGAAATAAATGAAATTTCTGCAATTTTGCCCCAAAATAAGGGAAATTTCTGGAATTTTGCCCCAAAATAAATGGAATTTCTGAGCTTTGCCTGAAAATAAGGAGAATTTCTGTCTTTTTGCCCCAACATATCGGGAATTTCTGCCTTTTTGCCCCACAATTAGGGGAATTTCTGCAATTTTGCTCCAAAATACGGGTAATTTCTGCCTTTTTGCCCGAAATTAAGGGGATTTTCTGCCTTTTTGCCCCCAAACAAGGGAAATTTCTGCAATTTTAACCCAAAATATGAAGAATTTCTGCCTTTTTACCCCCAAATAAGGGGAATTTCTGCCTTTTTGCCCTGAAATATGTGAAATGTTTGAAATTTTACCCCAAAAGAAGGTGAATTTCTGTCTTTGTGCCCCAAAATAATGGAAATTTCTGCATTTTGCCCTAAAATAAAAAAAATTTTTTTTTCTCTGAAATAAATGAAATTTCTGCACTTTTGCCTTACAATAAAAGAAATTTCTGCAATTTTTCCCCATAATAAAGGAAATTTCTGCAATTTTTTCTAAAATAAGGGGAATTTCTGATTTTTGCCACAAAATAAGGGGAATTTCTGCCTTTTTGCCTTAAAATAAAGAAAATTACTGCATGTTTTACCCCAAAATTAGGTGAATTTCTGCAATTTTGCTCCAAAATACGGGAATTTTCTCCCTTTTCGCCGAAAATGAAGTGAATTTCTGCCATTTTGCTGCGAAATAAGTGAAATTTCTGCAGTTTTACCCCAAAATAAGGAGAAGTTCTGCGTTTTTGCCTCAAAATTAGAGGAATTTCTGCAATTTTGCTCCAAAATACAGGGAATTTCTGCCTTTTTGCCCGAAAATAAAAAGAATGTATACCTTTTGCCATAAAAAAGGGAAATTTCTTCATTTTTACTCCAAAATAAGGGGATTTTCCGCCTTTTTGACTCAAAATAAGTGCAATTTCTGACTTTTCCCCAAAAATAAACGGAATTTCTGACTTTTTGCCCTGAAATAAGTTAAATTTCTAAAATTTTTCCCCAAAAATAAGGGAAATATCTGCTTTTTGCCCCAAAATACGGGGAATTTCTGCCTTTTTGCCTCCAAAAAAGGGAAATTTCAGCCTTTTTACCTCAAAACAAGGGGAATTTCTTCATTTTTACCCCAAAATAATTGGATTTTCTGCCTTTTTGACTCAAAATAAGTGAAATTTCTGCAATTTTTGCCCAAAATAAGGGAAATGTCTGCTTTTTGCCCCAAAATAAGGGGAATTTCAGCATTTTTACCTCAAAATAAGGGGAATTTCTGCATTTTTGCCCCAAAATATGGGAAATTTCTGCCTTTTTGCCAAAAATAAAAAAAATTTCTGCAAATTTGTACCAAAATAAAAGAAATTTCTGTCTTTTTTTCCCTGAAATAAGTGAAATTTCTGCAATTTTGCCCCAAAATAAGTGAAATTTCTGCAATTTTGCCCCAAAATAAGGGAAATTTTTGGAATTTTGCCCCAAAATAAGTGGAATTTCTGAGTTTTGCCCCAAAATAAGTAGAATTTCTGTCTTTTTGCCCCAACACATAGGGAATTTCTGCCTTTTTGCCCCACAATTAGGGGAATTTCTGCAATTTTGCTCAAAAATACGGGGAATTTCTGTCTTTTTGCCCGAAAATAAGAAGAATGCATACCTTTTTGCCATAAAAAAGGGAAATTTCTTCATTTTCGCTCCAAAATAAGGGGAATTTCTGCTTTTTTGCCTATAAATAAGTGGAATTTCTGTCTTTTTCCCCCAAAACATAGAGAATTTGTGTCTTTTTTGTCCCAAAATAAGAAAAATTTCTGACTTATTACCCTGAAATAAATGAAATATCTGCAATTTTGCCCCAAAATAAGGGAAATTTCTGCTTTTTGCAACCAAATAAGGGGAATTTTAGACTTTTTACCTCAAAATAAGGGGATTTTCTGCATTTTTGCCCCAAAATATGAGAAATTTCTGTTTTTTTGCCCCAAATTAAGAAAATTTCTGCATTTTTTCTGAAATAAGTGAAATTTCTGCAATTTTGCTTCAAAATAAGTGAAATTTCTGAGTTTTGCTCTAAAATAAGGAGAATTTCTGTCTTTTTGCCCAAACATATAGGGAATTTCTGCCTTTTTGTCCCACAATTAGGGGAATTTCTGCAATTTTGCTCCAAAATACGGGGAATTTCTGCTTTTTAGCCTGAAAATAAGAAGAATGCATACCTTTTGCCACAAAAAAAGGAAATTTCTTCATTTTTGCTCCAAAATAAGGGGAATTTCTGCTTTTTTGCTTCTAAATAAGTGGAATTTCTGACTTTTTCCCCCAAAACAAAAGGAATTTCTGTCTTTATTGCCCCAAATAAGGAAAATTTCTGACTTATTACCCTGAAATAAGTGAAATTTCTGCAATTTTGTCCCAGAATAAGGGAAATTTCTGCTTTTTGCTTCCAAATAAGGGGAATTTCTGCCTTTTTACCTCAAAATAAGGGGAATTTTTGCAATTTTACCACAAAATATTTGGAATCTCTGCATTTTTGCCCCAAAATGAGGAAAATTTCTGCCTTTTTACCATGAAATAAGTGAAATTTCTGCAATTTTGCCCCAAAATAAGTGAAATTTCGGCAATTTTGCCACAAAATAAGGGAAATTTCTGGAATTTTGCCCCAAAATAAGTGGAATTTCTGAGCTTTGCCCCAAAATAAGGAGAATTTCTGTCTTTTTGCCCTAACATATAGGGAATTTCTGCATTTTGCCCCACAATTAGGGGAATTTCTGCAATTTTGCTCCAAAATACGGGTAATTTCAGCTTTTTAGCCCAAAAATAAGTGGAATGTATACATTTTGCCACAAAAAAGGGAAATTTTTTCATTTTTACTCCAAAATAAAAGGAATTTCTGCTTTTTTGCCTCTGAAAAAGTGGAATTTCTGTCTTTTTCCCCCAAAACAAAGGGAATTTCTGTGTTTTTTTGCCCCAAAATAAGGAAAATTTCTGACTTATTATCCTGAAATAAGTGAAATTTATGCAATTTTGCCTCAAAATAAGTGAAATTTCTGCAATTTTGGCCCAAAATAAGGGAAATTTTTGGAATTTTGCCCCAAAGTAAGTGGAATTTCTGAGTTTTGCCCCAAAATAAGGAGATTTTCTGTTTTTTTGCTCTAACTTACAGGGAATTTCTGCCTTTTTGCCCCACAATTAGCGGAATTTTTGCAATTTTGCTCCAAAATACGGGTAATTTCTGCTTTTTAGCCTGAAAATAAGGGGAATGTATACCATTTGCCACAAAAAAGAAATTTCTTCATTTTTACTCCAAAATAAAAGGAATTTCTGCTTTTTTGCCCCAAAATAAGAAAAATTTCTGACTGACTACTCTGAAATAAGTGAAATTTCTGCAATTTTGCCCCAAAATAAGAAAAATTTCTGCCTTTTTGCCTCCAAATAAGGGGAATTTCAGCCTTTTTACCTAAAAATAAGAGGAATTTCTGCATTTTTGCCCCAAAATATGGGAGATTTCTGCCTTTTTGCCCCAAAATAAGAAAAATTTCTGCAATTTTGTACCAAAATAAAAGAAATTTCCGCCTTTTTGCACCAAAATAAGAAAATTTCTGCTTTTTTTTCTGAAATAAGTGAAATTTCTGCAATTTTGCCCCAAAATAACAGAAATTTCTGCAATTTTGCTCCCAAATAAAGGAAATTTCTGGAATTTTGCCTTAAAATAAGTGGAATTTCTGAGTTTTGCCCCAAAATAAGGAGAATTTCTGTCTTTTTGCCCTAACATATAGGGAATTTCTGCCTTTTCGCCCCACAATTAGGGGAATTTCTGCAATTTTGCTCCAAAATACGGGGAATTTCTGCCTTTTTGCCCGAAAATAAGAAGAATGCATAACTTTTTGCCATAAAAAAGGGAAAGTTCTTCATTTTTGCTCCAAAATAAGGGGAATTTCAGCTTTTTTGCATCTAAATAAGTGGAATTTCTGTCTTTTTCCCCCAAAACAAAGGGAATTTCTGTTTTTTTGCTCCAAAATAAGGAAAATTTCTGACTTATTACCCTGAAATAAGTGAAATTTCTGCAATTTTGCCCCAAAATAAGTGAAATTTCTGCAATTTTGCCCCAAAATAAGGAAAATTTCTGGAATTTTGCCCCAAAATAAGTGGAATTTCTGAGTTTTGCCCCAAAATTATGAGAATTTCTGTCTTTTTGCCCCAACATATAGGCAATTTCTGCCTTTTTGCCCCACAATTAGGGGAATTTCTGCAATTTTGCTCCAAAATATGGGGAATTTCTGCTTTTTAGCCTGAAAATAAGGGGAATGTATACTTTTTGCCACAAAAAAAAAGAAATTTCTTCATTTTTACTCCAAAATAAAATGAATTTTTGCTTTTTTGCCGCTAAAAAAGTGGAATTTCTGCCTTTTTCCCTCAAAACAAAAAGAATTTCTGTCTTTTTTGCCCCAAAATAAAGAAAATTTCTGACTTATTACACTGAAATAAGTGAAATTTCTGCAATTTTGCCTCAAAATAAGGAAAATTTCTGCCTTTTTGCCCCCAAATAATGGGAATTTCAGCCTTTTTACCTCAAAATAAGAGAAATTTCTTCATTTTTGCCCCAAAATATGGGAGATTTCTGCCTTTTTGCCCCAAAATAAGAAAAATTTCTGCAATTTTGTACCAAAATAAAAGAAATTTCCGCCTTTTTGCACCAAAATAAGAAAATTTCTGCTTTTTTTTTCTGAAATAAGTGAAATTTTTGAAATTTTGCCCCAAAATAAGTGAAATTTCTGCAATTTTGCCCCAAAATAAGGGAAATTTCTGGAATTTTGCCCCAATATCAGTGGAATTTCTGAGTTTTGACCCAAAATAAGGAGAATTTGTTTCTTTTTGCCACAACATATAGGGAATTTCTGACTTTTTGCCCCACAATTAGGGGAATTTCTGCAATTTTGCTCCAAAATACTGGGAATTTCTGCCTTTTTGCCCGAAAATAAGAAGAATGCATACCTTTTTGCCATAAAAAAAGGAAATTTCTTCATTTTTGCTCCAAAATAAGAGGAATTTCTGCTTTTTTGCCTCTAAATAAGTGGAATTTCTATCTTTTTCAACCCAAAACAAAGTAAATTTCTGTCTTTTTGGCCCCAAAATAAGGAAAATTTCTGCCTTTTTTCCCTGAAATAAGTGAAATTTCTGCAATTTTGCACCAAAATAAGTGAAATTTCTGCAATTTTGCCCCAAAATAAGGGAAATTTCTGGAATTTTGCCCCAAAATAAGTGGAATTTCTTAGTTTAGCCCCAAAATAAAAAGAATTTCTGTCTTTTTGCCCTAACATATCGGAAATTTCTGCCTTTTTGCCCCACAATTAGGGGAATTTCTGGAAGTTTGCTCCAAAATACGGGGAATTTCTGCTTTTTAGCCTGAAAATAAGGGGAATGTATATCTTTTGCCACAAAAAAAAAAGAAATTTCTTCATTTTTACTCCAAAATAAAATGAATTTCTGCTTTTTTGCCGCTAAAAAAGTGGAATTTCTGTCTTTTTCCCCCAAAACAAAGGGAATTTCTGTCTTTTTGCCCCAAAATAAGGAAAATTTCTGACTTATTACACTGAAATAAGTGAAATTTCTGCAATTTTGCCTCAAAATAAGGAAAATTTCTGCCTTTTTCCCCCAAATAAGGGAAATTTCTACCTTTTTACCTCAAAATAAGAGGAATTTCTGCATTTTTTCCCCAAAATATGGGAGATTTGTGCCTTTTTGCCCCAAAAAAGAAAAATTTCTGCAATTTTGTACCAAAATAAAAATTTCTGCCTTTTTGCACCAAAATAGGAAAATTTCTGAATTTTTTTCTGAAATAAGTGAAATTTCTGCAATTTTGCCCCAAAATAAGTGAAATTTCTGCAATTTTGCCCCAAAATAAGGGAAATTTCTGTCTTTTACCCCCAAATAAGGGGAATTTCTGCCTTTTTACCTTAAAATAAGGGGAAATTCTGCATTTTTGCCACAAAATATTTGGAATTTCTGCAATTTTGCCCCAAAATAAGTGAAAGTACTGCAATTTTGCCCCAAAATAAGTGAAATTTCTGCCTTTTTGCCCAAAATAAGAAAAATTTCTGCAATTTTGTACCAAAATAATAGATAATTCTGCCTTTTTGCACCAAAATAGGAAAATTTCTGAATTTTTTTCTGAAATAAGTTAAATTTCTGCAATTTTGCACCAAAATAAGTGAAATTTCTGCAATTTTGCCCCAAAATAAAGGAAATTTCTGGAATTTTGACCAAAAAAGTGTGGAATTTCTGAGTTTTTGCCCCAAAATAAGTGAAATTTCTTTTTTTTTGCCCCCAAATAAGGGGAATTTCTGCCTTTTTACCTCAAAATAAAGGGAATTTCTTCATTTTTGCCACAAAATATTTGGAATTTCTGCATTTTTGCATCAAAATAAGGATAATTTCTGCCTTTTTACCATGAAATAAGTGAAATTTCTGCAATTTTGCCCCAAAATAAGAGAAATTTCTGGAATTTTGCCCCAAAATAAATGGAATTTCTGAGTTTTGCCCCAAAAATAAAGAGAATTTCTGTCTTTTTGCCCCAACATATAGGGAATTTCTGCCATTTTGCCTTACAATTAGGGGAATTTCTGCAATTTTGCTCTAAAATACGGGTAATTTCTGCTTTTTAGCCCAAAAATAAGTGGAATGTATACCTTTTGCCACAAAAAAGGGAAATTTCTTCATTTTTACTCCAAAATAAAAGGAATTTCTGCTTTTTTGCCTCTAAAAAAGTGAAATATCTGTATTTTTCTCCCAAAACAAAGGGAATTTCTGTCTTTTTTCCCCAAAATAGAGAAAATTTCTGACTTATTACCCTGAAATAAGTGAAATTTCTGCAATTTTGCCTCAAAATAAGGGAAATTTCTGCCTTTTTGCCCCCAAATAAGGGAAATTTCAGCCTTATTACCTCAAAATAAGAGGAATTTCTGCATTTTTGCCTCAAAATATGGGGGATTTCTGCCTTTTTGCCCCAAAATAAGAAAAATTTCTGCAATTTTGTACCAAAATAAAAGAAATTTCTGCCTTTTTGCACCAAAATAGAAAAATTTCTGATTTTTTTTCTGAAATAAGTTAAATTTCTGCAATTTTGCCCCAAAATAAGTGAAATTTCTGCAATTTTGCCCTAAAATAAGGGAAATTTCTGGAATTTTGCACCAAAATAAGTGGAATTTCTGAGTTTTGCCCCAAAATAAGGAGAATTTCTGTCTTTTTGCCCCAACATATAGGGAATTTCTGCCTTTTTGCCCCACAATTAGGGGAATTTCTGCAATTTTGCTCCAAAATACAAGGAATTTCTGCCTTTTTACCCGAAAATAAGAAGAATGCATACCCTTTTGCCATAAAAAATAGAAATTTCTTCAGTTTTGCTCCTAAATAAGGGGAATTTCTGCTTTTTTGCCTCTAAATAAGTGGTATTTCTGTCTTTATCCCCCAAAACAAAGGAAATTTCTGTCTTTTTTGCCCCAAAATAAGGAAAATTTCTGACTTATTACCCTGAAATAAGTGAAATTTCTGCAATTTTGCCCCAAAATAAGTGAAATTTCTGCAATTTTGCCCCAAAATACGGGAAATTTCTGGAATTTTGCCCCAATATCAGTGGAATTTCTGAATTTTGACCCAAAATAAGGAGAATTTGTTTCTTTTTGCCCCAACATATAGGGAATTTCTGCCTTTTTGCCCCACAATTAGGAGAATTTCTGCAATTTTGCATCAAAATAAGAGGAATTTCTGCTTTTTTGCCTCTAAATAAGTGGAATTTCTGTCTTTTCCCCCCCAAAACAAAGGGAATTTCTGTCTTTTTGGCCCCAAAATAAGGAAAATTTCTGACTTATTACCCTGAAATAAGTGAAATTTTTGCAATTTTGCCCCAAAATAAGGGAAATTTCTGGAATTTTGCCCCAAAATAAGTAGAAATTCTGAGTTTTGCCCCAAAATAAGGAGAATTTCTGTCTTTTTGACCTAAGATATAGGGAATTTCTGCCTCTTTGCCCCACAATTAGGGGAATTTCTGCAATATTGCTCCAAAATAAGGGGAATTTCAGCCTTTTTACCTCAAAATAAGAGAAATTTCTGCATTTTTGCCCCAAAATATGGGAGATTTCTGCCTTTTTGCCCCAAAATAAGAAAAATTTCTGCAATTTTGTACCAAAATAAAAGAAATTTCCGCCTTTTTGCACCAAAATAAGAAAATTCCTGCTTTTTTTTCTGAAATAAGTGAAATTTCTGCAATTTTGCCCCAAAATAAGTGAAATTTCTTCAATTTTGCCCCAAAATACGGGAAATTTCTGGAATTTTGCCTCAATATCAGTGGAATTTCTGAGTTTTGACCCAAAATAAGGAGAATTTGTTTCTTTTTGCCCCAACATATAGGGAATTTCTGCCTTTTTGCCCCACAATTAGGGGAATTTCTGCAATTTTGCTCCAAAATAAGAGGAATTTCTGTCTTTTCCCCCCCAAAACAAAGGGAATTTCTGTCTTTTTGGCCCCAAAATAAGGAAAATTTCTGACTTATTACCCTGAAATAAGTGAAATTTCTGCAATTTTGCTCCAAAATACGGGGAATTTCTGCCTTTTTGCCCGAAAATAAGAAGAATGCATACCTTTTTGCCATAAAAAATAGAAATTTCTTCAGTTTTGCTACAAAATAAGGGGAATTTCTGCTTTTTTCCTCTAAATAAGTGGAATTTCTGTCTTTTTCCCCCAAAACAAAGGGAATTTCTGTCTTTTTTGCCCCAAAATAAGGAAAATTTCTGACTTATTACCCTGAAATAAGTGAAATTTCTGCAATTTTGCCCCAAAATAAGGGAAATTTCTGCCTTTTTGCCCCCAAATAAGGGGAATTTCAGCCTTTTTACCTCAAAATAAGAGAAATTTCTGCATTTTTGCCCCAAAATATGGGAGATTTCTGCCTTTTTGCCCCAAAATAAGAAAAATTTCTGCAATTTTGTATCAAAATAAAAGAAATTTCCGCCTTTTTGCACCAAAATAAGAAAATTTCTGCTTTTTTTTCTGAAATAAGTGAAATTTCTGCAATTTTGCCCAAAAATAATTGAAATTTCTGCAATTTTGCCCCAAAATAAGGGAAATTTCTGGAATTTTGACCAAAAAAGTGTGGAATTTCTGAGTTTTTGCCCCAAAATAAGTGAAATTTCTTTTTTTTGCCCCCAAATAAGGGGAATTTCTGCCTTTTTACCTCAAAATAAAGGGAATTTCTTCATTTTTGCCACAAAATATTTGGAATTTCTGCATTTTTGCATCAAAATAAGGATAATTTCTGCCTTTTTACCATGAAATAAGTGAAATTTCTGCAATTTTGCCCCAAAATAAGTGAAATTTCTGCAATTTTGCCCCAAAATAAGAGAAATTTCTGGAATTTTGCCCCAAAATAAATGGAATTTCTGAGTTTTGCCCCAAAAATAAAGAGAATTTCTGTCTTTTTGCCCCAACATATAGGGAATTTCTGCCATTTTGCCTTACAATTAGGGGAATTTCTGCAATTTTGCTCTAAAATACGGGTAATTTCTGCTTTTTAGCCCAAAAATAAGTGGAATGTATACCTTTTGCCACAAAAAAGGGAAATTTCTTCATTTTTACTCCAAAATAAAAGGAATTTCTGCTTTTTTGCCTCTAAAAAAGTGAAATATCTGTATTTTTCTCCCAAAACAAAGGGAATTTCTGTCTTTTTTGCCCCAAAATAGAGAAAATTTCTGACTTATTACCCTGAAATAAGGGAAATTTCTGCAATTTTGCCTCAAAATAAGGGAAATTTCTGCCTTTTGCCCCCAAATAAGGAAAATTTCAGCATTTTTACCTCAAAATAAGAGGAATTTCTGCATTTTTCCCCTAAATATGGGAGATTTCTGACTTTTTGCCCCAAAATAAGAAAAATTTCTGCAATTTTGTACCAAAATAAAAGAAATTTCCGCCTTTTTGCACCAAAATAAGAAAATTCCTGCTTTTTTTTCTGAAATAAGTGAAATTTCTGCAATTTTGCCCCAAAATAAGTGAAATTTCTTCAATTTTGCCCCAAAATACGGGAAATTTCTGGAATTTTGCCTCAATATCAGTGGAATTTCTGAGTTTTGACCCAAAATAAGGAGAATTTGTTTCTTTTTGCCCCAACATATAGGGAATTTCTGCCTTTTTGCCCCACAATTAGGGGAATTTCTGCAATTTTGCTCCAAAATAAGAGGAATTTCTGCTTTTTTGCCTCTAAATAAGTGGAATTTCTGTCTTTTCCCCCCCAAAACAAAGGGAATTTCTGTCTTTTTGGCCCCAAAATAAGGAAAATTTCTGACTTATTACCCTGAAATAAGTGAAATTTCTGCAATTTTGCCCCAAAATAAGGGAAATTTCTGGAATTTTGCCCCAAAATAAGTAGAATTTCTGAGTTTTGCCCCAAAATAAGGAGAATTTCTGTCTTTTTGCCCTAACATATAGGGAATTTCTGCCTCTTTGCCCCACAATTAGGGGAATTTCTGCAATATTGCTCCAAAATACGGGTAATTTCTGCTTTTTAGCCCAAAAATAAGTGGAATGCATACCTTTTGCCACAAAAAAGGGAAATTTCTTCATTTTTACTCCAAAATAAAAGGAATTTCTGCTTTTTTGCCTCTAAAAAAGTGGAATTTCTGTCTTTTTCTCCCAAAACAAAGGGAATTTCTGTCTTTTTTGCCCCAAAATAAAGAAAATTTCTGACTTATTACCCTGAAATAAGTGAAATTTCTGCAATTTTGCCTCAAAATAAGGGAAATTTCTGCCTTTTTGCCCCCAAATAAGGGAAATTTCAGCCTTATTACCTCAAAATAAGAGGAATTTCTGCATTTTTGCCTCAAAATATGGGGGATTTCTGCCTTTTTGCCCCAAAATAAGAAAAATTTCTGCAATTTTGTACCAAAATAAAAGAAATTTCTGCCTTTTTGCACCAAAATAGAAAAATTTCTGAATTTTTTTCTGAAATAAGTTAAATTTCTGCAATTTTGCCCCAAAATAAGTGAAATTTCTGCAATTTTGCCCTAAAATAAGGGAAATTTCTGGAATTTTGCACCAAAATAAGTGGAATTTCTGAGTTTTGCCCCAAAAGAAGGAGAATTTCTGTCTTTTTGCCCCAACATATAGGGAATTTCCCCCTTCTTGCCCCACAATTACGGGAATTTCTGCAATTTTGCTCCAAAATACGGGGAATTTCTGCCTTTTTGCCCGAAAATAAGAAGAATGCATACCTTTTTGCCATAAAAAATAGAAATTTCTTCAGTTTTGCTACAAAATAAGGGGAATTTCTGCTTTTTTCCTCTAAATAAGTGGAATTTCTGTCTTTTTCCCCCAAAACAAAGGGAATTTCTGTCTTTTTTGCCCCAAAATAAGGAAAATTTCTGACTTATTACCCTGAAATAAGTGAAATTTCTGCAATTTTGCCCCAAAATAAGGGAAATTTCTGCCTTTTTGCCCCCAAATAAGGGGAATTTCAGCCTTTTTACCTCAAAATAAGAGAAATTTCTGCATTTTTGCCCCAAAATATGGGAGATTTCTGCCTTTTTGCCCCAAAATAAGAAAAATTTCTGCAATTTTGTATCAAAATAAAAGAAATTTCCGCCTTTTTGCACCAAAATAAGAAAATTTCTGCTTTTTTTTCTGAAATAAGTGAAATTTCTGCAATTTTGCCCAAAAATAATTGAAATTTCTGCAATTTTGCCCCAAAATAAGGGAAATTTCTGGAATTTTGACCAAAAAAGTGTGGAATTTCTGAGTTTTTGCCCCAAAATAAGTGAAATTTCTTTTTTTTGCCCCCAAATAAGGGGAATTTCTGCCTTTTTACCTCAAAATAAAGGGAATTTCTTCATTTTTGCCACAAAATATTTGGAATTTCTGCATTTTTGCATCAAAATAAGGATAATTTCTGCCTTTTTACCATGAAATAAGTGAAATTTCTGCAATTTTGCCCCAAAATAAGTGAAATTTCTGCAATTTTGCCCCAAAATAAGAGAAATTTCTGGAATTTTGCCCCAAAAAAAAATGGAATTTCTGAGTTTTGCCCCAAAAATAAAGAGAATTTCTGTCTTTTTGCCCCAACATATAGGGAATTTCTGCCATTTTGCCTTACAATTAGGGGAATTTCTGCAATTTTGCTCTAAAATACGGGTAATTTCTGCTTTTTAGCCCAAAAATAAGTGGAATGTATACCTTTTGCCACAAAAAAGGGAAATTTCTTCATTTTTACTCCAAAATAAAAGGAATTTCTGCTTTTTTGCCTCTAAAAAGTGAAATATCTGTATTTTTCTCCCAAAACAAAGGGAATTTCTGTCTTTTTTGCCCCAAAATAGAGAAAATTTCTGACTTATTACCCTGAAATAAGGGAAATTTCTGCAATTTTGCCTCAAAATAAGGGAAATTTCTGCCTTTTGCCCCCAAATAAGGGAAATTTCAGCATTTTTACCTCAAAATAAGAGGAATTTCTGCATTTTTCCCCTAAATATGGGAGATTTCTGACTTTTTGCCCCAAAATAAGAAAAATTTCTGCAATTTTGTACTAAAATAAAAGAAATTTCTGCCTTTTTGCACCAAAATAGAAAAATTTCTGATTTTTTTTCTGAAATAAGTTAAATTTCTGCAATTTTGCCCCAAAATAAGTGAAATTTCTGCAATTTTGCCCTAAAATAAGGGAAATTTCTGGAATTTTGCACCAAAATAAGTGGAATTTCTGAGTTTTGCCCCAAAATAAGGAGAATTTCTGTCTTTTTGCCCCAAAATATAGGGAATTTCTGCCTTTTTGCCCCACAATTAGGGGAATTTCTGCAATTTTGCTCCAAAATACGGGGAATTTCTGCCTTTTTGCCCGAAAATAAGAAGAATGCATACCCTTTTGCCATAAAAAATAGAAATTTCTTCAGTTTTGCTCCTAAATAAGGGGAATTTCTGCTTTTTTGCCTCTAAATAAGTGGTATTTCTGTCTTTATCCCCCAAAACAAAGGAAATTTCTGTCTTTTTTGCCCCAAAATAAGGAAAATTTCTGACTTATTACCCTGAAATAAGTGAAATTTCTGCAATTTTGCACCAAAATAAGTGAAATTTCTGCAATTTTGCCCCAAAATACGGGAAATTTCTGGAATTTTGCCCCAATATCAGTGGAATTTCTGAATTTTGACCCAAAATAAGGAGAATTTGTTTCTTTTTGCCCCAACATATAGGGAATTTCTGCCTTTTTGCCCCACAATTAGGAGAATTTCTGCAATTTTGCTCCAAAATAAGAGGAATTTCTGCTTTTTTGCCTCTAAATAAGTGGAATTTCTGTCTTTTCCCCCCCAAAACAAAGGGAATTTCTGTCTTTTTGGCCCCAAAATAAGGAAAATTTCTGACTTATTACCCTGAAATAAGTGAAATTTTTGCAATTTTGCCCCAAAATAAGGGAAATTTCTGGAATTTTGCCCCAAAATAAGTAGAATTTCTGAGTTTTGCCCCAAAATAAGGAGAATTTCTGTCTTTTTGCCCTAAGATATAGGGAATTTCTGCCTCTTTGCCCCACAATTAGGGGAATTTCTGCAATATTGCTCCAAAATAAGGGGAATTTCAGCCTTTTTACCTCAAAATAAGAGAAATTTCTGCATTTTTGCCCCAAAATATGGGAGATTTCTGCCTTTTTGCCCCAAAATAAGAAAAATTTCTGCAATTTTGTACCAAAATAAAAGAAATTTCCGCCTTTTTGCACCAAAATAAGAAAATTCCTGTTTTTTTTCTGAAATAAGTGAAATTTCTGCAATTTTGCCCCAAAATAAGTGAAATTTCTTCAATTTTGCCCCAAAATACGGGAAATTTCTGGAATTTTGCCTCAATATCAGTGGAATTTCTGAGTTTTGACCCAAAATAAGGAGAATTTGTTTCTTTTTGCCCCAACATATAGGGAATTTCTGCCTTTTTGCCCCACAATTAGGGGAATTTCTGCAATTTTGCTCCAAAATAAGAGGAATTTCTGCTTTTTTGCCTCTAAATAAGTGGAATTTCTGTCTTTTCCCCCCCAAAACAAAGGGAATTTCTGTCTTTTTGGCCCCAAAATAAGGAAAATTTCTGACTTATTACCCTGAAATAAGTGAAATTTCTGCAATTTTGCCCCAAAATAAGGGAAATTTCTGGAATTTTGCCCCAAAATAAGTAGAATTTCTGAGTTTTGCCCCAAAATAAGGAGAATTTCTGTCTTTTTGCCCTAACATATAGGGAATTTCTGCCTCTTTGCCCCACAATTAGGGGAATTTCTGCAATATTGCTCCAAAATACGGGTAATTTCTGCTTTTTAGCCCAAAAATAAGTGGAATGCATACCTTTTGCCACAAAAAAGGGAAATTTCTTCATTTTTACTCCAAAATAAAATGAATTTCTGCTTTTTTGCCTCTAAAAAAGTGGAATTTCTGTCTTTTTCTCCCAAAACAAAGGGAATTTCTGTCTTTTTTGCCCCAAAATAAAGAAAATTTCTGACTTATTACCCTGAAATAAGTGAAATTTCTGCAATTTTGCCTCAAAATAAGGGAAATTTCTGCCTTTTTGCCCCCAAATAAGGGAAATTTCAGCCTTATTACCTCAAAATAAGAGGAATTTCTGCATTTTTGCCTCAAAATATGGGGGATTTCTGCCTTTTTGCCCCAAAATAAGAAAAATTTCTGCAATTTTGTACCAAAATAAAAGAAATTTCTGCCTTTTTGCACCAAAATAGAAAAATTTCTGAATTTTTTTCTGAAATAAGTTAAATTTCTGCAATTTTGCCCCAAAATAAGTGAAATTTCTGCAATTTTGCCCTAAAATAAGGGAAATTTCTGGAATTTTGCACCAAAATAAGTGGAATTTCTGAGTTTTGCCCCAAAAGAAGGAGAATTTCTGTCTTTTTGCCCCAACATATAGGGAATTTCCCCCTTCTTGCCCCACAATTACAAGAATTTCTGCAATTTTGCTCCAAAATACGGGGAATTTCTGCCTTTTTGCCCGAAAATAAGAAGAATGCATACCTTTTTGCCATAAAAAATAGAAATTTCTTCAGTTTTGCTACAAAATAAGGGGAATTTCTGCTTTTTTCCTCTAAATAAGTGGAATTTCTGTCTTTTTCCCCCAAAACAAAGGGAATTTCTGTCTTTTTTGCCCCAAAATAAAGAAAATTTCTGACTTATTACCCTGAAATAAGTGAAATTTCTGCAATTTTGCCTCAAAATAAGGGAAATTTCTGCCTTTTTGCCCCCAAATAAGGGAAATTTCAGCCTTATTACCTCAAAATAAGAGGAATTTCTGCATTTTTGCCTCAAAATATGGGGGATTTCTGCCTTTTTGCCCCAAAATAAGAAAAATTTCTGCAATTTTGTACCAAAATAAAAGAAATTTCTGCCTTTTTGCACCAAAATAGAAAAATTTCTGAATTTTTTTCTGAAATAAGTTAAATTTCTGCAATTTTGCCCCAAAATAAGTGAAATTTCTGCAATTTTGCCCTAAAATAAGGGAAATTTCTGGAATTTTGCACCAAAATAAGTGGAATTTCTGAGTTTTGCCCCAAAAGAAGGAGAATTTCTGTCTTTTTGCCCCAACATATAGGGAATTTCCCCCTTCTTGCCCCACAATTACGGGAATTTCTGCAATTTTGCTCCAAAATACGGGGAATTTCTGCCTTTTTGCCCGAAAATAAGAAGAATGCATACCTTTTTGCCATAAAAAATAGAAATTTCTTCAGTTTTGCTACAAAATAAGGGGAATTTCTGCTTTTTTCCTCTAAATAAGTGGAATTTCTGTCTTTTTCCCCCAAAACAAAGGGAATTTCTGTCTTTTTTGCCCCAAAATAAGGAAAATTTCTGACTTATTACCCTGAAATAAGTGAAATTTCTGCAATTTTGCCCCAAAATAAGGGAAATTTCTGCCTTTTTGCCCCCAAATAAGGGGAATTTCAGCCTTTTTACCTCAAAATAAGAGAAATTTCTGCATTTTTGCCCCAAAATATGGGAGATTTCTGCCTTTTTGCCCCAAAATAAGAAAAATTTCTGCAATTTTGTATCAAAATAAAAGAAATTTCCGCCTTTTTGCACCAAAATAAGAAAATTTCTGCTTTTTTTTCTGAAATAAGTGAAATTTCTGCAATTTTGCCCAAAAATAATTGAAATTTCTGCAATTTTGCCCCAAAATAAGGGAAATTTCTGGAATTTTGACCAAAAAAGTGTGGAATTTCTGAGTTTTTGCCCCAAAATAAGTGAAATTTCTTTTTTTTGCCCCCAAATAAGGGGAATTTCTGCCTTTTTACCTCAAAATAAAGGGAATTTCTTCATTTTTGCCACAAAATATTTGGAATTTCTGCATTTTTGCATCAAAATAAGGATAATTTCTGCCTTTTTACCATGAAATAAGTGAAATTTCTGCAATTTTGCCCCAAAATAAGTGAAATTTCTGCAATTTTGCCCCAAAATAAGAGAAATTTCTGGAATTTTGCCCCAAAATAAATGGAATTTCTGAGTTTTGCCCCAAAAATAAAGAGAATTTCTGTCTTTTTGCCCCAACATATAGGGAATTTCTGCCATTTTGCCTTACAATTAGGGGAATTTCTGCAATTTTGCTCTAAAATACGGGTAATTTCTGCTTTTTAGCCCAAAAATAAGTGGAATGTATACCTTTTGCCACAAAAAAGGGAAATTTCTTCATTTTTACTCCAAAATAAAAGGAATTTCTGCTTTTTTGCCTCTAAAAAAGTGAAATATCTGTATTTTTCTCCCAAAACAAAGGGAATTTCTGTCTTTTTTGCCCCAAAATAGAGAAAATTTCTGACTTATTACCCTGAAATAAGGGAAATTTCTGCAATTTTGCCTCAAAATAAGGGAAATTTCTGCCTTTTGCCCCCAAATAAGGGAAATTTCAGCATTTTTACCTCAAAATAAGAGGAATTTCTGCATTTTTCCCCTAAATATGGGAGATTTCTGACTTTTTGCCCCAAAATAAGAAAAATTTCTGCAATTTTGTACCAAAATAAAAGAAATTTCCGCCTTTTTGCACCAAAATAAGAAAATTCCTGCTTTTTTTTCTGAAATAAGTGAAATTTCTGCAATTTTGCCCCAAAATAAGTGAAATTTCTTCAATTTTGCCCCAAAATACGGGAAATTTCTGGAATTTTGCCTCAATATCAGTGGAATTTCTGAGTTTTGACCCAAAATAAGGAGAATTTGTTTCTTTTTGCCCCAACATATAGGGAATTTCTGCCTTTTTGCCCCACAATTAGGGGAATTTCTGCAATTTTGCTCCAAAATAAGAGGAATTTCTGCTTTTTTGCCTCTAAATAAGTGGAATTTCTGTCTTTTCCCCCCCAAAACAAAGGGAATTTCTGTCTTTTTGGCCCCAAAATAAGGAAAATTTCTGACTTATTACCCTGAAATAAGTGAAATTTCTGCAATTTTGCCCCAAAATAAGGGAAATTTCTGGAATTTTGCCCCAAAATAAGTAGAATTTCTGAGTTTTGCCCCAAAATAAGGAGAATTTCTGTCTTTTTGCCCTAACATATAGGGAATTTCTGCCTCTTTGCCCCACAATTAGGGGAATTTCTGCAATATTGCTCCAAAATACGGGTAATTTCTGCTTTTTAGCCCAAAAATAAGTGGAATGCATACCTTTTGCCACAAAAAAGGGAAATTTCTTCATTTTTACTCCAAAATAAAAGGAATTTCTGCTTTTTTGCCTCTAAAAAAGTGGAATTTCTGTCTTTTTCTCCCAAAACAAAGGGAATTTCTGTCTTTTTTGCCCCAAAATAAAGAAAATTTCTGACTTATTACCCTGAAATAAGTGAAATTTCTGCAATTTTGCCTCAAAATAAGGGAAATTTCTGCCTTTTTGCCCCCAAATAAGGGAAATTTCAGCCTTATTACCTCAAAATAAGAGGAATTTCTGCATTTTTGCCTCAAAATATGGGGGATTTCTGCCTTTTTGCCCCAAAATAAGAAAAATTTCTGCAATTTTGTACCAAAATAAAAGAAATTTCTGCCTTTTTGCACCAAAATAGAAAAATTTCTGAATTTTTTTCTGAAATAAGTTAAATTTCTGCAATTTTGCCCCAAAATAAGTGAAATTTCTGCAATTTTGCCCTAAAATAAGGGAAATTTCTGGAATTTTGCACCAAAATAAGTGGAATTTCTGAGTTTTGCCCCAAAAGAAGGAGAATTTCTGTCTTTTTGCCCCAACATATAGGGAATTTCCCCCTTCTTGCCCCACAATTACGGGAATTTCTGCAATTTTGCTCCAAAATACGGGGAATTTCTGCCTTTTTGCCCGAAAATAAGAAGAATGCATACCTTTTTGCCATAAAAAATAGAAATTTCTTCAGTTTTGCTACAAAATAAGGGGAATTTCTGCTTTTTTCCTCTAAATAAGTGGAATTTCTGTCTTTTTCCCCCAAAACAAAGGGAATTTCTGTCTTTTTTGCCCCAAAATAAGGAAAATTTCTGACTTATTACCCTGAAATAAGTGAAATTTCTGCAATTTTGCCCCAAAATAAGGGAAATTTCTGCCTTTTTGCCCCCAAATAAGGGGAATTTCAGCCTTTTTACCTCAAAATAAGAGAAATTTCTGCATTTTTGCCCCAAAATATGGGAGATTTCTGCCTTTTTGCCCCAAAATAAGAAAAATTTCTGCAATTTTGTATCAAAATAAAAGAAATTTCCGCCTTTTTGCACCAAAATAAGAAAATTTCTGCTTTTTTTTCTGAAATAAGTGAAATTTCTGCAATTTTGCCCAAAAATAATTGAAATTTCTGCAATTTTGCCCCAAAATAAGGGAAATTTCTGGAATTTTGACCAAAAAAGTGTGGAATTTCTGAGTTTTTGCCCCAAAATAAGTGAAATTTCTTTTTTTTGCCCCCAAATAAGGGGAATTTCTGCCTTTTTACCTCAAAATAAAGGGAATTTCTTCATTTTTGCCACAAAATATTTGGAATTTCTGCATTTTTGCATCAAAATAAGGATAATTTCTGCCTTTTTACCATGAAATAAGTGAAATTTCTGCAATTTTGCCCCAAAATAAGTGAAATTTCTGCAATTTTGCCCCAAAATAAGAGAAATTTCTGGAATTTTGCCCCAAAATAAATGGAATTTCTGAGTTTTGCCCCAAAAATAAAGAGAATTTCTGTCTTTTTGCCCCAACATATAGGGAATTTCTGCCATTTTGCCTTACAATTAGGGGAATTTCTGCAATTTTGCTCTAAAATACGGGTAATTTCTGCTTTTTAGCCCAAAAATAAGTGGAATGTATACCTTTTGCCACAAAAAAGGGAAATTTCTTCATTTTTACTCCAAAATAAAAGGAATTTCTGCTTTTTTGCCTCTAAAAAGTGAAATATCTGTATTTTTCTCCCAAAACAAAGGGAATTTCTGTCTTTTTTGCCCCAAAATAGAGAAAATTTCTGACTTATTACCCTGAAATAAGGGAAATTTCTGCAATTTTGCCTCAAAATAAGGGAAATTTCTGCCTTTTGCCCCCAAATAAGGGAAATTTCAGCATTTTTACCTCAAAATAAGAGGAATTTCTGCATTTTTCCCCTAAATATGGGAGATTTCTGACTTTTTGCCCCAAAATAAGAAAAATTTCTGCAATTTTGTACTAAAATAAAAGAAATTTCTGCCTTTTTGCACCAAAATAGAAAAATTTCTGATTTTTTTTTCTGAAATAAGTTAAATTTCTGCAATTTTGCCCCAAAATAAGTGAAATTTCTGCAATTTTGCCCTAAAATAAGGGAAATTTCTGGAATTTTTCACCAAAATAAGTGGAATTTCTGAGTTTTGCCCCAAAATAAGGAGAATTTCTGTCTTTTTGCCCCAACATATAGGGAATTTCCCCCTTCTTGCCCCACAATTACGGGAATTTCTGCAATTTTGCTCCAAAATACGGGGAATTTCTGCCTTTTTGCCCGAAAATAAGAAGAATGCATACCCTTTTGCCATAAAAAATAGAAATTTCTTCAGTTTTGCTCCTAAATAAGGGGAATTTCTGCTTTTTTGCCTCTAAATAAGTGGTATTTCTGTCTTTATCCCCCAAAACAAAGGAAATTTCTGTCTTTTTTGCCCCAAAATAAGGAAAATTTCTGACTTATTACCCTGAAATAAGTGAAATTTCTGCAATTTTGCACCAAAATAAGTGAAATTTCTGCAATTTTGCCCCAAAATACGGGAAATTTCTGGAATTTTGCCCCAATATCAGTGGAATTTCTGAATTTTGACCCAAAATAAGGAGAATTTGTTTCTTTTTGCCCCAACATATAGGGAATTTCTGCCTTTTTGCCCCACAATTAGGAGAATTTCTGCAATTTTGCTCCAAAATAAGAGGAATTTCTGCTTTTTTGCCTCTAAATAAGTGGAATTTCTGTCTTTTCCCCCCCAAAACAAAGGGAATTTCTGTCTTTTTGGCCCCAAAATAAGGAAAATTTCTGACTTATTACCCTGAAATAAGTGAAATTTTTGCAATTTTGCCCCAAAATAAGGGAAATTTCTGGAATTTTGCCCCAAAATAAGTAGAATTTCTGAGTTTTGCCCCAAAATAAGGAGAATTTCTGTCTTTTTGCCCTAAGATATAGGGAATTTCTGCCTCTTTGCCCCACAATTAGGGGAATTTCTGTAATATTGCTCCAAAATAAGGGGAATTTCAGCCTTTTTACCTCAAAATAAGAGAAATTTCTGCATTTTTGCCCCAAAATATGGGAGATTTCTGCCTTTTTGCCCCAAAATAAGAAAAATTTCTGCAATTTTGTACCAAAATAAAAGAAATTTCCGCCTTTTGCACCAAAATAAGAAAATTCCTGCTTTTTTTTCTGAAATAAGTGAAATTTCTTCAATTTTGCCCCAAAATACGGGAAATTTCTGGAATTTTGCCCCAATATCAGTGGAATTTCTGAGTTTTGACCCAAAATAAGGAGAATTTGTTTCATTTTGCCCCAACATATAGGGAATTTCTGCCTTTTTGCCCCACAATTAGGGGAATTTCTGCAATTTTGCTCCAAAATAAGAGGAATGTCTGCTTTTTTGCCTCTAAATAAGTGGAATTTCTGTCTTTTCCCCCCCAAAACAAAAGGAATTTCTGTCTTTTTGGCCCCAAAATAAGGAAAATTTCTGACTTATTACCCTGAAATAAGTGAAATTTCTGCAATTTTGCCCCAAAATAAGTGAAATTTCTGCAATTTTGCCCCAAAATAAGGGAAATTTCTGGAATTTTGCCCCAAAATAAGTAGAATTTCTGAGTTTTGCCCCAAAATAAGGAGAATTTCTGTCTTTTTGCCCTAACATATAGGGAATTTCTGCCTCTTTGCCCCACAATTAGGGGAATTTCTGCAATATTGCTCCAAAATACAGGTATTTTCTGCTTTTTAGCCCAAAAATAAGTGGAATGCATACCTTTTGCCACAAAAAAGGGAAATTTCTTCATTTTTACTCCAAAATAAAAGGAATTTCTGCTTTTTTGCCTCTAAAAAAGTGGAATTTCTGTCTTTTTCTCCCAAAACAAAGGGAATTTCTGTCTTTTTTGCCCCAAAATAATGAAAATTTCTGACTTATTACCCTGAAATAAGTGAAATTTCTGCAATTTTGCCTCAAAATAAGGGAAATTTCTGCCTTTTTGCCCCCAAATAAGGGAAATTTCAGCCTTATTACCTCAAAATAAGAGGAATTTCTGCATTTTTGCCTCAAAATATGGGGGATTTCTGCCTTTTTGCCCCAAAATAAGAAAAATTTCTGCAATTTTGTACCAAAATAAAAGAAATTTCTGCCTTTTTGCACCAAAATAGAAAAATATCTGAATTTTTTTCTGAAATAAGTTAAATTTCTGCAATTTTGCCCCAAAATAAGTGAAATTTCTGCAATTTTGCCCTAAAATAAGGGAAATTTCTGGAATTTTGCACCAAAATAAGTGGAATTTCTGAGTTTTGCCCCAAAAAAAGGAGAATTTCTGTCTTTTTGCCCCAACATATAGGGAATTTCCCCCTTCTTGCCCCACAATTACGGGAATTTCTGCAATTTTGCTCCAAAATACGGGGAATTTCTGCCTTTTTGCCCGAAAATAAGAAGAATGCATACCTTTTTCCCATAAAAAATAGAAATTTCTTCAGTTTTGCTACAAAATAAGGGGAATTTCTGCTTTTTTGCCTCTAAATAAGTGGAATTTCTGTCTTTTTCCCCCAAAACAAAGGGAATTTCTGTCTTTTTTGCCCCAAAATAAGGAAAATTTCTGACTTATTACCCTGAAATAAGTGAAATTTCTGCAATTTTGCCCCAAAATAAGGGAAATTTCTGCAATTTTGCCCCAAAATAAGGGAAATTTCTGGAATTTTGCCCCAATATTAGTAGAATTTCTGAGTTTTGACCCAAAATAAGGAGAATTTGTTTCTTTTTGCCCCACATATAGGGAATTTCTCCCTTCTTGCCCCACAATTAGGGGAATTTCTGCAATTGTGCTCCAAAATAAGAGGAATTTCTGCTTTTTTGCCTCTAAATAAGTGGAATTTCTGTCTTTTCCCCCCCAAAACAAAGGGTATTTCTGTATTTTTGGCCCCAAAATAAGGAAAATTTCTGACTTATTACCCTGAAATAAGTGAAATTTCTGCAATTTTGCCCCAAAATAAGTGAAATTTCTGCAATTTTGCCCCAAAATAAGGGAAATTTCTGGAATTTTGCCCCAAAATAAGTAGAATTTCTGAGTTTTGCCCCAAAATAAGGAGAATTTCTGTCTTTTTGCCCTAACATATAGGGAATTTCTGCCTCTTTGCCCCACAATTAGGGGAATTTCTGCAATATTGCTCCAAAATACGGGTAATTTCTGCTTTTTAGCCCAAAAATAAGTGGAATGCATACCTTTTGCCACAAAAAAGGGAAATTTCTTCATTTTTACTCCAAAATAAAAGGAATTTCTGCTTTTTTGCCTCTAAAAAAGTGGAATTTCTGTCTTTTTCTCCCAAAACAAAGGGAATTTCTGTCTTTTTTGCCCCAAAATAAAGAAAATTTCTGACTTATTACCCTGAAATAAGTGAAATTTCTGCAATTTTGCCCCAAAATAAGGGAAATTTCTGCCTTTTTGCCCCCAAATAAGGGAAATTTCAGCTTTTTTCCCTCAAAATAAGGGGAATTTCGGCATTTTTGCCAATAAATATTAGGAAATTTTTTCTTTTTGCCCCAAAATAAGAAAAATTTCTGCCTTTTTTCCCTGAAATAAGTGAAATATCTGCAATTTTACCCCAAAATAAGTGAAATTTCTGCAATTTTGCTTTAAAATAAGAAAAATTTCTAGAATTTTGCCCCAATATAAGTGGAATTTCTGAGTTTTGCCCCAAAATAAGGAGAATTTCTGTCTTTTTGCCCCAACATATAGAGAATTTCTGCCTTTTTGTCCTAAAATTAGGGGAATTTTTGCAATTTTGCTTGAAAATACGGGGAATTTCTGCCTTTTTTCCCGAAAATAAGAAGAATGCATAACTTTTTGCCATAAAAAAGGGAAATTTCTACATTTTTACTCCAAAATAAAAGTTATTTCTGCTTTTTTGCCTCTAAAAAAGTGGAATTTCTGTCTTTTCCCCCAAAACAAAGGGAATTTCTGTTTTTTTTGCCCCAAAATAACGAAAATTTCTGACTTATTACTCTGAAATAAGTGAAATTTCTGCAATTTTGCCCCAAAATAAGAGAAATTCTTCTTTTTTGCCCCCAAATAAGGGGAATTTCAGCCTTTTTACCTCAAAATAAAAAAAATTTCTGCATTTTTGCCCCAAAATATGAGAAATTTATGCCTTTTTGCCCCAAAATAAGAAAAATTTCTGCAATTTTGTAACAAAATAAAAGAAATTTATGCCTTTTTGCACCAAAATAAGAAAATTCTGCTTTTTTCTGAAATAAGTGAAATTTATGTAATTTTGCCTGAAAATAAGTGAAATTTCTGCAATTTTGCCCCAAAATAAGGGAAATTTCTGGAATTTTGCCCCAAAATAAGTGGAATTTCTGAGTTTTGCCCCAAAATAAGGAGAATTTCTGTCTTTTTGCCCCAACATATAGGGAATTTCTGCCTTTTTGCCCCACAATTAGGGGAATATCTGCAAGTTTGCTCCAAAATACGGGGAATTTCTGCCTTTTTGCAAGAAAATAAAGGGAATGTATACCTTTTGCCACAAAAAAAAGAAATTTCTTCATTTTTACTCCAAAATAAAAGGAATTTCTGCTTTTTTGCCTCTAAAAAAGTGGAATTACTGTCTTTTTCCCCCAGAACATAGGGAATTTCTGTCTTTTTTGCCCCAAAATAAGGAAAATTTCTGACTTATTACCCTGAAAAAAGTGAAATTTCTGCAATTTTGCCCCAAAATAAGTGAAATTTCTGCAATTTTGCCCCAAAATAAGGGAAATTTCTGCAATTTTGCCCCAAAATAAGTGGAATTTCTGAGTTTTTCCCCAAAATAAGGAGAATTTCTGTATTTTGCCCCAACATATAGGGAATTTCTGCCTTTTTGCCCCACAATTAGGGGAATTTCTGCCATTTTGCTCTAATATAGGGGGAATTTCTGCCTTTTTGCCCGAAAATAAGAAGAATGCATACCTTTTTGCCATAAAAAAGGGAAATTTCTTCAGTTTTGCTCCAAAATAAGGGGAATTTCTGCTTTTTTGCCTCTAAATAAGTGGAATTTCTGTCTTTATCCCCAAAAACAAAGGGAATTTCTGTCTTTTTTGCCCCAAAATAAGGAAAATTTCTGACTTATTACCCTGAAATAAGTGAAATTTCTGCAATTTTGCTTGAAAATAAGGGAAATTTCTGCCTTTTTCCCCCCAAATAAGGGGAATTTAAGCCTTGTTACCTCAAAATAAGAGGAATTGCTGCATTTTTGCCCCAAAATATGGGAGATTTCTGCCTTTTTCTTCCAAAATAAGAATAATTTATGCAATTTTGTACCAAAATAAAAGAAATTTCTGCCTTTTTGCACCAAAATAAGAAAATTTCTGCTTTTTTTCTGAAATAAGTGAAATTTCTGCAATTTTGCTCCAAAATAAGTGAAATTTCTGCAATTTTGCCCCAAAATAAGGGAAATTTCTGGAATTTTGCCCTAAAATAAGTGGAATTTCTGAGTTTTGCCCCAAAATAAAGAGAATTTCTGTCTTTTTGCCACAACATATAGGGAATTTCTCCCTTTTTGCCCCATAATTAGGGGAATTTCTGCAATTTTGCTCCAAAATAGGGGAATTTCTGCCTTTTTGCCCGAAAATAAGAAGAATGCATACCTTTTTGGCATAAAAAAGAAAATTTCTTCAGTTTTGCCACAAAATAAGGGAAATTTCTGCAATTTTGCCCCAATGTAAAGGAAATTTCTGCAATTTTGCCCCAAAATAAGGGGAATTTCTGACTGTTTGCTCCCGAAAAAGGAGATTTTCTGTCTTTTTGCCACAAAATAAGGGGAATTTCTGCCTTTTTGCCCGAAAATTATGAGAATTTCTGCAATTTTGCTTCAAAATACAGGGAATTTCTGTTTTTTAGCTCCAAAATAAAGGGAATTTCTGCATTTTACCTCAAATTGAGAATAATTTCTGCCTTTTGCCTCAAAATAAGGGGAATTTTCTGCCTTTTTATTTCAAAATAAGAAAAATTTCTTCAATTTTGTACCATAATAAAAGAAATTTCTGCTCTTTGCCCCAAAATAAAAGAAATTTCTGACTTTTTGTCCTGAAATAAATGAAATTTCTGCAATTTTGCCCGAAAATAAGGGAAATTTGTGCCTCTTTGCCCCAAAATAAAAAGAAGTTTTGTTTTTTGCCCCAAAATATGGGGAATTTCAGCATTTTATCTCAAAATAAGAATTTCAGCCTTTTTGCCCCAAAATAAGGAAAATTTCTGCAATTTTGCCCCAAAATAAGGGGAATTTCTTCCTTTTTGCCCCAAAATAAAGGATATTTTAGCCTTTTTACCTGAAAATAAGTGAAATATCTGCAATTTTGCCCCAAATAAGGAAAATTTCTGCAATTTTGCCTCAAAATAAGGTAAATTCCTGCAATTTTGCCCCAAAATAAGTGGAATTTCTGAGTTTTGTCCCAAAATAAGAAGAATTTGTCTTTTTGCCCCAACATATAGGGAATTTCTGCCTTTTTGCCCAACAATTAGGGGAATTTCTTCATTTTTGCTTCAAAATAAGGGGAATTTCTGCCTTTTTGCCTCTAAAGAAGTGGAATTTCTGTATTTTCCTTCCAAAACAAAGGGAATTTCTGTGTTTTTTGCCCCAAAATAAGGAAAATTTCTGACTTATTACCCTGAAATAAGTGAAATGTTTGCAATTTTGCCCCAAAATAAGGGAAATTTCTGCCTTTTTGCCCCCAAATAAGGGGAATTTCAGCCTTTTTACCTCAAAATAAGGGGAATTTCTGCATTTTTGCCACAAAATATTAGGAATTTCTGCCTTTTTGCCCCAAAATAAGAAAAATTTCTGCCATTTTTACCTGAAATAAGTGAAATTTCTGCAATTTTGCCCCAAAATAAGTAAAATTTCTGCAATTTTGCCCCAAAATAAGGGAAATTTCTGGAACTTTGCCCCAAATTATGTGGAATTTCTGAGTTTGCCCCAAAATAAGGAGAATTTCTGTCTTTTTGCCCCAACATATAGGGAATTTCTGCCTTTTTGCCCCACAATTAGGGGATTTTCTGCAATCTTGCTCCTAAATAGGGGGAATTTCTGCTTTTTTGCCCGAAAATAAGGGGAATGTATAACTTTTGCCACAAAAAAGGGAAATTTCTTCATTTTTGCCCCAAAATAAGAGGAATTTCTGCCTTCTTACCTCAAAATAAGAGAAATTTCTGCCTTTTTACCCAAAAATAAACGGAATTTCTGACTTTTAGCCCCAAAATAAAAGGAATTTTTGAATTTTGCCCTGAAATAAGTGAAATTTCTGCAATTTTGCCCCAAAATAAGGAAAATTTCTGCCTTTTTGCCCCCAAATAAGGGGAATTTCAGCCTTTTTACCTCAAAATAAAGGGAATTTCTGCATTTTTGCCACAAAATATTAGGAATTTCTGCCTTTTTGCCCCAAAATAAGAAAAATTTCTGCCTTTTTTTTATCTGAAATAAGTGAAATTTCTGCAATTTTGCCCCAAAATAAGTGAAATTTCTGCAAATTTGCCCCAAAATTAGGGAAATTTCTGGAATTTTGCCCCAAAATAAGTGGAATTTCTGAGTTTTGCCCCAAAATAAGGAGAATTTCTGTCTTTTTGCCCCAACATATAGGGAATTTCTGCCTTTTTGCCCCACAATTAGGGGATTTTCTGCAATTGTGCTCCAAAAAACGGGATATTTCTGCTTTTTTGCCCGAAAATAAGGAGAATATATACCTTTTGCCACAAAAAAAGGGAAATTTCTTCATTTTTGCCCCAAAATAAGAGGAATTTCTGCCTTCTTACCTCACAATAAGTGAAATTTCTGCCTTTTTACCCAAAAATAAACAAAATTTCTCTTTTTGCCAAAAAATAAAAGGAATTTTTGAATTTTGCCCTGAAATAAGTGAAATTTCTGCAATTTTGCCCCAAAATAAGGGAAATTTTTGCCTTTTTGCCACAAAATAAAGGGAATTTCTGTCTTTTTGCCCCAAAATAACGGATATTTCAGCATTTTACCTCATGATAAGTGGAATCTCTTCCTTTTTGCCCCAAAATATGGGGAATTTCTTCATTTTTGCCCCAAAATAAAGAAAATTTCCGCAATTTTATACCAAAATAAAAGAAATTTCTGCCTTTTTGCCCCAAAATAATAGAAATTTCTGTGCTTTTTCCCTGAAATAAGTGAAATTTCTGCAATTTTGCCCCAAAATAAGGGAAATTTCTGCAATTTTGCCCCAAAATAAAAGAAATTTCTGCAATTTTGCCCAAAAATAATAAAAATTTTTGCCTTTTTGCCGAAAAAAAGGGGAATTTCATCATTTTACCTCCAAATAAGGGGAATTTCTGCCTTTTTGCCACAAAATATGGCTAATATCTGCCCTATTGCCCTTAAATAAGGAAAATTTCTGCTTTTCTGCCCCAATTAACGGGAATTTCTGCCTTTTTGCCACAAAGTAAAGGGAATTTCTGCCTTTTTACCCCAAAATAACGGGAATTTCAGCCTTTTTACCTCAAAATAAGGGGAATTTCTGCCTTTTTCCCCAAAATATGGGTAATTTTTGCCTTTTTGTTCCAAAATAAGGAAAATTTCTACAATTTTGTATCAAAATAAAAGAAATTTCTGCTTTTTGCCCCAAAATAAAAGGAATTTCTGACTTTTTGCCCTGAAATAAATGAAATTCCTGCAATTATGCCCGAAAATAAGGGAAATTTGTGTATTTTTGCCTCCAAATGAGGGGAATTTCTGCCTTTTTGCCCCAAAATATGGGGAATTTCAGGATTTTACCTCATAATAAAGGAAATTTTAGGCTTTTTGCACCAAAATATGGGAAATTTCTGCCTTTTTGCCACAAAATAAGAAAAATTTCTGCAAGTCTGTAACAATATAAAAGAAATTTCTAAAATTTTGACCTGAAATAAGGGAAATTTCTGATTTTTGCCCCAAAATAATGAGAATTTCTCTATTTTTGCCCCAAAATAAAGGGAATTTCTGCCTTTATGCCCCAAAATTAGGGGAGTTTCTGCAATTTTGCTCCAAAATAAGAGGAATTTCTGCTTTTTTACCCGAAATTAAGTGGATTTTCTGCCTTTTTGCCCCTAAAGAAAAAAAATTTCTGCAATTTTATTCCAAAATAAGGGGAATTTCTGCCTTTCTGCCTTAAAATAAGGGGAATTTCTGTCTTTTTGCCCTGAAATATGTGAAATTTCTGCAATTTTACCCCAAAATAAGGTGAATTTCTGCCTTTTTGCCCCAAAATAATGGGAATTTCTGCCTTTTTGCCCCAAAATAAGAAAAATTTTGCTTTTTTTCTCTGAAATAAGTGAAATTTCTGTCAATTTTGCCCTAAAATAAGGGAAATTTCTGCAATTTTTCCCCATAATAAGGGAAATTTCTGCAATTTTGCCCCAAAATAAAAGGAATTTCTGTTTTTTGCCCCCAAATAAGGAAAATTTCTGCAATTTTGCCCTAAAATAAGAAGAATTTCTGCCTTTTTGCCCTAAAATAAGGAGAATTTCTGCCTTTTTGCCCAAAAATAAAAAAAATTACTGGATTTTTTTACCCTAAAATTAGGTGAATTTCTGCAATTTATTCTCCAAAATACGGGAATTTTCTGCCTTTTTTGCCGAAAATAAGGGGAATTTCTGACATTTTGCCGCAAAAAAGTGAAATTTCTGCAGTTTTACCCCAAAATAAGGGGAATTTCTGCCTTTTTGCCCAAAAATTAGGGGAATTTCTGCAATGTTGCTCCAAAATACGGGGAATTTGTGCCATTTTGCCTAAAAATAAAGGGAATGTATACTTTTTTGATATAAAAAAAGCAAATTTCTTCATTTTTGCCCCAAAATAAGGGGATTTTCCACTTTTTTGACTCAAAATAAGTGCAATTTCTTCCTTTTCCCCAAAATAAACGAAATTTCTGTCTTTTTGCCCCAAAATAAGGGGAATTTCAGCCTTTTTACCTCAAAATAAGGGGAATTTCTGCATTTTTGCCCCAAAATATGAGGAATTTCTGACTTTTTGCCCCAAAATAAGAAAAATTTCAGCAATTTTGTACCAAAATAAAAAAAATTTCTGCCTTTTTGCCCCCCAAAAAAAATTTTTGCCTTTTTTCCCTGAAATAAGTGAAATTTCTGCAATTTTGCCCCAAAATATGGAAATTTCTGCAATTTTGCCCCAATGTAAAGGAAATTTCTGCAATTTTGCCCCAAAATAAGGAAAATTTCTGACTGTTTGCTCCCAAAAAAGGAGATTTTCTGTCTTTTTGCCCCAAAATAAGAAGAATTTTTGCCTTTTGCCCGAAAATTATGAGAATTTCTGCAATTTTGCTTCAAAATACGGGGAATTTCTGCTTTCTAGCCCCAAAATAAAGGGAATTTCTGCATTTTACCTCAAATTGAGAATAATTTCTGCCTTTTGCCTCAAAATAAGGGGAATTTTCTGCCTTTTTATTTCAAAATAAGAAAAATTTCTTCAATTTTGTACCATAATAAAAGAAATTTCTGCTCTTTGCCCCAAAATAAAAGAAATTTCTGAATTTTTGTTCTGAAATAAATGAAATTTCTGCAATTTTGCCCGAAAATAAGGGAAATTTGTGCCTCTTTGCCCCAAAATAAAAAGAAGTTTTGTTTTTTGCCCCAAAATATGGGGAATTTCAGCATTTTACCTCAAAATAAGAATTTCAGCCTTTTTGCCCCAAAATAAGGAAAATTTCTGCAATTTTGCCCCAAAATAAGGGGAATTTCTTCCTTTTTGCCCCAAAATAAAGGATATTTTAGCCTTTTTACCTGAAAATAAGTGAAATTTCTGCAATTTTGCCCCAAATAAGGAAAATTTCTGCAATTTTGCCTCAAAATAAGGTAAATTCCTGCAATTTTGCCCCAAAATAAGTGGAATTTCTGAGTTTTGTCCCAAAATAAGAAGAATTTGTCTTTTTGCCCCAACATATAGGGAATTTCTGCCTTTTTGCCCAACAATTAGGGGAATTTCTTCATTTTTGCTTCAAAATAAGGGGAATTTCTGCCTTTTTGCCTCTAAAGAAGTGGAATTTCTGTATTTTCCTTCCAAAACAAAGGGAATTTCTGTGTTTTTTGCCCCAAAATAAGGAAAATTTCTGACTTATTACCCTGAAATAAGTGAAATGTTTGCAATTTTGCCCCAAAATAAGGGAAATTTCTGCCTTTTTGCCCCCAAATAAGGGGAATTTCAGCCTTTTTACCTCAAAATAAGGGGAATTTCTGCATTTTTGCCACAAAATATTAGGAATTTCTGCCTTTTTGCCCCAAAATAAGAAAAATTTCTGCCATTTTTACCTGAAATAAGTGAAATTTCTGCAATTTTGCCCCAAAATAAGTAAAATTTCTGCAATTTTGCCCCAAAATAAGGGAAATTTCTGGAACTTTGCCCCAAATTATGTGGAATTTCTGAGTTTGCCCCAAAATAAGGAGAATTTCTGTCTTTTTGCCCCAACATATAGGGAATTTCTGCCTTTTTGCCCCACAATTAGGGGATTTTCTGCAATCTTGCTCCTAAATAGGGGGAATTTCTGCTTTTTTGCCCGAAAATAAGGGGAATGTATAACTTTTGCCACAAAAAAGGGAAATTTCTTCATTTTTGCCCCAAAATAAGAGGAATTTCTGCCTTCTTACCTCAAAATAAGAGAAATTTCTGCCTTTTTACCCAAAAATAAACGGAATTTCTGACTTTTAGCCCCAAAATAAAAGGAATTTTTGAATTTTGCCCTGAAATAAGTGAAATTTCTGCAATTTTGCCCCAAAATAAGGGAAATTTCTGCCTTTTTGCCCCCAAATAAGGGGAATTTCAGCCTTTTTACCTCAAAATAAAGGGAATTTCTGCATTTTTGCCACAAAATATTAGGAATTTCTGCCTTTTTGCCCCAAAATAAGAAAAATTTCTGCCTTTTTTTTATCTGAAATAAGTGAAATTTCTGCAATTTTGCCCCAAAATAAGTGAAATTTCTGCAAATTTGCCCCAAAATTAGGGAAATTTCTGGAATTTTGCCCCAAAATAAGTGGAATTTCTGAGTTTTGCCCCAAAATAAGGAGAATTTCTGTCTTTTTGCCCCAACATATAGGGAATTTCTGCCTTTTTGCCCCACAATTAGGGGATTTTCTGCAATTGTGCTCCAAAAAACGGGATATTTCTGCTTTTTTTCCCGAAAATAAGGAGAATATATACCTTTTGCCACAAAAAAAGGGAAATTTCTTCATTTTTGCCCCAAAATAAGAGGAATTTCTGCCTTCTTACCTCACAATAAGTGAAATTTCTGCCTTTTTACCCAAAAATAAACAAAATTTCTCTTTTTGCCAAAAAATAAAAGGAATTTTTGAATTTTGCCCTGAAATAAGTGAAATTTCTGCAATTTTGCCCCAAAATAAGGGAAATTTTTGCCTTTTTGCCACAAAATAAAGGGAATTTCTGTCTTTTTGCCCCAAAATAACGGATATTTCAGCATTTTACCTCATGATAAGTGGAATCTCTTCCTTTTTGCCCCAAAATATGGGGAATTTCTTCATTTTTGCCCCAAAATAAAGAAAATTTCTGCAATTTTATACCAAAATAAAAGAAATTTCTGCCTTTTTGCCCCAAAATAATAGAAATTTCTGTGCTTTTTCCCTGAAATAAGTGAAATTTCTGCAATTTTGCCCCAAAATAAGGGAAATTTCTGCAATTTTGCCCCAAAATAAAAGAAATTTCTGCAATTTTGCCCAAAAATAATAGGAATTTCTGCCTTTTTGCCGAAAAAAAGGGGAATTTCATCATTTTACCTCCAAATAAGGGGAATTTCTGCCTTTTTGCCACAAAATATGGGGAATATCTGCCCTATTGCCCTTAAATAAGGAAAATTTCTGCTTTTCTGCCCCAATTAACGGGAATTTCTGCCTTTTTGCCACAAAGTAAAGGGAATTTCTGCCTTTTTACCCCAAAATAACGGGAATTTCAGCCTTTTTACCTCAAAATAAGGGGAATTTCTGCCTTTTTCCCCAAAATATGGGTAATTTTTGCCTTTTTGTTCCAAAATAAGGAAAATTTCTACAATTTTGTATCAAAATAAAAGAAATTTCTGCTTTTTGCCCCAAAATAAAAGGAATTTCTGACTTTTTGCCCTGAAATAAATGAAATTCCTGCAATTATGCCCGAAAATAAGGGAAATTTGTGTATTTTTGCCTCCAAATGAGGGGAATTTCTGCCTTTTTGCCCCAAAATATGGGGAATTTCAGGATTTTACCTCATAATAAAGGAAATTTTAGGCTTTTTGCACCAAAATATGGGAAATTTCTGCCTTTTTGCCACAAAATAAGAAAAATTTCTGCAAGTCTGTAACAATATAAAAGAAATTTCTAAAATTTTGACCTGAAATAAGGGAAATTTCTGATTTTTGCCCCAAAATAATGAGAATTTCTCTATTTTTGCCCCAAAATAAAGGGAATTTCTGCCTTTATGCCCCAAAATTAGGGGAGTTTCTGCAATTTTGCTCCAAAATAAGAGGAATTTCTGCTTTTTTACCCGAAATTAAGTGGATTTTCTGCCTTTTTGCCCCTAAAGAAAAAAAATTTCTGCAATTTTATTCCAAAATAAGGGGAATTTCTGCCTTTCTGCCTTAAAATAAGGGGAATTTCTGTCTTTTTGCCCTGAAATATGTGAAATTTCTGCAATTTTACCCCAAAATAAGGTGAATTTCTGCCTTTTTGCCCCAAAATAATGGGAATTTCTGCCTTTTTGCCCCAAAATAAGAAAAATTTTGCTTTTTTTCTCTGAAATAAGTGAAATTTCTGCAATTTTGCCCTAAAATAAGGGAAATTTCTGCAATTTTTCCCCATAATAAGGGAAATTTCTGCAATTTTGCCCCAAAATAAAAGGAATTTCTGTTTTTTGCCCCCAAATAAGGAAAATTTCTGCAATTTTGCCCTAAAATAAGAAGAATTTCTGCCTTTTTGCCCTAAAATAAGGAGAATTTTTGCCTTTTTGCCCAAAAATAAAGAAAATTACTGTATTTTTTTACCCTAAAATTAGGTGAATTTCTGCAATTTATTCTCCAAAATACGGGAATTTTCTGCCTTTTTTGCCGAAAATAAGGGGAATTTCTGACATTTTGCCGCAAAAAAGTGAAATTTCTGCAGTTTTACCCCAAAATAAAGGGAATTTCTGCCTTTTTGCCCAAAAATTAGGGGAATTTCTGCAATGTTGCTCCAAAATACGGGGAATTTGTGCCATTTTGCCCAAAAATAAAGGGAATGTATACCTTTTTGATATAAAAAAAGCAAATTTCTTCATTTTTGCCCCAAAATAAGGGGATTTTCCACCTTTTTGACTCAAAATAAGTGCAATTTCTTCCTTTTCCCCAAAATAAACGAAATTTCTGTCTTTTTGCCCCAAAATAAGGGGAATTTCAGCCTTTTTACCTCAAAATAAGGGGAATTTCTGCATTTTTGCCCCAAAATATGAGGAATTTCTGACTTTTTGCCCCAAAATAAGAAAAATTTCTGCAATTTTGTACCAAAATAAAAAAAATTTCTGCCTTTTTGCCCCCCAAAAAAAATTTTTGCCTTTTTTCCCTGAAATAAGTGAAATTTCTGCAATTTTGCCCCAAAATATGGAAATTTCTGCAATTTTGCCCCAATGTAAAGGAAATTTCTGCAATTTTGCCCCAAAATAAGGAAAATTTCTGACTGTTTGCTCCCAAAAAAGGAGATTTTCTGTCTTTTTGCCCCAAAATAAGAAGAATTTTTGCCTTTTGCCCGAAAATTATGAGAATTTCTGCAATTTTGCTTCAAAATACGGGGAATTTCTGCTTTCTAGCCCCAAAATAAAGGGAATTTCTGCATTTTACCTCAAATTGAGAATAATTTCTGCCTTTTGTCTCAAAATAAGGGGAATTTTCTGCCTTTTTGTTTCAAAATAAGAAAAATTTCTTCAATTTTGTACCATAATAAAAGAAATTTCTGCTCTTTGCCCCAAAATAAAAGGAATTTCTGAATTTTTGCCTTGAAATAAATGAAATTTCTGCAATTTTGCCCGAAAATAAGGGAAATTTGTGCCTTTTTGCCCCAAAATAAGAAGAATTTTTGCCTTTTGCCCCAAAATATGGGGAATTTCAGCATTTTACCTCAAAATAAGAATTTCAGCCTTTTTGCCCCAAAATAAGAAAAATTTCTGCAATTTTGCCCCAAAATAAGGGGAATTTCCTCCTTTTTGCCCCAAAATAAAGGATATTTCAGTCTTTTTACCTGAAAATAAGTGAAATTTCTGCAATTTTGCCCCAAATAAGGAAAATTTCTGCAATTTTGCCCCAAAATAAGGTAAATTCCTGCAATTTTGCCCCAAAATAAGTGGAATTTTTGAGTTTTGCCCAAAAATAAGGAGAATTTCTGTCTTTTTGCCCCAACATATAGGGAATTTCTGCTTTTTGCCCCACAATTAGGGGAATTTCTGTCTTTTTTGCCCCAAAATAAGGAAAATTTCTGACTTATTACCCTGAAATAAGTGAAATATCTGCAATTTTGCCCCAAAATAAGAAAAATTTCTGCCTTTTTGCACCCAAATAAGGGGAATTTCAGCCTTTTTACCTCAAAATAAGGGGAATTTCTGCATTTTTGCCACAAAATATTAGGAATTTCTGCCTTTTTGCCCCAAAATAAGAAAAATTTCTGCCATTTTTACCTGAAATAAGGGAAATTTCTGCAATTTTGCCCCAAAATAAGTGAAATTTCTGCAATTTTGCCCCAAAATAAGAGAAATTTCTGGAATTTTGCCTCAATATCAGTGGAATTTCTGAGTTTTGACCCAAAATAAGGAGAATTTGTTTCTTTTTGCCCCAACATATAGGGAATTTCTCCCTTCTTGCCCCACAATTAGGGGAATTTCTGCAATTTTGCTCCAAAATAAGAGGAATTTCTGCTTTTTTGCCTCTAAATAAGTGGA
This sequence comes from Micromys minutus, assembly GCF_963924665.1. NCBI lineage: Eukaryota > Metazoa > Chordata > Mammalia > Rodentia > Muridae > Micromys > Micromys minutus. Next base: position 288,226 of record NW_027667487.1, read on the forward strand.
ATTTCTGTCTTTTCCCCCCCAAAACAAAGGGAATTTCTGTATTTTTGGCCCCAAAATAAGGAAAATTTCTGACTTATTACCCTGAAATAAGTGAAATTTCTGCAATTTTGCCCCAAAATAAGTGAAATTTCTGCAATTTTGCCCCAAAATAAGGGAAATTTCTGGAATTTTGCCCCAAAATAAGTAGAATTTCTGAGTTTTGCCCCAAAATAATGAGAATTTCTGTATTTTTGCCCTAACATATAGGGAATTTCTGCCTCTTTGCCCCACAATTAGGGGAATTTCTGCAATATTGCTCCAAAATACGGGTAATTTCTGCTTTTTAGCCCAAAAATAAGTGGAATGCATACCTTTTGCCACAAAAAAGGGAAATTTCTTCATTTTTACTCCAAAATAAAAGGAATTTCTGCCTTTTTGCCTCTAAAAAAGTGGAATTTCTGTCTTTTTCTCCCAAAACAAAGGGAATTTCTGTCTTTTTTGCCCCAAAATAAAGAAAATTTCTGACTTATTACCCTGAAATAAGTGAAAGTTCTGCAATTTTCCTCAAAATAAGGGAAATTTCTGCCTTTTTGCCCCCAAATAAAGGAAATTTCAGCCTTTTTACCTCAAAATAAGAGGAATATCTTCATTTTTGCCCCAAAATATGGGAGATTTCTCCCTTTTTGCCCCAAAATAAGAAAAATTTCTGCAATTTTGTACCAAAATAAAAGATAATTCTTCCTTTTTGCACCAAAATAGGAAAATTTCTGAATTTTTTTCTGAAATAAGTTAAATTTCTGCAATTTTGCCCCAAAATAAGGGAAATTTCTGGAATTTTGACCAAAAAAGTGTGGAATTTCTGAGTTTTTGCCCCAAAATAAGTGAAATTTCTTTTTTTTGCCCCCAAATAAGGGGAATTTCTGCCTTTTTACCTCAAAATAAAGGGAATTTCTTCATTTTTGCCACAAAATATTTGGAATTTCTGCATTTTTGCATCAAAATAAGGAAAATTTCCGCCTTTTTACCATGAAATAAGTGAAATTTCTGAAATTTTGCCCCAAAAAAAGTGAAATTTCTGCAATTTTGCCCCAAAATAAGAGAAATTTCTGGAATTTTGCCCCAAAATAAATGGAATTTCTGAGTTTTGCCCCAAAAATAAATAGAATTTCTGTCTTTTTGCCCTAACATATAGGGAATTTCTGCCATTTTGCCTTTCAATTAGGGGAATTTCTGCAATTTTGCTCTAAAATACGGGTAATTTCTGCTTTTTAGCCCAAAAATAAGTGGAATGCATACCTTTTGCCACAAAAAAGGGAAAATTCTTCATTTTTACTCCAAAATAAAAGGAATTTCTGCTTTTTTGCCTCTAAAAAAGTGAAATATCTGTATTTTTCTCCCAAAACAAAGGGAATTTCTGTCTTTTTTGCCCCAAAATAGAGAAAATTTCTGACTTATTACCCTGAAATAAGTGAAATTTCTGCAATTTTGCCTCAAAATAAGGGAAATTTCTGCCTTTTTGCCCCCAAATAAGGGAAATTTAAGCATTTTTACCTCAAAATAAGAGGAATTTCTGCATTTTTCCCCTAAATATGGGAGATTTCTGACTTTTTGCCCCAAAATAAGAAAATTTTCTGCAATTTTGTACCAAAATATGAGAAATTTCTGCCTTTTTGCACCAAAATAGAAAAATTTCTGAATTTTTTTCTGAAATAAGTTAAATTTCTGCAATTTTGCCCCAAAATAAGTGAAATTTCTGCAATTTTGCCCTAAAATAAGGGAAATTTCTGGAATTTTGCACCAAAATAAGTGGAATTTCTGAGTTTTGCCCCAAAATAAGGAGAATTTCTGTCTTTTGCCCCAACATATAGGGAATTTCTGCCTTTTTGCCCCACAATTAGGGGAATTTCTGCAATTTTGCTCCAAAATACGGGGAATTTCTGCCTTTTTGCCCGAAAATAAGAAGAATGCATACCCTTTTGCCATAAAAAATAGAAATTTCTTCAGTTTTGCTCCAAAATAAGAGGAATTTCTGCTTTTTTGCCTCTAAATAAGTGGAATTTCTGTCTTTTCCCCCCAAAAACAAAGGGAATTTCTGTCTTTTTGGCCCCAAAATAAGGAAAATTTTTGACTTATTAGCCTGAAATAAGTGAAATTTCTGCAATTTTGCCCCAAAATAAGTGAAATTTCTGCAATTTTGCCCCAAAATAAGGGAAATTTCTGGAATTTTGCCCCAAAATAAGTAGAATTTCTGAGTTTTGCCCCAAAATAAAGAGAATTTCTGTCTTTTTGCCCTAACATATAGGGAATTTCTGCCTCTTTGCCCCACAATTAGGGGAATTTCTGCAATATTGCTCCAAAATACGGGTAATTTCTGCTTTTTAGCCCAAAAATAAGTGGAATGCATACCTTTTGCCACAAAAAAGGGAAATTTCTTCATTTTTACTCCAAAATAAAAGGAATTTCTGCCTTTTTGCCTCTAAAAAAGTGGAATTTCTGTCTTTTTCTCCCAAAACAGAGGGAATTTCTGTCTTTTTTGCCCCAAAATAAAGAAAATTTCTGACTTATTACCCTGAAATAAGTGAAATTTCTGCAATTTTGCCTCAAAATAAGGGAAATTTCTGCCTTTTTGCCCCCAAATAAGGGAAATTTCAGCCTTATTACCTCAAAATAAGAGGAATTTCTGCATTTTTGCCTCAAAATATGGGGGATTTCTGCCTTTTTGCCCCAAAATAAGAAAAATTTCTGCAATTTTGTACCAAAATAAAAGAAATTTCTGCCTTTTTGCGCCAAAATAGAAAAATTTCTGAATTTTTTTCTGAAATAAGTTAAATTTCTGCAATTTTGCCCCAAAATAAGTGAAATTTCTGCAATTTTGCCCTAAAATAAGGGAAATTTCTGGAATTTTGCACCAAAATAAGTGGAATTTCTGAGTTTTGCCCCAAAAGAAGGAGAATTTCTGTCTTTTTGCCCCAACATATAGGGAATTTCCCCCTTCTTGCCCCACAATTACGGGAATTTCTGCAATTTTGCTCCAAAATACGGGGAATTTCTGCCTTTTTGCCCGAAAATAAGAAGAATGCATACCTTTTTGAAATAAAAAATAGAAATTTCTTCAGTTTTGCTACAAAATAAGGGGAATTTCTGCTTTTTTGCCTCTAAATAAGTGGAATTTCTGTCTTTTTCCCCCAAAACAAAAGGAATTTCTGTCTTTTTTGCCCCAAAATAAGGAAAATTTCTGACTTATTACCCTGAAATAAGTGAAATTTCTGCAATATTGCTCGAAAATAAGTGAAATTTCTGCCTTTTTGCCCCCAAATAAGGGGAATTTCAGCCTTTTTACCTCAAAATAAGAGAAATTTCTGCATTTTTGCCCCAAAATATGGGAGATTTCTGCCTTTTTGCCCCAAAATAAGAAAAATTTCTGCAATTTTGTACCAAAATAAAAGAAATTTCCGCCTTTTTGCACCAAAATAAGAAAATTTCTGCTTTTTTTTCTGAAATAAGTGAAATTTCTGCAATTTTGCCCAAAAATAAGTGAAATTTCTGCAATTTTGCCGCAAAATAAGGGAAATTTCTGGAATTTTGCCCCAATATCAGTAGAATTTCTGAGTTTTGACCCAAAATAAGGAGAATTTGTTTCTTTTTGCCCCAACATATAGGGAATTTCTCCCTTCTTGCCCCACAATTAGGGGAATTTCTGCAATTTTGCTCCAAAATAAGAGGAATTTCTGCTTTTTTGCCTCTAAATAAGTGGAATTTCTGTTTTTTCCTCCCCAAAACAAAGGGAATTTCTGTATTTTTGGCCCCAAAATAAGGAAAATTTCTGACTTATTACCCTGAAATAAGTGAAATTTCTGCAATTTTGCCCCAAAATAAGTGAAATTTCTGCAATTTTGCCCCAAAATAAGGGAAATTTCTGGAATTTTGCCCCAAAATAAGTAGAATTTCTGAGTTTTGCCCCAAAATAAGGAGAATTTCTGTCTTTTTGCCCTAACATAGAGGGAATTTCTGCCTCTTTGCCCCACAATTAGGGGAATTTCTGCAATATTGCTCCAAAATACGGGTAATTTCTGCTTTTTAGCCCAAAAATAAGTGGAATGCATACCATTTGCCACAAAAAAGGGAAATTTCTTCATTTTTACTTCAAAATAAAAGGAATTTCTGCTTTTTTGCCTCTAAAAAAGTGGAATTTCTGTCTTTTTCTCCCAAAACAAAGGGAATTTCTGTCTTTTTTGCCCCAAAATAAAGAAAATTTCTGACTTATTACCCTGAAATAAGTGAAATTTCTGCAATTTTGCCCCAAAATAAGGGAAATTTCTTCCTTTTTGCCCCCAAATAAGGGAAATTTCAGCCTTTTTACCTCAAAATAAGAGGAATTTCTGCATTTTTGCCCCAAAATATGAAGATTTCTGCCTTTTTGCCCCAAAATAAGAAAAATTTCTTCAATTTGTACCAAAATAAAAGAAATTTCTGCCTTTTTGCACCAAAATAAATAAATTCTGCTTATTTTTCTGAAATAAGTGAAATTTCTGCAATTTTGCCCCAAAATAAGTAAAATTTCTGCAATTTTGCCCCAAAATAAGGGAAATTTCTGGAATTTTGCCCCCAAAATAAGTGGAATTTCTGAGTTTTACCCCAAAATAAGGAGAATTTCTGTCTTTTTGCCCCACAATTAGGGGAATTTCTGCAATTTTGCTTCAAAATACGGGGAATTTCTGCCTTTTTGCCCGAAAATAAGAAGAATGCATACCTTTTTGCCATAAAAAAGGGAAATTTCTTCATTTTTGCTCCAAAATAAAGGGAATTTCTGCTTTTTTGCCTCTAAATAAGTGGAATTTCTGTCTTTTTCCCCCAAAACAAAGGGAATTTCTGTCCTTTTGGCCCCAAAATAAGGAAAATTTCTGACTTATTACCCTGAAATAAGTGAAATTTCTGCAATTTTGCCCCAAAATAATGGAAATTTCTGCCTTTTTGCCCCCAAATAAGGGAAATTTCAGCTTTTTTACCTCAAAATAAGGGGAATTTCGGCATTTTTGCCACAAAATATTAGGAAATTTTTCCTTTTTGCCCCAAAATAAGAAAAATTTCTGCCTTTTTTCCCTGAAATAAGTGAAATTTCTGCAATTTTACCCCAAAATAAGTGAAATTTCTGCAATTTTGCTTTAAAATAAGAAAAATTTCTAGAATTTTGGCCAAAATAAGTGGAATTTCTGAGTTTTGCCCCAAAATAAGGAGAATTTCTGTTTTTTTGCCCCAACATATAGGGAATTTCTGCCTTTTTGCCCTAAAATTAGGGTAATTTTTGCAATTTTGCTCGAAAATACGGGGAATTTCTGCCTTTTTGCCCGAAAATAAGAAGAATGCATACCTTTTTGCCATAAAAAAGGGAAATTTCTACATTTTTACTCCAAAATAAAAGTTATTTCTGCTTTTTTGCCTCTAAAAAAGTGGAATTTCTGTCTTTTCCCCCCAAAACAAAGGGAATTTCTGTTTCTTTTGCCCCAAAATAACGAAAATTTCTGACTTATTACTCTGAAATAAGTGAAATTTATGCAATTTTGCCCCAAAATAAGAGAAATTCTTTTTTTTGCCCCCAAATAAGGGGAATTTCAGCCTTTTTACCTCAAAATAAAAAAAAATTCTGCATTTTTGCCCCAAAATATGAGAAATTTATGCCTTTTTGCCCCAAAATAAGAAAAATTTCTGCAATTTTGTAACAAAATAAAAGAAATTTCTGCCTTTTTGCACCAAAATAAGAAAATTCTGCTTTTTTTCTGAAATAAGTGAAATTTATGTAATTTTGCCTGAAAATAAGTGAAATTTCTGATATTTTGCCCCAAAATAAGGGAAATTTCTTGAATTTTGCCCCAAAATAACTGGAATTTCTGAGTTTTGGCCCAAAATAAGGAGAATTTCTGTCTTTTTGCCCCAACATATAGGGAATTTCTGCCTTTTTGCCCCACAATTAGGGGAATATCTGCAAGTTTGCTCCAAAATACAAGAAATTTCTGCCTTTTTGCCCGAAAATAAAGGGAATGTATACCTTTTGCCACAAAAAAAAGAAATTTCTTCATTTTTACTCCAAAATAAAAGGAATTTCTGCTTTTTTGCCTCTAAAAATGTGGAATTACTGTCTTTTTCCCCCAGAACATAGGGAATTTCTGTCTTTTTTGCACCAAAATAAGGAAAATTTCTGACTTATTACCCTAAAAAAAGTGAAATTTCTGCAATTTTGCCCCAAAATAAGTGAAATTTCTGCAATTTTTCCCCAAAATAAGGGAAATTTCTGCAATTTTGCCCCAAAATAAGTGGAATTTCTGAGTTTTTCCCCAAAATAAGGAGAATTTCTGTATTTTGCCCCAACATATAGGGAATTTCTGCCTTTTTGCCCCACAATTAGGGGAATTTCTGCAATTTTGCTCCAAAATACGGGGAATTTCTGCCTTTTTGCCCGAAAATAAGAAGAATGCATACCTTTTTGCCATAAAAAAGGGAAATTTCTTCATTTTTGCTCCAAAATAAGGGGAATTTCTGCATTTTTGCCTCTAAATAAGTGGAATTTCTGTCTTTTTCCCTGAAAACAAAGGGAATTTCTGTCTTTTTTGCCCCAAAGTAAGAAAAATTTCTGACTTATTACCCTGAAATAAGTGAAATTTCTGCAATTTTGCCCCAAAATATGGGAAATTTCTGCCTTTTTGCCCCCAAATAAGGGGAATTTCAGCCTTTTTAACTCAAAATAAGGGGAATTTCTGCATTTTTGCCTCAAAATATGGGAAATTTCTGCCTTTTTGCCCCAAAATAAGAAAATTTCTGCTTTTTTTCCCTGAAATAAGTGAAATTTCTGCAATTTTGCCCCAAAATAAGTGAAATTTCTGCAATTTTGGCCAAAAATAAGGGAAATTTCTGAAATTTTGTTCCAAAATAAGTGGAATTTCTGAGTTTTGCCCCAAAATAAGGAGAATTTCTGTCTTTTTGCCCCAACATATAGGGAATTTCTGCAATTTTACTCCAAAATACGGGGAATTTCTGCCTTTTTGCCTGAAAATAAGAAGAATGTATACCTTTTGGCTATAAAAAGGGAAATTTCTGCAATTTTGCTCCAAAATAAGGGGAATTTCTGCTTTTTTGCCTCTAAATAAATGGAATTTCTGTCTTTTTCCACTCATACAAATGGAATTTCTGTATTTTTTGCCCCAAAATAAGGAAAATTTCTGAATTATTACCCTGAAATAAGTGAAATTTCTGCAATTTTGCCCCAGTATAAGAGAAATTTCTGCATTTTTGCCCCCAAATAAGGGGAATTTCAGCCTTTTTACATCAAAATAAGAGGAATTTCTGCATTTTTGCCTCAAAATATTAGGAATTTCTGACTTTTTGCCCCTAAAAACGGAAAATTTCGGCCTTTTTTCCCTGAAAAAAGTGAAATTTCTGCAATTTTGCCCCAAAATAATTGAAATTTCTGCAATTTTGCCCCAAAATAAGGGGAATTTTTGGAATTTTGCCCCAAAATAAATGGAATTTCTGAATTTTGCCCCCAAATGAGGAGAATTTCTGTCGTTTTGCCCTAACATATAGGGAATTTCTGCCTTTTTGCCCCACAATTAGGGGAATTTCTGCAATTTTGCTCCAAAATAAGGGGAATTTCTGCTTTTTTGCCTCTAAATAAGTGGAATTTCTGTCTTTTTCCCCCAAAACAAAGGGAATTTCTGCCTTTTTGCCCGAAAATAAGAAGAATGCATACCTTTTTGCCATAAAAAAGGGAAATTTCTTCATTTTTGCTCCAAAATAAGGGGAATTTCTGCATTTTTGCCTCTAAATAAGTGGAATTTCTGTCTTTTTCCCTGAAAACAAAGGGAATTTCTGTCTTTTTTGCCCCAAAGTAAGAAAAATTTCTGACTTAGTACCCTGAAATAAGTGAAATTTCTGTAATTTTGCCCCAAAATATGGGAAATTTCTGCCTTTTTGCCCCCAAATAAGGGGAATTTCAGCCTTTTTACCTCAAAATAAGGGGAATTTCTGCATTTTTGCCTCAAAATATGGGAAATTTCTGCCTTTTTGCCCCAAAATAAGAAAATTTCTGCTTTTTTTCCCTGAAATAAGTGAAATTTCTGCAATTTTGCCCCAAAATAAGTGAAATTTCTGCAATTTTGGCCAAAAATAAGGGAAATTTCTGAAATTTTGTTCCAAAATAACTGGAATTTCTGAGTTTTGCCCCAAAATAAGGAGAATTTCTGTCTTTTTGCCCTACAATTAAGGGAATTTCTGCAATTTTACTCCAAAATACGGGGAATTTCTGCCTTTTTGCCTGAAAATAAGAAGAATGCATACCTTTTGGCTATAAAAAGGGAAATTTCTGCAATTTTGCTCCAAAATAAGGGGAATTTCTGCTTTTGTGCCTCTAAATAAATGGAATTTCTGTCTTTTTCCCCCCATACAAATGGAATTTCTGTATTTTTTGCCCCAAAATAAGGAAAATTTCTGAATTATTACCCTGAAATAAGTGAAATTTCTGCTATTTTGCCCCAGTATTAGAGAAATTTCTGCATTTTTGCCCCCAAATAAGGGGAATTTCAGCCTTTTTACCTCAAAATAAGAGGAATTTCTGCATTTTTGCCTCAAAATATTAGGAATTTCTGACTTTTTGCCCCTAAAAACGGAAAATTTCGGCCTTTTTTCCCTGAAAAAAGTGAAATTTCTGCAATTTTGCCCCAAAATAATTGAAATTTCTGCAATTTGCCCCAAAATAAGGGGAATTTTGGAAATTTTGCCACAAAATAAATGGAATTTCTGAATTTTGCCCCCAAATGAGGAGAATTTCTGTCTTTTTGCCCCAACATATAGGGAATTTCTGCCTTTTTGCCCCACAATTAGGGGAATTTCTGCAATTTTGCTCCAAAATATGGGGAATTTCTGCTTTTTTGCCTCTAAATAAGTGGAATTTATGTCTTTTTCCCCCAAAACAAGGAATTTCTGTTTTTTTGCCCCAAAATAAGGAAAATTTCTGACTTATTACCTTGAAATAAGTGAAATTTCTGCAATTTTGCCCCAAAATAAGGAAAACTTCTGCCATTTTGCCCCAAAATAAGGGGAATTTCAGCCTTTTTACATCAAAATAAGTGAAATTTCTGCAATTTTGCCCCAAAATAACGGAAATTTCTTCTTTTTTGCCCCAAAATAAGAAAAATTTCTGTAATTTTGTACCAAAATAAAAGAAATTTCTGCCTTTTTGCCCCAAAATAAAAAATTTCTGACTTATTACCCTAAAATAAGTGAAATTTCTGGAATTTTGCCACAAAATCAGGGCAATTTCTGCCTTTTTGCTCCCAAATAAAGAGAATTTCAGCCTTTTTACCTAAAAATAAGGGGAATTTCTGAATTTTTGCCCCAAAATATAGGAAATTTCTGCCTTCTTGCCCCAAAATAAGAAAAATTTCTGCAATTTTGTACAAAAATAAAAGAAATTTCTCCCTTTTTGCCCCAAAACAAGAAAATTTCTGCTTTTTTCTTCTGAAATAAGTGAAATTTCTCCAATTTTGCCTTAAAATAAGGGATATTTCTGCAATTTTGCCCCAAAATAAGGGAAATTTATGGAATTTTGCCCCAAAATATGTGGGATATCTGAGTTTTGCCCCAAAATAAGGAGAATTTCTGTCTTTTTGCCCCAACATATAGGGAATTTCTGCCTTTTTGCCCGAAAATAAGAAGAATGCATACCTTTTTGCCATGAAAAAGGGAAATTTCTTCATTTTTGCTCCAAAATAAGGGGAATTTCTGCTTTTTTGCCTCTAAATAAGTGGAATTTCTGTCTTTTTCCCCCAAAACAAAGGGAATTTCTGTCTTTTTTGCCCCAAAATAAAGAAAATTTCTGTAATTTTGCACCAAAATAAAAGAAATTTCTGCCTTTTTGCCCCCAAATAAGAAAATTTTTTCTTTTTTTTCTGAAATAAGTGAAATTTCTGCAATTTTGCCCCAAAATAAGAGAAATTTCTGCCTTTTTGCCCCCAAATAAGGGAAATTTCAGCCTTTTTACCTCAAAATAAAGAAAATTTCTACATTTTTGCCCCAAAATATGGGAAATTTATGCCTTTTTGCCCCTAAATAAGAAAAATTTCTGCAATTTTGCACCAAAATAAAAGAACTTTCTGCCTTTTTGCCACAGAATAAGAAAAATTTCTCCAATTCTGTACCAAAATAAAAGAAATTTCTAAAATTTTGCTCCAAAATAAGGGAAATTTCTGATTTTTGCCTAGATATAAGGAGAATTTCTGTATTTTTGCCCCAAAATAAAGGGATTTCTGCCTTTTTGCCCCAAATTAGGGGAGTTTCTGCAATTTTGTTTCAAAATAATAAGAATTTCTGCCTCTTTTCCTGAAAATAAGGGTAACTTCTGCCAATTTGCCCCAAATAAAGGGAATTTCTGCATTTTTGCCCCAATATTAGGAGAATTTCTGCAATTTTGCTCCAAAATACAGGGAATTTCTGCCTTTTTGCCCGAAATTAAGGGGATTTTCTGCCTTTTTGCCCCCAAACAAGGGTAATTTCTGCAATTTTATCCCAAAATAAGGGGAATTTCTGCCTTTTTGCCCCCAAATAAGGGCAATTTCTGCCTTTATGCCCTGAAATATGTGACATGTCTTCAATTTTACTCCAAAATAAGGTGAATTTCTGCCTTTTTGCCCCAAAATAATGGGAATTTCTGCATTTTGCCAAAAATAAGAAAGATTTTTGTTTTTTTCTCTGAAATAAGTGAAATTTCTGCAATTTTGCCCCAAAATAAGGGAAATTTATGCCTTTTTGCCCCCAAATAAGGGGAATTTCTGCCTTTTTGCCCCCAAATAAGAGGAATTTCTGAATTTTTGCCCCAAAATATTAGGAATTTCTGCCTTTTTGCCCCAAAATAAGGAAAATTTCTGCCTTTTTTTCCATGAAAAAGTGAAATTTCTGCAATTTCGCCCCAAAATAAGTGAAATTTCTGCAATTTTGCCCCAAAATAAGGGAAATTTCTGGAATTTTGCCCCAAAATAAGTGGAATTTCTGAGTTTTGCCCCAAAATAAGGAGAATTTCTGTCTTTTTGCTCCAACATATAGAGAATTTCTGCCTTTTTGCCCCACAATTAGGGGAATTTCTGCAATTTTGCTCCAAAATACGGGGAATTTCTGCTTTTTAGCCCGAAAATTAGAGGAATGTATACCTTTTTCCACAAAAAAAGGAAAATTTCTTCATTTTTGCTCCAAAATAATAAGAATTTCTGCTTTTTAGCCTCTAAATAAGTGGAATATCAGTCTTTTTCCTTTAAAACAAAGAGAATTTCTGTTTTTTGCCCCAAAATAAGGAAAATTTCTGACTTATTATTCTGAAATAAGTGAAATTTCTGCAATTTTGCCTCAAAATAAGGGAAATTTCTGCCTTTTTGCCCCCAAATAAGAGGAATTTCAGCGTTTTTCCCTCAAAATAAGGGAAATTTCTGCTTTTTTGCTCCAAAATATGGGAGATTTCTGCCTTTTTGCCCCAAAATAAGAAACATTTCTGCAATTTTGTACCAAAATAAAAGAAATTTCTGCCTTTTTGCCCCAAAATAAGAAAATTTCTGATTTTGTTCTCTGAAATAAGTGAAATTTCTGCAATTTTGCCTCAAAATAAGGGAAATTTCTGCCTTTTTGCCCCCAAATAAGGGGAATTTCAGGCTTTTTACCTAAAAATAAGAGGAATTTCTGCATTTTTGCCCCAAAATATTAGGAATTTCTGCCTTTTTGCCCTAAAATAAGAAAAATTTCTGCAATTTTGTACCAAAATATTAGAAATTTCTGCCTTTTTGCACCAAAATAAGAAAATTTCTGCTTTTTTTTCTGACATAAGTGAAATTTTTGCAATTTTGCCCCAAAATAAGTGAAATTTCTGCAATTTTGCCTCAAAATAAGGGAAATTTCTGGAATTTTGCGCCAAAATAAGTGGAATTTCTGAGTTTTGCCCCAAAATAATGAGAATTTCTGTCTTTTTGCCCCAACATATAGGGAATTTCTGCCTTTTTGCCCAAAAATTAGGGGAATTTCTGCAATGTTGCTCCAAAATACAGGGAATTTGTGCCATTTTGCCCAAAAATAAAGGGAATGTATACCTTTTTGCCATAAAAAAAGCAAATTTCTTCATTTTTGCCCCAAAATAAGGGGATTTTCCACCTTTTTGACTCAAAATAAGTGCAATTTCTGCCTTTTCCCAAAATAAATGAAATTTCTGTCTTTTTGCTTCAAAATAAGGGGAATTACAGCCTTTTTACCTCAAAATAAGGGGAATTTCTGCCTTTTTGCCCCAAAATATGAGGAATTTCTGACTTTTTGCCCAAAAATAAGAAAAATTTCTGCAATTTTGTACCAAAATAAAAAAAATTTCTGCCTTTTTGCCCCCCCAAAAAAATTTTCGCCTTTTTTCCCTGAAATAAGTGAAATTTCTGCAATTTTGCCCCAAAATATGGAAATTTCTGCAATTTTGCCCCAATGTAAAGGAAATTTCTGCAATTTTGCCCCAAAATAAGGAAAATTTCTGACTGTTTGCTCCCAAAAAAGGAGATTTTCTGTCTTTTTGCCCCAAAATAAGGAGAATTTTTGCCTTTTGCCCGAAAATTATGAGAATTTCTGCAATTTTGCTTCAAAATACAGGGAATTTCTGCTTTCTAGCCCCAAAATAAAGGGAATTTCTGCATTTTACCACAAAATAAGAATAGTTTCTGCCTTTTGCCTCAAAATAAGGGGAATTTTCTGCCTTTTTGTTTCAAAATAAGAAAAATTTCTTTAATTTTGTACCATAATAAAAGAAATTTCTGCTCTTTGCCCCAAAATAAAAGGAATTTCTGAATTTTTGCCCTGAAATAAATGAAATTTCTGCAATTTTGCCCGAAAATAAGGGAAATTTGTGCCGTTTTGCCTTAAAATAAGAAGAATATTTGCCTTTTGCCCCAAAATATGGGGAATTTCAGCATTTTACCTCAAAATAAGAATTTCAGCCTTTTTGCCCCAAAATAAGAAAAATTTCTGCAATTTTGCCCCAAAATAAGGGGAATTTCTTCCTTTTTGCCCCAAAATAAAGGATATTTCAGTCTTTTTACCTGAAAATAAGTGAAATTTCTGCAATTTTGCCCCAAATAAGGAAAATTTCTGCAATTTTGCCCCAAAATAAGGTAAATTCCTGCAATTTTGCCCCAAAATAAGTGGAATTTTTGAGTTTTGACCCAAAATAAGGAGAATTTCTGTCTTTTTGCCCCAACATATAGGGAATTTCTGCCTTTTTGCCCCACAATTAGGGGAATTTCTGTCTTTTTTGCCCCAAAATAAGGAAAATTTCTGACTTATTACCCCGAAATAAGTGAAATGTCTGCAATTTTGCCCCCAAATAAGAAAAATTTCTGCCTTTTTGCACCCAAATAAGGGGAATTTCAGCCTTTTTACCTCAAAATAATGGGAATTTCTGCATTTTTGCCACAAAATATTAGGAATTTCTGCCATTTTGCCCCAAAATAAGAAAAATTTCTGCCATTTTTAACTGAAATAAGTGAAATTTCTGCAATTTTGCCCCAAAATAAGTGAAATTTCTGCAATTTTGCCCCAAAATAAGGGAAATTTCTGGAATTTTGCCCCAAAATAAGTGGAAATTCTGAGTTTTGTCCCAAAATAAGGAGAATTTTTGTCTTTTTGCCCCAACATATAGGGAATTTCTGCCTATTTGCCCCACAATTTGGGGATTTTCTGCAATTGTGCTCCAAAATACGGGGAATTTCTGCCTTTTTGCCCGAAAATAAAGGGAATGTATACCTTTTGCCACAAAAAAGGGAAATTTCTTCATTTTTGCCGCAAAATAAGAGGAATTTCTGCCTTTTTGCCACAAAAGAAAGGGAATTTCTGCCTTTTTGCCTCAAAATAAGGGGAATTTCAGCATTTTCCCCAAAATAAAGAAAATTTCTGCAATTTTGTACCAAAATAAAAGAAATTTCTGCCTTTTTCCCCAAAATAAGAGAAATTTCTGTGCTTTTTCTCTGAAATAAGTGAAATTTCTGCAATTTTGCCCCAAAATAAGGGGAATTTCTGCAATTTTGCCTCAATGTAAAGGAAATTTCTGCAATTTTGCCCCAAAATAAGGAGAATTTCTGCTTTTTTGACTCTAAATAAATGGAATTTCTGTCTTTTTCCCCCCATACAAATTGAATTTCTGTATTTTTGCCCCAAAATAAGGAAAATTTCTGATTAATTACCCTGAAATAAGTGAAATTTCTGCAATTTTGCCCCAGTATAAGAGAAATTTCTGCATTTTTGCCCCCAAATAAAGTTAATTTCAGCATTTTTACCTCAAAATAAGGGAAATTTCTTCATTTTTGCCACAAAATATTAGGAATTTCTGCCTTTTTGCTCCCAAAAATGGAAAATTTCGGCCTTTTTTCCCTGAAAAAAGTGAAATTTCTGCAATTTTGCCCCTAAATAAGTAAAATTTCTGCAATTTTGCCCCAAAATAAGGGAAGTTTTGGGAATTTTGCACCAAAAGAAATGGAATTTCTGAATTTTGCCCCAAAATAAGGAGAATTTCTGTCTTATTGCCCCAACATATAGGGAATTTCTGCCTTTTTGCCCCAAAATTAGGGGAATTTTTGCAATTTTGCTCCAAATAACGGGGAATTTCTGCCTTTTTGACCGAAAACAAGAAGAATGCATACCTTTTTGCCATAAAAAAGGAAAATTTCTTAATTTTTGCTCCAAAATAAGCGGAATTTCTGTTTTTTGCCTCTAAATAAGTGGAATTTCTGTTTTTTTTGCCGCAAAATAAGGAAAATTTCTGACTTATTATTCTGAAATAAGTAAAATTTCTGCAATTTTGTCCCAAAATAAGAAATTCTTCTTTTTTGCCCCCAAATAAGGGGAATTTCAGCCTTTTTACCTCAAAATAAGGGGAATTTCTGCATTTTTGCAACAAAATATTTGGAATTTCTGCATTTTTGCCCCCAAAATAAGGATAATTTCTGCCTTTTTACCATGAAATAAGTGAAATTTCTGCAATTTTGCCACAAAATAAGTGAAATTTCTGCAATTTTGCCCCAAAATAAGTGAAATTTCTGGTATTTTGCCCCCAAAACAAGTGGAATTTCTGAGTTTTGCCCCAAAATAAGGAGAATTTCTGTCTTTTTGCCCCAACATATAGGGAATTTCTGCCTTTTTGCCCCACAATTAGGGAAATTTCTGCAATTTTGCTCCAAAATACGGGTAATTTCTGCTTTTTAGCCCAAAAATAAGTGGAATGTATACCTTTTGCCACAAAAAAGGGAAATTTGTTCATTTTTAATCCAAAGTAAAAGGAATTTCTGCTTTTTTGCCTCTAAAAAAGTGGAAATTCTGTCTTTTTCCCCCAAAACAAAGGGAATTTCTCTCTTTTTTGCCACAAAATAACGAAAATTTCTGACTTATTACACTGAAATAAGTGAAATTTCTGCAATTTTGCCTCAAAATAAGGGAAATTTCTGCACTTTTGCCCCCAAATAAGGGAAATTTCAGCCATTTTACCTCAAAATAAGAGGAATTTCTGCATTTTTGCCCCAAAATACGGGGATTTCTGCCTTTTTGCTTCAAAATAAGAAAAATTTCTGCAATTTTGTACCAAAATTAAAGAAATTTCTGCCTTTTTGCACCAAAATAGGAAAATTTCTGAATTTTTTTCTGAAATAAGTTAAATTTCTGCAATTTTGCCCCAAAATAAGTGAAATTTCTGCAATTTTGCCCAAAAATAAGGGAAATTTCTGGAATTTTTTCCCCAAAATAAGTGGAATTTCTGAGTTTTGCCCCAAAATAAGGAGAATTTCTGTCTTTTTGCCCCAACATATAGAGAATTTCTCACTTTTTGCCCCACAATTAGGGGAATTTCTGCAATTTTGCTCGAAAATACGGGGAATTTCTGCCTTTTTGACCGAAAATAAGAAGAATGCATACCTTTTTGCCATAAAAAAGGGAAATTTCTTCAGTTTTGCTCTAAAATAAGGGGAATTTCTGCTTTTTTGCCTCTAAATAAGTGGAATTTCTGTCTTTATCCCTCAAAACAAAAGAAATTTCTGTCTTTATTGGCCCAAAATAAGGAAAATTTCTGACTTATTACCCTGAAATAAGTGAAATTTCTGCAATTTTGCCCCAAAATAAGAGAAATTTCTGCCTTTCTGCCCCCACATAAGGGGAATTTCAGCCTTTTTACCTCAAAATAAGAGGAATTTCTGCATTTTTGCCCCAAAATATGGGAGATTTCTGCTTTTTGCCCCAAAATAAGAAAAATTTCTGCAATTTTGTACCAAAATAAAAGAAATTTCTGCCTTTTTGCACCAAAATAAGAAAATTTCTGCTTTTTTTTCTGAAATAAGTGAAATGTCTGCAATTTTGCCCCAAAATAAGTGAAATTTCTGCAATTTTGCCCGAAAATAAGGGAAATTTCTGGAATTTTGCCCGAAAATAAGGGAAATTTCTGAGTTTTGCCCCAAAATAAGCAGAATTTCTGTCTTTTTGCCCCAACATATAGGGAATTTCTGCCTTTTTGTTCCACAATTAAGGGAATTTCTGCAATTTTCTCCAAAATACGGGGAATTTCTGCCTTTTTGCCCGAAAATAAGAAGAATGCATACCTTTTTGCCAAAAAAAAAAGGAAATTTCTTCATTTTTGCTCCAAAATAAGGGGAATTTCTGCTTTTTTGCCTCTAAATAAGTGAAATTTCTGTCTTTTTCCCCCAAAACAAAGGGAATTTCTGTTTTTTTGGCACCAAAATAAGGAAAATTTCTGACTTATTACCTTGAAATAAGTGAAATTTCTGCAATTTTGCCCCAAAATAAGTGAAATTTCTGCAATTTTGCCCCAAAATAACGGAAATTTCTGGAATTTTGCCCCAAAATTAGTGGAATTTCTGAATTTTGCCCCAAAATAAGGAGAATTTCTGTCTTTTTGACCTAACATAAAGGAAATTTCTGCCTTTTTGCCCCACAATTAGGGGAATTTCTGCAATTTTGCTCCAAAATACGGGGAATTTCTTCTTTTTAGCCTGAAAATAAGGGGAATGTATACCTTTTGCCACAAAAAAAAAAGAAATTTCTTCATTTTTACTCCAAAATAAAATGAATTTCTGCTTTTTTACCGCTAAAAAAGTGGAATTTCTCTTTTTTTTCCCCCAAAACAAAGGGAATTTCTGTCTTTTTTGCCCCAAAATAACGAAAATTTCTGACTTATTACACTGAAATAAGTGAAATTCCTGCAATTTTGCATCAAAATAATGGAAATTTTTGCATTTTGCCCCCAAATAAGGGAAATTTCTACCTTTTTACCTCAAAATAAGCAGAATTTCTGCATTTTTGCCCAAAAATATGGGAGATTTCTGCCCTTTTGCCCCAAAATAAAAAAAATTTCTGCAATTTTGTACCAAAATAGAAATTTCTGCCTTTTTGAACCAAAATAGGAAAATTTCTGAATTTTTGTCTGAAATAAGTGAAATTTCTGCAATTTTGCCCCAAAATAAGTGAACTTTCTGCAATTTTGCCCCAAAATAAGGGAAATTTCTGTTTTTTGCCCCCAAATAAGGGGAATTTCTGCCTTTTTACCTCAATATAAGGGGAATTTCTGCATTTTTGCTACAAAATATTTGGAATTTCTGCATTTTTGCCCCAAAATAAGGATAATTTCTGCCTTTTTACTATGAAATAAGTGAAATTTCTGCAATTTTGCTCCAAATAAGTGAAATTTCTGCAATTTTGCCCCAAAATAAGGGAAATTTCTGGAATTTTGCCCCAAAATAAGTGGAATTTCTGAGTTTTGCCCCAAAATAATGAGAATTTCTGTCTTTTTGCCTTAACATATAGAGAATTTCTGCCTTTTTGCCCCACAATTAGGGGAATTTCTGCAATCTTGCTCCAAAATACGGGTAATTTCTGCTTTTTAGCCAAAAAATAAGTGGAATGTATACCTTTTGCCACAAAAAAGGGAAATTTCTTCATTTTTACTCCAAAATAATAGGAATTTCTGCTTTTTTGCCTCCAAAAAAGTGGAATTTCTGTCTTTTTCCCCCAAAACAAAGGGAATTTCTGTCGTTTTTGCCCCAAAATAACGAAAATTTCTGACTTATTACAATGAAATAAGTGAAATTTCTGCAATTTTGCCCCAAAATAAGTGAAATTTCTGCAATTTTTCCCCAAAATAAGGGAAATTTCTGGAATTTTGCCGCAAAATAAGTGGAATTTCTGAGTTTTGCCCCAAAATAAGGAGAATTTCTGTCTTTTTCCCCAACATATAGGGAATTTCTGCCTTTTGCCCCACAATTAGGGGAATTTCTGCAATTTTGCTCCAAAATATGGGTAATTTCTGCTTTTTAGCCCAAAAATAAGTGGAATGTATACATTTTGCCACAAAAAAGGGAAATTTCTTCATTTTTACTAAAAATAAAAGGAATTTCTGCTTTTTTGCCTCTAAAAATGTGGAATTTCTGTCTTTTTCCCCCAAAACAAAGGGAATTTCTGTGTTTTTTGCCCCAAAATAAGGAAAATTTCTGACTTATTACCCTGAAATAAGTGAAATTTCTGCAATTTTGCCTCAAAATAAGGGAAATTTCTGCCTTTTTGCCCCCAAATAAGGGGAATTTCAGCCATTTTACCTCAAAATAAGAGAAATTTCTGCATTTTTGCCACAAAATATGGGAGATTTCTGCCTTTTTGCCCCAAAATAAGAAAAATTTCTGCAATTTTGTACCAAAATAAAAGAAATTTCTGCCTTTTTGCACCAAAATAAATAAATTCTGCTTTTTTTTCTGAAATAAGTGAAATTTCTGCAATTTTGCCCCAAAATAAGTGAAATTTCTGCAATTTTGCCCTAAAATAAGGGAAATTTCTGGAATTTTGCACCAAAATAAGTGGAATTTCTGAGTTTTGCCCCAAAATAAGGAGAATTTCTGTCTTTTTGCCCCAACATATAGGGAATTTCTGCCTTTTTGCCCCACAATTAGGGGAATTTCTGCAATTTTGCTCCAAAATACGGGGAATTTCTGCCTTTTTGCCCGAAAATAAGAAGAATGCATACCTTTTTACCATAAAAAAGGGAAATTTCTTTATTTTTGCTCCAAAATAAGGGGAATTTCTGCAATTTTGATACAAAATACGGGGAATTTCTGCTTTTTAGCCTGAAAATAAGAAGAATGCATACCTTTTGCCACAAAAAAAGGAAATTTCTTCATTTTTGCTCCAATATAAGGAGAATTTCTGCTTTTTTGCTTTTAAATAAGTGGAATTTCTGACTTTTTCCCGCAAAACAAAAGGAATTTCTGTCTTTTTTGCCCCAAATAAGGAAAATTTCTGACTTATTACCCTGAAATAAGTGAAATTTCTGCAATTTTGTCCCAGAATAAGGGAAATTTCTGCTTTTTGCCCCCAAATAAGGGGAATTTATGCCTTTTTACCTCAAAATAAGGGGAATTTTTGCAATTTTACCACAAAATATTTGGAATCTCTGCATTTTTGCCCCAAAATGAGGAAAATTTCTGCCTTTTTACCATGAAATAAGTGAAATTTCTGCAATTTTGCTCCAAAATAAGGAAAATTTCTGCAATTTTGCCCCAATGTAAAGGAAATTTCTGCAATTTTGCCACAAAATAAGGGAAAGTTCTGGAATTTTGCCCCAAAATAAGTGGAATTTCTGAGTTTTGCCCCAAAATAAGGAGAATTTCTGTCTGTTTGCCCTAACATATAGGGAATTTCTGCATTTTGCCCCACAATTAGGGGAATTTCTGCAATTTTGCTCCAAAATACGGGTAATTTCAGCTTTTTAGCCCAAAAATAAGTGGAATGTATACATTTTGCCACAAAAAAGGGAAATTTCTTCATTTTTACTCCAAAATAAAAGGAATTTCTGCTTTTTTGCCTCTAAAAAAGTGGAATTTCTGTCTTTTTCCCCCAAAACAAAGGGAATTTCTGTGTTTTTTGCCCCAAAATAAGGAAAATTTCTGACTTATTACCCTGAAATAAGTGAAATTTATGCAATTTTGCCTCAAAATAAGTGAAATTTCTGCAATTTTGGCCCAAAATAAGGGAAATTTTTGGAATTTTGCCCCAAAGTAAGTGGAATTTCTGAGTTTTGCCCCAAAATAAGGAGATTTTCTGTTTTTTTGCTCTAACTTACAGGGAATTTCTGCCTTTTTGCCCCACAATTAGTGGAATTTTTGCAATTTTGCTCCAAAATACGGGTAATTTCTGCTTTTTAGCCTGAAAATAAGGGGAATGTATACCATTTGCCACAAAAAAGAAATTTCTTCATTTTTACTCCAAAATAAAAGGAATTTCTGCTTTTATGCCCCAAAATAAGAAAAATTTCTGACTGACTACTCTGAAATAAGTGAAATTTCTGCAATTTTGCCCCAAAATAAGAAAAATTTCTGCCTTTTTGCCTCCAAATAAGGGGAATTTCAGCCTTTTTACCTCAAAATAAGAGGAATTTCTGCATTTTTGCCCCAAAATATGGGAGATTTCTGCCTTTTTGCCCCAAAATAAGAAAAATTTCTGCAATTTTGTACCAAAATAAAAGAAATTTCCGCCTTTTTGCACCAAAATAAGAAAATTTCTGCTTTTTTTTTCTGAAATAAGTGAAATTTCTGCAATTTTGCCACAAAATAACAGAAATTTCTGCAATTTTGCTCCCAAATAAAGGAAATTTCTGGAATTTTGCCTTAAAATAAGTGGAATTTCTGAGTTTTGCCCCAAAATAAGGAGAATTTCTGTCTTTTTGCCCCAACGTATAGGGAATTTCTGCCTTTTCGCCCCACAATTAGGGGAATTTCTGCAATTTTGCTCCAAAATACGGGAAATTTCTGCCTTTTTGCCCAAAAATAAGAAGAATGCATACCTTTTTGCCATAAAAAAGGGAAAGTTCTTCATTTTTGCTCCAAAATAAGGGGAATTTCAGCTTTTTTGCCTCTAAATATGTGGAATTTCTGTCTTTTTACCCCAAAACAAAGGGAATTTCTGTTTTTTTGCTCCAAAATAAGGAAAATTTCTGACTTATTACCCTGAAATAAGTGAAATTTCTGCAATTTTGCCCCAAAATAAGTGAAATTTCTGCAATTTTGCCCCAAAATAAGGGAAATTTCTGGAATTTTGCCCCAAAATAAGTGGAATTTCTGAGTTTTGCCCCAAAATTAGGAGAATTTCTGTATTTTTGCCCTAACATATAGGGAATTTCTGCCTCTTTGCCCCACAATTAGGGGAATTTCTGCAATTTTGCTCCAAAATACGGGGAATTTCTGCTTTTTAGCCTGAAAATAAGGGGAATGTATACTTTTTGCCACAAAAAAAAAAAAAAAGAAATTTCTTCATTTTTACTCCAAAATAAAATGAATTTTTGCTTTTTTGCCGCTAAAAAAGTGGAATTTCTGCCTTTTTCCCTCAAAACAAAAAGAATTTCTGCCTTTTTTGCCCCAAAATAAGGAAAATTTCTCACTTATTATTCTGAAATAAGTGAAATTTCTGTAATTTTGCCTCAAAATAAGGGAAATTTCTGCCTTTTTGCCCCCAAATAATGGGAATTTCAGCCTTTTTACCTCAAAATAAGAAAAATTTCTTCATTTTTGCCCCAAAATATGGGAGATTTCTGCCTTTTTGCCCCAAAATAAGAAAAATTTCTGCAATTTTGTACCAAAATAAAAGAAATTTCCGCCTTTTTGCACCAAAATAAGAAAATTTCTTCTTTTTTTTCTGAAATAAGTGAAATTTCTGCAATTTTGCCCCAAAATAAGTGAAATTTCTGCAATTTTGCCCCAAAATAAGGGAAATTTCTGGAATTTTGCCCCAATATAAGTGGAATTTCTGAGTTTTGACCCAAAATAAGAAGAATTTGTTTCTTTTTGCCCCAACATATAGGGAATTGCTGCCTTTTTGCCCCACAATTAGGGGAATTTCTGCAATTTTGCCCCAAAATATGGGAAATTTCTGCCTTTTTGCCAAAAATAAAAAAAATTTCTGCAATTTTGTACCAAAATAAAAGAAATTTCTTCCTTTTTGCCCCAAATTAAGAAAATTTCTGCTTTTTTTCTGAAATAAGTGAAATTTCTGCAATTTTGCGCCAAAATAAGTGAAATTTCTGAGTTTTGCTCTAAAATAAGGAGAATTTCTGTCTTTTTGCCCCAACATATGGAGAATTTCTGCCTTTTTGACCCACAATTAGGGGAATTTCTGCAATTTTGCTCCAAAATACGGGGAATTTCTGCCTTTTTGCCCGAAAATAAGAAGAATGCATACCTTTTTGAAATAAAAAAAGGAAATTTCTTCATTTTTGCTCCAAAATAAGAGGAATTTCTGCTTTTTTGCCTCTAAATAAGTGGAATTTCTATCTTTTTCACCCCAAAACAAAGGAAATTTCTGTCTTTTTGGCCCCAAAATAAGGAAAATTTCTGACTTATTACCCTGAAATAAGTGAAATTTCTGCAATTTTGCCCCAAAATAAGTGAAATTTCTGCAATTTTGCCCCAAAATAAGGGAAATTTCTGTTTTTTGCCCCCAAATAAGGGGAATTTCTGCCTTTTTACCTCAATATAAGGGGAATTTCTGCATTTTTGCTACAAAATATTTGGAATTTCTGCATTTTTGCCCCAAAATAAGGATAATTTCTTCCTTTTTACTATGAAATAAGTGAAATTTCTGCAATTTTGCCCCAAATAAGTGAAATTTCTGCAATTTTGCCCCAAAATAAGGGAAATTTCTGGAATTTTGCCCTAAAATAAGTGGAATTTCTGAGTTTTGCCCCAAAATAAGGAGAATTTCTGTCTTTTTGCCTTAACATATAGAGAATTTCTGCCTTTTTGCCCCACAATTAGGGAAATTTCTGCAATCTTGCTCCAAAATACGGGTAATTTCTGCTTTTTAGCCCAAAAATAAGTGGAATGTATACCTTTGGCCACAAAAAAGGGAAATTTCTTCAATTTTACTCCAAAATAATAGGAATTTCTGCTTTTTTGCCTCTAAAAAAGTGGAATTTCTGTCTTTTTCCCCCAAAACAAAGGGAATTTCTGTCTTTTTTGCCCCAAAATAACGAAAATTTCTGACTTATTACAATGAAATAAGTGAAATTTCTGCAATTTTGCCCCAAAATAAGTGAAATTTCTGCAATTTTGCCCCAAAATAAGGGAAATTTCTGGAATTTTGCCCCAAAATAAGTGGAATTTCTGAGTTTTGCCCCAAAATAAGGAGAATTTCTGTCTTTTTCCCCAACATATAGGGAATTTCTGCCTTTTGCCCCACAATTAGGGGAATTTCTGCAATTTTGCTCCAAAATACGGGTAATTTCTGGTTTTTAGCCCAAAAATAAGTGGAATGTATACATTTTGCCACAAAAAAGGGAAATTTCTTCATTTTTACTCCAAAATAAAAGGAATTTCTGCTTTTTTGCCTCTAAAAAAGTGGAATTTCTGTCTTTTTTCCCCCAAAACAAAGGGAATTTCTGTGTTTTTTGCCCGAAAATAAGGAAAATTTCTGACTTATTACCCTGAAATAAGTTAAATTTATGCAATTTTGCACCAAAATAAGGGAAATTTCTGCGTTTTTGCCCCCAAATAAGGGGAATTTCAGCCTTTTTAACTCAAAATAAGAGAAATTTCTGCATTTTTGCCACAAAATATGGGAGATTTCTGCCTTTTTGCCCCAAAATAAGAAAAATTTCTGCAATTTTGTACCAAAATAAAAGAAATTTCTGCCTTTTTGCACCAAAATAAATAAATTCTGCTTTTTTTCCTGAAATAAGTTAAATTTTTGCAATTTTGCCCCAAAATAAGTGAAATTTCTGCAATTTTGCCCTAAAATAAGGGAAATTTCTGGAATTTTGCCCCAAAATAAGTGGAATTTCTGAGTTTTGCCCCAAAATAAGGAGAATTTCTGTCTTTTTGCCCCAACATATAGGGAATTTCTGCCTTTTTGCCCCACAATTAGGGGAATTTCTGCAATTTTGCTCCAAAATACGGGGAATTTCTGCCTTTTTGCCCGAAAATAAGAAGAATGCATACCTTTTTGCCATAAAAAAGGGAAATTTCTTTATTTTTGCTCCAAAATAAGGGGAATTTCTGCAATTTTGATACAAAATACGGGGAATTTCTGCTTTTTAGCCCGAAAATAAGCGGAATGTATACCTTTTGCCACAAAAAAAAGATAAATTTCTTCATTTTTGCTCCAATAATGAAGAATTTCTGCTTTTTTGCCTCTAAATAAGTGGAATTACTGTCTTTTTCCCCCAAAACAAAGGGAATTTCTGTGTTTTTTGCCCCAAAATAAGGAAAATTTCTGACTTATTACCCTGAAATAAGTGAAATTTATGCAATTTTGCCTCAAAATAAGTGAAATTTCTGCAATTTTGGCCCAAAATAAGGGAAATTTTTGGAATTTTGCCCCAAAGTAAGTGGAATTTCTGAATTTTGCCCCAAAATAAGGAGATTTTCTGTTTTTTTTGCTCTAACTTACAGGGAATTTCTGCCTTTTTGCCCCACAATTAGCGGAATTTTTGCAATTTTGCTCCAAAATACGGGTAATTTCTGCTTTTTAGCCTGAAAATAAGGGGAATGTATACCATTTGCCAAAAAAAAGAAATTTCTTCATTTTTACTCCAAAATAAAAGGAATTTCTGCTTTTTTGCCCCAAAATAAGAAAAATTTCTGACTGACTACTCTGAAATAAGTGAAATTTCTGCAATTTTGCCCCAAAATAAGAAAAATTTCTGCCTTTTTGCCTCCAAATAAGGGGAATTTCAGCCTTTTTACCTCAAAATAAGAGGAATTTCTGCATTTTTGCCCCAAAATATGGGAGATTTCTGCCTTTTTGCCCCAAAATAAGAAAAATTTCTGCAATTTTGTACCAAAATAAAAGAAATTTCCGCCTTTTTGCACCAAAATAAGAAAATTTCTGCTTTTTTTTCTGAAATAAGTGAAATTTCTGCAATTTTGCCCCAAAATAACAGAAATTTCTGCAATTTTGCTCCCAAATAAAGGAAATTTCTGGAATTTTGCCCCAAAATAAGTGGAATTTCTGAGTTTTGCCCCAAAATTAGAAGAATTTCTGTCTTTTTTCCCCAACATATAGGCAATTTCTGCCTTTTTGCCCCACAATTAGGGGAATTTCTGCAATTTTGCTCCAAAATACGGGGAATTTCTGCTTTTTAGCCTGAAAATAAGGGGAATGTATACTTTTTGCCACAAAAAAAAGAGAAATTTCTTCATTTTTACTCCAAAATAAAATGAATTTTTGCATTTGCCGCTAAAAAAGTGGAATTTCTGCCTTTTTCACTCAAAACAAAAATAATTTCTGTCTTTTTTGCCCCAAAATAAAGAAAATTTCTGACTTATTACACTGAAATAAGTGAAATTTCTGCAATTTTGCCCCAAAATAAGGGAAATTTCTGCCTTTTTGCCCCCAAATAATGGGAATTTCAGCCTTTTTACCTCAAAATAAGAGAAATTTCTTCATTTTTGCCCCAAAATATGGGAGATTTCTGCCTTTTTGCCCCAAAATAAGAAAAATTTCTGCAATTTTGTACCAAAATAAAAGAAATTTCCGCCTTTTTGCACCAAAATAAGAAAATTTCTGCTTTTTTTTCTGAAATAAGTGAAATTTCTGCAATTTTGCCCCAAAATAAGTGAAATTTCTGCAATTTTGCCCCAAAATAAGGGAAATTTCTGGAATTTTGCCCCAATATCAGTGGAATTTCTGAGTTTTGACCCAAAATAAGGAGAATTTGTTTTTTTTTGCCCCAACATATAGGGAATTTCTGCCTTTTTGCCCCACAATTAGGGGAATTTCTGCAATTTTGCTCCAAAATACTGGGAATTTCTGTCTTTTTGCCCGAAAATAAGAAGAATGCATACCTTTTTGCCATAAAAAAAAAAAATTTCTTCATTTTTGCTCCAAAATAAGAGGAATTTCTGCTTTTTTGCCTCTAAATAAGTGGAATTTCTATCTTTTTCACCCCAAAACAAAGGAAATTTCCGTCTTTTTGGCCCCAAAATAAGGAAAATTTCTGACTTATTACCCTGAAATAAGTGAAATTTCTGCAATTTTGCCCCAAAATAAGTGAAATTTCTGCAATTTTGCCCCCAAATAAGGGAAATTTCTGGAATTTTGCCCCAAAATAAGTGGAATTTCTGAGTTTAGCCCCAAAATAAAAAGAATTTCTGTCTTTTTGCCCTAACATATCGGAAATTTCTGCCTTTTTGCCTCACAATTAGGGGAATTTCTGCAATTTTGCTCCAAAATACGGGGAATTTCTGCTTTTTAGCCTGAAAATAATGGGAATGTATATCTTTTGCCACAAAAAAAGAAATTTCTTCATTTTTACTCCAAAATAAAATGAATTTCTGCTTTTTTGCTGCTAAAAAAGTGGAATTTCTGTCTTTTTCCCCCAAAACAAAGGGAATTTCTGTCTTTTTTGCCCCAAAATAAGTAAAATTTCTGACTTATTACACTGAAATAAGTGAAATTTCTGCAATTTTACCTCAAAATAAGGGAACTTTCTGCCTTTTTCCCCCAAATAAGGGAAATTTCTACCTTTTTACCTCAAAATAAGAGGAATTTCTGCATTTTTTCCCCAAAATATGGGAGATTTGTGCCTTTTTGCCCCAAAAAAAGAAAAATTTCTGCAATTTTGTACAAAAATAGAAATTTCTGCCTTTTTGCACCAAAATAGGAAAATTTCTGAATTTTTTTCTGAAATAAGTGAAATTTCTGCAATTTTGCCCCAAAATAAGTGAAATTTCTGCAATTTTGCCCCAAAATAAGGGAAATTTCTGTTTTTTACCCCCAAATAAGGGGAATTTCTGCCTTTTTACCTTAAAATAAGGGGAATTTCTGCATTTTTGCCACAAAATATTTGGAATTTCTGCAATTTTGCCCCAAAATAAGTGAAATTACTGCAATTTTGCCCCAAAATAAGTGAAATTTCTGCAATTTTGCCCCAAAATAAGAGAAATTTCTAGAATTTTGCCGCAAAATAAGTGGAATTTCTGAGTTTTGTCCCAAAATAAGGAGAATTTCTGTCTTTTTGCCCTAACATATAGGGAATTTCTGCCTCTTTGCCTCACAATTAGGGGATTTTCTGCAATTTTGCTCCAAAATACGGGTAATTTCTGCTTTTTAGCCCAAAAATAAGTGGAATGTATACCTTTTGCCACAAAAAAAGAAATTTCTTCATTTTTACTCCAAAATAAAAGGAATTTCTGATTTTTTGCTTCTAAAAAAGTGGAATTTCTGTTATTTTCCCCCAAAACAAAGGGAATTTCTGTCTTTTTTGCCCCAAAATAACGAAAATTTCTGACTTATTACCCTGAAATAAGTGAAATTTCTTAAATTTTCCTCAAAATAAGGGAAATTTCTGCCTTTTTGCCCCCAAATAAAGGAAATTTCAGCCTTTTTACCTCAAAATAAGAGGAATATCTTCATTTTTGCCCCAAAATATGGGAGATTTCTTCCTTTTTGCCCCAAAATAAGAAAAATTTCTGCAATTTTGTACCAAAATAAAAGATAATTCTGCCTTTTTGCACCAAAATAGGAAAATTTCTGAATTTTTTTCTGAAATAAGTTAAATTTCTGCAATTTTGCACCAAAATAAGTGAAATTTCTGCAATTTTGCCCCAAAATAAGGGAAATTTCTGGAATTTTGACCAAAAAAGTGTGGAATTTCTGAGTTTTTGCCCCAAAATAAGTGAAATTTCTTTTTTTTGCCCCCAAATAAGGGGAATTTCTGCCTTTTTACCTCAAAATAAAGGGAATTTCTTCATTTTTGCCACAACATATTTGGAATTTCTGCATTTTTGCATCAAAATAAGGAAAATTTCCGCCTTTTTACTAT
Source organism: Micromys minutus (assembly GCF_963924665.1). Classification (NCBI taxonomy): domain Eukaryota; kingdom Metazoa; phylum Chordata; class Mammalia; order Rodentia; family Muridae; genus Micromys; species Micromys minutus. The sequence goes on from NW_027667487.1 coordinate 316,064, forward strand.
GAAATAAGTGAAATTTCTGCAATTTTGCCCCAAAATAAGTGAAATTTCTGCAATTTTGCCCCAAAATAAGAGAAATTTCTGGAATTTTGCCCCAAAATAAATGGAATTTCTGAGTTTTGCCCCAAAAATAAAGAGAATTTCTGTCTTTTTGCCCTAACATATAGGGAATTTCTGCCATTTTGCCTTACAATTAGAGGAATTTCTGCAATTTTGCTCTAAAATACGGGTAATTTCTGCTTTTTAGCCCAAAAATAAGTGGAATGCATACCTTTTGCCACAAAAAAGGGAAATTTCTTCATTTTTACTCCAAAATAAAAGGAATTTCTGCTTTTTTGCCTCTAAAAAAGTGAAATATCTGTATTTTTCTCCCAAAACAAAGGGAATTTCTGTCTTTTTTGCCCCCAAATAGAGAAAATTTCTGACTTATTACCCTGAAATAAGTGAAATTTCTGCAATTTTGCCTCAAAATAAGGGAAATTTCTGCCTTTTTGCCCCCAAATAAGGGGAATTTCAGCCTTTTACCTCAAAATAAGAGGAATTTCTGCATTTTTCCCCTAAATATGGGAGATTTCTGACTTTTTGCCCCAAAATAAGAAAAATTTCTGCAATTTTGTACCAAAATATGAGAAATTTCTGCCTTTTTGCACCAAAATAGAAAAATTTCTGAATTTTTTTCTGAAATAAGTTAAATTTCTGCAATTTTGCCCCAAAATAAGTGAAATTTCTGCAATTTTGCCCTAAAATAAGGGAAATTTCTGGAATTTTGCACCAAAATAAGTGGAATTTCTGAGTTTTGCCCCAAAATAAGGAGATTTTCTGTATTTTTGCCCCAACATATAGGGAATTTCTGCCTTTTTGCCCCACAATTAGGGGAATTTCTGCAATTTTGCTCCAAAATACGGGGAATTTCTGCCTTTTTGCCCGAAAATAAAAAGAATGCATACCCTTTTGCCATAAAAAATAGAAATTTCTTCAGTTTTGCTCCAAAATAAGGGGAATTTCTGCTTTTTTGCCTCTAAATAAGTGGTATTTCTGTTTTTATCCCCCAAAACAAAGGAAATTTCTGTCTTTTTTGCCCCAAAATAAGGAAAATTTCTCACTTATTAGCCTGAAATAAGTGAAATTTCTGCAATTTTGCCCCAAAATAAGTGAATTTTCTGCCTTTTTGCCCCCAAATAAGGGGAATTTCAGCCTTTTTACCTCAAAATAAGAGAAATTTCTGCACTTTTGCCCCAAAATATGGGAGATTTCTGCATTTTTGCCCCAAAATAAGAAAAATTTCTGCAATTTTGTACCAAAATAAAAGAAATTTCCGCCTTTTTGCACCAAAATAAGAAAATTCCTGCTTTTTTTTCTGAAATAAGTGAAATTTCTTCAATTTTGCCCCAAAATAAGTGAAATTTCTGCAACTTTGCCCCAAAAACGGGAAATTTCTGGAATTTTGCCCCAATATCAGTGGAATTTCTGAGTTTTGACCCAAAATAAGGAGAATTTGTTTCTTTTTGCCCCAACATATAGGGAATTTCTGCCTTTTTGCCCCACAATTAGGGGAATTTCTGCAATTTTGCTCCAAAATAAGAGGAATTTCTGCTTTTTTGCCTCTAAATAAGTGGAATTTCTGTCTTTTTCCCCCAAAACAAAGGGAATTTCTGTCTTTTTGGCCCCAACATAAGGAAAATTTCTGACTTATTACCCTGAAATAAGTGAAATTTCTGCAATTTTGCCCCAAAATAAGTGAAATTTCTGCAATTTTGCCCCAAAATAAGGGAAATTTCTGGAATTTTGCCCCAAAATAAGTAGAATTTCTGAGTTTTGTCCCAAAATAAGGAGAATTTCTGTATTTTTGCCCTAACATATAGGGAATTTCTGCCTCTTTGCCCCACAATTAGGGGAATTTCTGCAATATTGCTCCAAAATACGGGTAATTTCTGCCTTTTTGCCCGAAAATAAGTGGAATGGATACCTTTTGCCACAAAAAAGGGAAATTTCTTCATTTTTACTCCAAAATAAAAGGAATTTCTGCTTTTTTGCCTTTAAAAAAGTGGAATTTCTGTCTTTTTCTCCCAAAACAAAGGGAATTTCTGTCTTTTTTGCCCCAAAATAAAGAAAATTTCTGACTTATTACCCAGAAATAAGTGAAATTTCTGCAATTTTGCCTCAAAATAAGGGAAATTTCTGCCTTTTTGCCCCCAAATAAGGGAAATTTCAGCCTTATTACCTCAAAATAAGAGGAATTTCTGCATTTTAGCCTCAAAATATGGGGGATTTCTGCCTTTTTGCCCCAAAATAAGAAAAATTTCTGCAATTTTGTACCAAAATAAAAGAAATTTCTGCCTTTTTGCACCAAAATAGAAAAATTTCTGAATTTTTTTCTGAAATAAGTTAAATTTCTGCAATTTTGCTCCAAAATAAGTGAAATTTCTGCAATTTTGCTCTAAAATAAGGGAAATTTCTAGAATTTTGCACCAAAATAAGTGGAATTTCTGAGTTTTGCCCCAAAATAAGGAGAATTTCTGTCTTTTTGCCCCAACATATAGGGAATTTCCCCCTTCTTGCCCCACAATTAGGGAAATTTCTGCAATTTTGCTCCAAAATACGGGGAATTTCTGCCTTTTTGCCCGAAAATAAGAAGAATGCATACCTTTTTGCCATAAAAAATAGAAATTTCTTCAGTTTTGCTACAAAATAAGGGGAATTTCTGCTTTTTTACCTCTAAATAAGTGGAATTTCTGTCTTTTTCCCCCAAAACAAAGGAAATTTCTGTCTTTTTGCCCCAAAATAAGGAAATTTTCTGACTTATTACCCTGAAATAAGTGAAATTTCTGCAATTTTGCCTCAAAATAAGGGAAATTTCTGCCTTTTTGCCCCCATATAAGGGGAATTTCAGCCTTTTTACCTCAAAATAAGAGAAATTTCTGCATTTTTGCCCCAAAATATGGGAGATTTCTGCCTTTTTGCCCCAAAATAAGAAAAATTTCTGCAATTTTGTACCAAAATAAAAGAAATTTCCGCCTTTTTGCACCAAAATAAGAAAATTTCTGCTTTTTTTTCTGAAATAAGTGAAATTTCTGCAATTTTGCCCCAAAATAAGTGAAATTTCTGCAATTTTGCCCCAAAATAAGGGAAATTTCTGGAATTTTGCCCCAATATCAGTGGAATTTCTGAGTTTTGACCCAAAATAAGGAGAATTTGTTTCTTTTTGCCCCAACATATAGGGAATTTCTGCCTTTTTGCCCCACAATTAGGGGAATTTCTGCAATTTTGCTCCAAAATACTGGGAATTTCTGCCTTTTTGCCCGAAAATAAGAAGAATGCATACCTTTTTGCCATAAAAAAAGGAAATTTCTTCATTTTTGCTCCAAAATAAGAGGAATTTCTGCTTTTTTGCCTCTAAATAAGTGGAATTTCTATCTTTTTCACCCCAAAACAAAGGAAATTTCCGTCTTTTTGGCCCCAAAATAAGGAAAATTTCTGACTTATTACCCTGAAATAAGTGAAATTTCTGCAATTTTGCCCCAAAATAAGTGAAATTTCTGCAATTTTGCCCCCAAATAAGGAAATTTCTGGAATTTTGCCCCAAAATAAGTGGAATTTCTGAGTTTAGCCCCAAAATAAAAAGAATTTCTGTCTTTTTGCCCTAACATATCGGAAATTTCTGCCTTTTTGCCTCACAATTAGGGGAATTTCTGCAATTTTGCTCCAAAATACGGGGAATTTCTGCTTTTTAGCCTGAAAATAATGGGAATGTATATCTTTTGCCACAAAAAAAGAAATTTCTTCATTTTTACTCCAAAATAAAATGAATTTCTGCTTTTTTGCTGCTAAAAAAGTGGAATTTCTGTCTTTTTCCCCCAAAACAAAGGGAATTTCTGTCTTTTTTGCCCCAAAATAAGTAAAATTTCTGACTTATTACACTGAAATAAGTGAAATTTCTGCAATTTTACCTCAAAATAAGGGAACTTTCTGCCTTTTTCCCCCAAATAAGGGAAATTTCTACCTTTTTACCTCAAAATAAGAGGAATTTCTGCATTTTTTCCCCAAAATATGGGAGATTTGTGCCTTTTTGCCCCAAAAAAAGAAAAATTTCTGCAATTTTGTACAAAAATAGAAATTTCTGCCTTTTTGCACCAAAATAGGAAAATTTCTGAATTTTTTTCTGAAATAAGTGAAATTTCTGCAATTTTGCCCCAAAATAAGTGAAATTTCTGCAATTTTGCCCCAAAATAAGGGAAATTTCTGTTTTTTACCCCCAAATAAGGGGAATTTCTGCCTTTTTACCTTAAAATAAGGGGAATTTCTGCATTTTTGCCACAAAATATTTGGAATTTCTGCAATTTTGCCCCAAAATAAGTGAAATTACTGCAATTTTGCCCCAAAATAAGTGAAATTTCTGCAATTTTGCCCCAAAATAAGGGAAATTTCTAGAATTTTGCCGCAAAATAAGTGGAATTTCTGAGTTTTGTCCCAAAATAAGGAGAATTTCTGTCTTTTTGCCCTAACATATAGGGAATTTCTGCCTCTTTGCCTCACAATTAGGGGATTTTCTGCAATTTTGCTCCAAAATACGGGTAATTTCTGCTTTTTAGCCCAAAAATAAGTGGAATGTATACCTTTTGCCACAAAAAAAGAAATTTCTTCATTTTTACTCCAAAATAAAAGGAATTTCTGCTTTTTTGCCTCTAAAAAAGTGGAATTTCTGTTATTTTCCCCCAAAACAAAGGGAATTTCTGTCTTTTTTGCCCCAAAATAACGAAAATTTCTGACTTATTACCCTGAAATAAGTGAAATTTCTGAAATTTTCCTCAAAATAAGGGAAATTTCTGCCTTTTTGCCCCCAAATAAAGGAAATTTCAGCCTTATTACCTCAAAATAAGAGGAATATCTTCATTTTTGCCCCAAAATATGGGAGATTTCTGCCTTTTTGCCCCAAAATAAGAAAAATTTCTGCAATTTTGTACCAAAATAAAAGATAATTCTGCCTTTTTGCACCAAAATAGGAAAATTTCTGAATTTTTTTCTGAAATAAGTTAAATTTCTGCAATTTTGCACCAAAATAAGTGAAATTTCTGCAATTTTGCCCCAAAATAAGGGAAATTTCTGGAATTTTGACCAAAAAAGTGTGGAATTTCTGAGTTTTTGCCCCAAAATAAGTGAAATTTCTTTTTTTTGCCCACAAATAAGGGGAATTTCTGCCTTTTTACCTCAAAATAAAGGGAATTTCTTCATTTTTGCCACAAAATATTTGGAATTTCTGCATTTTTGCATCAAAATAAGGAAAATTTCCGCCTTTTTACTATGAAATAAGTGAAATTTCTGCAATTTTGCCCCAAAATAAGTGAAATTTCTGCAATTTTGCCCCAAAATAAGAGAAATTTCTGGAATTTTGCCCCAAAATAAATGGAATTTCTGAGTTTTGCCCCAAAAATAAAGAGAATTTCTGTCTTTTTGCCCTAACATATAGGGAATTTCTGCCATTTTGCCTTACAATTAGGGGAATTTCTGCAATTTTGCTCTAAAATACGGGTAATTTCTGCTTTTTAGCCCAAAAATAAGTGGAATGCATACCTTTTGCCACAAAAAAGGGAAATTTCTTCATTTTTACTCCAAAATAAAAGGAATTTCTGCTTTTTTGCCTCTAAAAAAGTGAAATATCTGTATTTTTCTCCCAAAACAAAGGGAATTTCTGTCTTTTTTGCCCCAAAATAGAGAAAATTTCTGACTTATTACCCTGAAATAAGTGAAATTTCTGCAATTTTGCCTCAAAATAAGGGAAATTTCTGCCTTTTTGCCCCCAAATAAGGGGAATTTCAGCCTTTTACCTCAAAATAAGAGGAATTTCTGCATTTTTCCCCTAAATATGGGAGATTTCTGACTTTTTGCCCCAAAATAAGAAAAATTTCTGCAATTTTGTACCAAAATAAAAGAAATTTCTGCCTTTTTGCACCAAAATAGAAAAATTTCTGAATTTTTTTCTGAAATAAGTTAAATTTCTGCAATTTTGCCTTAAAATAAGTGAAATTTCTGCAATTTTGCCCTAAAATAAGGGAAATTTCTGGAATTTTGCACCAAAATAAGTGGAATTTCTGAGTTTTGCCCCAAAATAAGGAGAATTTCTGTATTTTTGCCCCAACATATAGGGAATTTCTGCCTTTTTGCCCCACAATTAGGGGAATTTCTGCAATTTTGCTCCAAAATACGGGGAATTTCTGCCTTTTTGCCCGAAAATAAGAAGAATGCATACCCTTTTGCGATAAAAAAATAGAAATTTCTTCAGTTTTGCTCCAAAATAAGGGGAATTTCTGCTTTTTTGCCTCTAAATAAGTGGTATTTCAGTTTTTATCCCCCAAAACAAAGGAAATTTCTGTCTTTTTTGCCCCAAAATAAGGAAAATTTCTCACTTATTAGCCTGAAATAAGTGAAATTTCTGCAATTTTGCCCCAAAATAAGTGAATTTTCTGCCTTTTTGCCCCCAAATAAGGGGAATTTCAGCCTTTTTACCTCAAAATAAGAGAAATTTCTGCACTTTTGCCCCAAAATATGGGAGATTTCTGCCTTTTTGCCCCAAAATAAGAAAAATTTCTGCAATTTTGTACCAAAATAAAAGAAATTTCCGCCTTTTTGCACCAAAATAAGAAAATTCCTGCTTTTTTTTCTGAAATAAGTGAAATTTCTGCAATTTTGCCCCAAAATAAGTGAAATTTCTGCAACTTTGCCCCAAAAACGGGAAATTTCTGGAATTTTGCCCCAATATCAGTGGAATTTCTGAGTTTTGACCCAAAATAAGGAGAATTTGTTTCTTTTTGCCCCAACATATAGGGAATTTCTGCCTTTTTGCCCCACAATTAGGGGAATTTCTGCAATTTTGCTCCAAAATAAGAGGAATTTCTGCTTTTTTGCCTCTAAATAAGTGGAATTTCTGTCTTTTTCCCCCAAAACAAAGGGAATTTCTGTCTTTTTGGCCCCAACATAAGGAAAATTTCTGACTTATTACCCTGAAATAAGTGAAATTTCTGCAATTTTGCCCCAAAATAAGTGAAATTTCTGCAATTTTGCCCCAAAATAAGGGAAATTTCTGGAATTTTGCCCCAAAATAAGTAGAATTTCTGAGTTTTGCCCCAAAATAAGGAGAATTTCTGTATTTTTGCCCTAACATATAGGGAATTTCTGCCTCTTTGCCCCACAATTAGGGGAATTTCTGCAATATTGCTCCAAAATACGGGTAATTTCTGCCTTTTTGCCCGAAAATAAGTGGAATGGATACCTTTTGCCACAAAAAAGGGAAATTTCTTCATTTTTACTCCAAAATAAAAGGAATTTCTGCTTTTTTGCCTTTAAAAAAGTGGAATTTCTGTCTGTTTCTCCCAAAACAAAGGGAATTTCTGTCTTTTTTGCCCCAAAATAAAGAAAATTTCTGACTTATTACCCAGAAATAAGTGAAATTTCTGCAATTTTGCCTCAAAATAAGGGAAATTTCTGCCTTTTTGCCCCCAAATAAGGGAAATTTCAGCCTTATTACCTCAAAATAAGAGGAATTTCTGCATTTTTGCCTCAAAATATGGGGGATTTCTGCCTTTTTGCCCCAAAATAAGAAAAATTTCTGCAATTTTGTACCAAAATAAAAGAAATTTCTGCCTTTTTGCACCAAAATAGAAAAATTTATGAATTTTTTTCTGAAATAAGTTAAATTTCTGCAATTTTGCTCCAAAATAAGTGAAATTTCTGCAATTTTGCTCTAAAATAAGGTAAATTTCTGGAATTTTGCACCAAAATAAGTGGAATTTCTGAGTTTTGCCCCAAAATAAGGAGAATTTCTGTCTTTTTGCCCCAACATATAGGGAATTTCCCCCTTCTTGCCCCACAATTAGGGAAATTTCTGCAATTTTGCTCCAAAATACGGGGAATTTCTGCCTTTTTGCCCGAAAATAAGAAGAATGCATACCTTTTTGCCATAAAAAATAGAAATTTCTTCAGTTTTGCTACAAAATAAGGGGAATTTCTGCTTTTTTACCTCTAAATAAGTGGAATTTCTGTCTTTTTCCCCCAAAACAAAGGAAATTTCTGTCTTTTTGCCCCAAAATAAGGAAATTTTCTGACTTATTAGCCTGAAATAAGTGAAATTTCTGCAATTTTGCCCCAAAATAAGGGAAATTTCTGCCTTTTTGCCCCCATATAGGGGGAATTTCAGCCTTTTTACCTCAAAATAAGAGAAATTTCTGCATTTTTGCCCCAAAATATGGGAGATTTCTGCCTTTTTGCCCCAAAATAAGAAAAATTTCTGCAATTTTGTACCAAAATAAAAGAAATTTCCGCCTTTTTGCACCAAAATAAGAAAATTTCTGCTTTTTTTTCTGAAATAAGTGAAATTTCTGCAATTTTGCCCAAAAATAAGTGAAATTTCTGCAATTTTGCCCCAAAATAAGGGAAATTTCTGGAATTTTGCCCCAATATCAGTAGAATTTCTGAGTTTTGACCCAAAATAAGGAGAATTTGTTTCTTTTTGCCCCAACATATAGGGAATTTCTCCCTTCTTGCCCCACAATTAGGGGTATTTCTGCAATTTTGGTCCAAAATACGGGTAATTTCTGCTTTTTAGCCCAAAAATAAGTGGAATGTATACCTTTTGCCACAAAAAAGGGAAATTTCTTCATTTTTACTCCAAAATAAAGGGAATTTCTGCTTTTTTTGCCTCTAAAAAAGTGGAATTTCTGTTTTTTTCCCCCAAAACAAAGGAAATTTCTGTCTCTTTTGCCCCAAAATAACAAAAATTTCTGACTTATTATCCTGAAATAAGTGAAATTTCTGCAATTTTGCCTCAAAATAAGGGAAATTTCTTCCTTTTTGCCCCCAAATAAGGGAAATTTCAGCCTTTTTACCTCAAAATAAGAGAAATTTCTGCATTTTTGCCCCAAAATATGAAGATTTCTGCCTTTTTGCCCCAAAATAAGAATAATTTCTTCAATTTGTACCAAAATAAAAGAAATTTCTGCCTTTTTGCACCAAAATAAATAAATTCTGCTTATTTTTCTGAAATAAGTGAAATTTCTGCAATTTTGCCCCAAAATGAGTAAAATTTCTGCAATTTTGCCCCAAAATAAGGGAAATTTCTGGAATTTTGCACCCAAAATAAGTGGAATTTCTGAGTTTTACCCCAAAATAAGGAGAATTTCTGTCTTTTTGCCCCAACATATAGGGAATTTCTGTTTTTTTGCCCCACAATTAGGGGAATTTCTGCAATTTTGCTTCAAAATACGGGGAATTTCTGCCTTTTTGCCCGAAAATAAGAAGAATGCATACCTTTTTGCCATAAAAAAGGGAAATTTCTTCATTTTTGCTCCAAAATAAGGGGAATTTCTGCTTTTTTGCCTCTAAATAAGTGGAATTTCTGTCTTTTTCCCCCAAAACAAAGGGAATTTCTGTCCTTTTGGCCCCAAAATAAGGAAAATTTCTGACTTATTACCCTGAAATAAGTGAAATTTCTGCAATTTTGCCCCAAAATAAGAGAAATTTCTGCAGTTTTGCCCCCAAATAAGGGAAATTTCAGCTTTTTTACCTCAAAATAAGGGGAATTTCGGCATTTTTGCCACAAAATATTAGGAAATTTTTCCTTTTTGCCCCAAAATAAGAAAAATTTCTGCCTTTTTTTCCTGAAATAAGTGAAATTTCTGCAATTTTCCCCCAAAATAAGTGAAATTTCTGCAATTTTGCTTTAAAATAAGAAAAATTTCTAGAATTTTGCCCCAAAATAAGTGGAATTTCTGGGTTTTGCCCCAAAATAAGGAGAATTTCTGTCTTTTTGCCCCAACATATAGGGAATTTCTGCCTTTTTGCCCTAAAATTAGGGGAATTTTTGCAATTTTGCTCGAAAATACGGGGAATTTCTGCCTTTTTGCCCGAAAATAAGAAGAATGCATACCTTTTTGCCATAAAAAAGGGAAATTTCTACATTTTTACTCCAAAATAAAAGTTATTTCTGCTTTTTTGCCTCTAAAAAAGTGGAATTTCTGTCTTTTCCCCCCAAAACAAAGGGAATTTCTGTTTTTTTTTGCCCCAAAATAACGAAAATTTCTGACTTATTACTCTGAAATAAGTGAAATTTCTGCAATTTTGCCCCAAAATAAGAGAAATTCTTCTTTTTTGCCCCCAAATAAGGGGAATTTCAGCCTTTTTACCTCAAAATAAGAAAAATTTCTGCATTTTTGCCCCAAAATATGAGAAATTTATGCCTTTTTGCCCCAAAATTAGGGGAGTTTCTGCAATTTTGCTTCAAAATACAGGGAATTTCTGCCTCTTTTTCCGAAAATAAGGGGAACTTCTGCCGATTTGCCCCAAATAATAGGAATTTCTGCATTTTTGCCCCAATATTAGGGGAATTTCTGCAATTTTGCTCCAAAATACGGGAAATTTCTGCTTTTTTGCCAAAAATTAAGGGGATTTTCTGCCTTTTTGCCACCAAACAAGGGACATTTCTGCAATTTTATCCCAAAATAAGGGGAATTTCTGCCTTTTTGCCCACAAATAAGGGGAATTTCTACCTTTTTGCCCTGAAATATGTGAAATGTCTGCAATTTTACCACAAAATAAGGTGAGTTTCTGCCTTTTGCCCCAAAATAATGGGAATTTCTGCATTTTGCCCTAAAATAAGAAAAGTTTTTGCTTTTTTTCTCTGAAATAAGTGAAATTTCTGCAATTTTGCCTCAAAATAAGGGAAATTTCTGCCCTTTTGCCCCCAAATAAGGGGAATTTCAGCCTTTTTACCTCAAAATAAGAGGAATTTCTGCATTTTTGCCCCAAAATATGGGAGATTTCTGCCTTTTTGCCCCAAAATAAGAAAAATTTCTGCAATTTTGTAACAAAATAAAAGAAATTTCTGCCTTTTTGCACCAAAATAAGAAAATTCTGCTTTTTTTCTGAAATAAGTGAAATTTATGTAATTTTGCCTGAAAATAAGTGAAATTTCTGCAATTTTGCCCCAAAATAAGGGAAATTTCTGGAATTTTGCCCCAAAATAAGTGGAATTTCTGAGTTTTGCCCCAAAATAAGGAGAATTTCTGTCTTTTTGCCCCAACATATAGGGAATTTCTGCCTTTTTGCCCCACAATTAGGGGAATATCTGCAAGTTTGCTCCAAAATACGGGGAATTTCTGCCTTTTTGCCCGAAAATAAAGGGAATGTATACCTTTTGCCACAAAAAAAAGAAATTTCTTCATTTTTACTCCAAAATGAAAGGAATTTCTGCTTTTTTGCCTCTAAAAAAGTGGAATTACTGTCTTTTTCCCCCAGAACATAGGGAATTTCTGTCTTTTTTGCCCCAAAATAAGGAAAATTTCTGACTTATTACCCTGAAAAAAGTGAAATTTCTGCAATTTTGCCCCAAAATAAGTGAAATTTCTGCAATTTTGCCCCAAAATAAGTAAAATTTCTGCAATTTTGCCCCAAAATAAGTGGAATTTCTGAGTTTTTCACCAAAATAAGGAGAATTTCTGTATTTTGCCCCAACATATAGGGAATTTCTGCCTTTTTGCCCCACAATTAGGGGAATTTCTGCAATTTTGCTCTAAAATAGGGGGAATTTCTGCCTTTTTGCCCGAAAATAAGAAGAATGCATACCTTTTTGCCATAAAAAAGGGAAATTTCTTCATTTTTGCTCCAAAATAAGGGGAATTTCTGCATTTTTGCCTCTAAATAAGTGGAATTTCTGTCTTTTTCCCTGAAAACAAAGGGAATTTCTGTCTTTTTTGCCCCAAAGTAAGAAAAATTTCTGACTTAGTACCCTGAAATAAGTGAAATTTCTGCAATTTTGCCCCAAAATATGGGAAATTTCTGCCTTTTTGCCCCCAAATAAGGGGAATTTCAGCCTTTTTACCTCAAAATAAGGGGAATTTCTGCATTTTTGCCTCAAAATATGGGAAATTTCTGCCTTTTTCCCCCAAAATAAGAAAATTTCTGCTTTTTTTCCCTGAAATAAGTGAAATTTCTGCAATTTTGCCCCAAAATAAGTGAAATTTCTGCAATTTTGGCCAAAAATAAGGGAAATTTCTGAAATTTTGTTCCAAAATAAGTGGAATTTCTGCGTTTTGCCTCAAAATAAGGAGAATTTCTGTCTTTTTGCCCTACAATTAAGGGAATTTCTGCAATTTTACTCCAAAATACGGGAAATTTCTGCCTTTTTGCCTGAAAATAAGAATGCATACCTTTTTGCTATAAAAAGGGAAATTTCTGCAATTTTGCTCCAAAATAAGGGGAATTTCTGCTTTTTTGCCTCTAAATAAATGGAATTTCTGTCTTTTTCCTTCCATACAAATGGAATTTCTGTATTTTTTGCCCCAAAATAAGGAAAATTTCTGAATTATTACCCTGAAATAAGTGAAATTTCTGCAATTTTGCCCCAGTATAAGAGAAATTTCTTCATTTTTGCCCCCAAATAAGGGGAATTTCAGCCTTTTTACCTCAAAATAAGGGAAATTTCTGCATTTTTGCCACAAAATATTAGGAATTTCTGCCTTTTCCCCCCCAAAACCGAAAATTTCGGCCTTTTTTCCCGGAAAAAAGTGAAATTTCTGCAATTTTGCCCCAAAATAATTGAAATTTCTGCAATTTTGCCCCAAAATAAGGGAAATTTTGGGAATTTTGCACCAAAAGAAATGGAATTTCTGAATTTTGCCCCAAAATAAGGAGAATTTCTGTCGTTTTGCCCTAACATATAGGGAATTTCTGCCTTTTTACCCCAAAATTAGGGGAATTTCTGCAATTTTGCTCCAAAAAACGGGGAATTTCTGCCTTTTTGCCCGAAAACAAGAAGAATGCATACCTTTTTGCCATAAAAAAGGGAAATTTCTTCATTTTTGCTCCAAAATAAGGGGAATTTCTGCTTTTTTGCCTCTTAATAAGTGGAATTTCTGTCTTTTTCCCCCAAAACAAAGGGAATTTCTGTCTTTTTTGCCCCAAAATAAGGAAAATTTCTGACTTATTACCCTGATATAAGTGAAATTTCTGCAATTTTGCCCCAAAATAAGGGAAATTTCTGCCTTTTTGCAACCAAATAAGGGGAATTTTAGCCTTTTTACCTCAAAATAAGGGGATTTTCTGCATTTTTACCCCAAAAAATGAGAAATTTCTGCCTTTTTGCCCCAAAATAAGAAAATTTTCTGCAATTTTGTACCAAAATAAAAGAAATTTCTGCCTTTTTGCCCCAAAATAAGAAAATTTCTGCTTTTTTTTCCTGAAATAAGTGAAATTTCAGCAATTTTGCCCCAAAATAAATGAAATTTCTGAGTTTTGCTCTAAAATAAGGAGAATTTCTGTCTTTTCCCCCAACATATAGGTAATTTCTGCCTTTTTGCCCCACAATAAGGGGAATTTCTGCAATTTTGCTCTAAAATATGGGGAATTTCTGCCTTTTTGCCCGAAAATAAGAAGAATGCATACCTTTTTGCCATAAAAAAGGGAAATTTCTTCATTTTTGCTCCAAAATAAGGGGAATTTCTGCATTTTTGCCTCTAAATAAGTGGAATTTTTGTCTTTTTCCACCAAAACAAAGGGAATTTCTGTCTTTTTTGCCCCAAAGTAAGGAAAATTTCTGACTTATTACCCTGAAATAAGTGAAATTTCTGAATTTTGCCTCAAAATATGGGAAATTTCTGCCTTTTTGCCCAAAATAAAAAAAATTTCTGCAATTTTGTACCAAAATAAAAGAAATTTCTGTCTTTTTCCCCTGAAATAAGTGAAATTTCTGCAATTTTGCCCCTAAATAAGTGAAATTTCTGCAATTTTGCCCCAAAATAAGGGAAATTTTTGGAATTTTGCCTCAAAATAAGTGGAATTTCTGAGTTTTGCCCCAAAATATGGAGAATTTCTATCTTTTTGCCCCAACATATAGGGAATTTCTGTTTTTTTGCCCCACAATTAGGGGAATTTCTGCAATTTTGCTCTAAAATAGGGGGAATTTCTGCCTTTTTGCCCGAAAATAAGAAGAATGCATACCTTTTTGCCATAAAAAAGGGAAATTTCTTCATTTTTGCTCCAAAATAATGGGAATTTCTGCTTTTTTGCCTCTAAATAAGTGGAATTTCTGTCTTTTACTCCCAAAACAAAGAGAATTTCTGTCTTTTTTTGCCCCAAAATAAAGAAAATTTCTGACTTATTACCCTGAAATAAGTGAAATTTCTGCAATTTTTCCCCCAAATAAGGAAAATTTCTGCCTTTTTGCAACCAAATAAGGGGAATTTTAGCCTTTTTACCTCAAAATAAGGAAATTTTCTGCAATTTTGCCCCAAAATATGAGAAATTTCTGCTTTTTTGCCCCAAAATAAGAATAATTTCTGCAATTTTGTACCAAAATAAAAGAAATTTCTGCCTTTTTGCCCCAAAATAAGAAAATTTCTGCTTTTTTTTTTCTGAAATAAGTGAAATTTCTGTAATTTTGCCCAAAAATAAGTGAAATTTCTGAGTTTTGCTTAAAAATAAGGAGAATTTCTGTCTTTTTGCCCCAACATATAGGGAATTTCTGCCTTTTTGCCCCACAATTAGGGGAATTTCTGCAATTTTGCTCTAAAATAGGGGGAATTTCTGCCTTTTTGCCCGAAAATAAGAAGAATGCATACCTTTTTGCCATAAAAAAGGGAAATTTCTTCATTTTTGCGCCAAAATAAGGGGAATTTCTGCATTTTTGCCTCTAAATAAGTGGAATTTCTGTTTTTTTCCCTGAAAACAAAGGGAATTTCTGTCTTTTTTGCCCCAAAGTAAGAAAAATTTCTGACTTAGTACCCTGAAATAAGTGAAATTTCTGCAATTTTGCTCCAAAATAAAGGGGAATTTCTGCTTTTTTGCCTCTAAATAAATGGAATTTCTGTCTTTTTCCACCCATACAAATGGAATTTCTGTATTTTTTGCCCCAAAATAAGGAATATTTCTGAATTATTACCCTGAAATAAGTGAAATTTCTGCAATTTTGCCCCAGTATAAGAGAAATTTCTGCATTTTTGCCCCCAAATAAGGGGAATTTCAGCCTTTTTACCTCAAAATAAGAGGAATTTCTGCATTTTTGCCTCAAAATATTAGGAATTTCTGACTTTTTGCCCCTAAAAACAGAAAATTTCGGCCTTTTTTCCCTGAAAAAAGTGAAATTTCTGCAATTTTGCCCCAAAATAATTGAAATTTCTGCAATTTTGCCCCAAAATAAGGGGAATTTTGGGAATTTTGCCCCAAAATAAATGGAATTTCTGAATTTTGCCCCCAAATGAGGAGAATTTCTGTCGTTTTGCCCTAACATATAGGGAATTTCTGCCTTTTTGCCCCACAATTAGGGGAATTTCTGCAATTTTGCTCCAAAATATGGGGAATTTCTGCTTTTTTGCCTCTAAATATGTGGAATTTCTGTCTTTTTCCCCCAAAACAAAGGGAATTTCTGCCTTTTTGCCCGAAAATAAGAAGAATGCATACCTTTTTGCCATAAAAAAGGGAAATTTCTTCATTTTTGCTCCAAAATAAGGGGAATTTCTGCATTTTTGCCTCTAAATAAGTGGAATTTCTGTCTTTTTCCCTGAAAACAAAGGGAATTTCTGTCTTTTTTGCCCCAAAGTAAGAAAAATTTCTGACTTAGTACCCTGAAATAAGTGAAATTTCTGCAATTTTGCCCCAAAATATGAAAAATTTCTGCCTTTTTGCCCCCAAATAAGGAGAATTTCAGCCTTTTTACCTCAAAATAAGGGGAATTTCTGCATTTTTGCCTCAAAATATGGGAAATTTCTGCCTTTTTGCCCCAAAATAAGAAAATTTCTGCTTTTTTTCCCTGAAATAAGTGAAATTTCTGCAATTTTGCCCCAAAATAAGTGAAATTTCTGCAATTTTGGCCAAAAATAAGGGAAATTTCTGAAATTTTGTTCCAAAATAAGTGGAATTTCTGCGTTTTGCCCCAAAATACGGAGAATTTCTGTCTTTTTGCCCTACAATTAAGGGAATTTCTGCAATTTTACTCCAAAATACGGGAAATTTCTGCCTTTTTGCCTGAAAATAAGAAGAATGCATACCTTTTTGCTATAAAAAGGGAAATTTCTGCAATTTTGCTCCAAAATAAGGGGAATTTCTGCTTTTTTGCCTCTAAATAAATGGAATATCTGTGTTTTTCCCCCCATACAATTGGAATTTCTGTATTTTTTGCCCCAAAATAAGGAAAATTTCTGAATTATTACCCTGAAATAAGTGAAATTTCTGCAATTTTGCCCCAGTATAAGAGAAATTTCTGCATTTTTGCCCCCAAATAAGGGGAATTTCAGCCTTTTTACCTCAAAATAAGGGAAATTTCTGCATTTTTGCCACAAAATATTAGGAATTTCTGCCTTTTTGCCCCTAAAAACGGAAAATTTCGGCCTTTTTTCCCGGAAAAAAGTGAAATTTCTGCAATTTTGCCCCAAAATAATTGAAATTTCTGCAGTTTTGCCCCAAAATAAGGGGAATTTATGGAATTTTGCCCCAAAATAAATGGAATTTCTGAATTTTGCCCCCAAATGAGGAGAATTTCTGTCGTTTTGCCCTAACATATAGGGAATTTCTGCCTTTTTGCCCCACAATTAGGGGAATTTCTGCAATTTTGCTCCAAAATATGGGGAATTTCTGCTTTTTTGCCTCTAAATAAGTGGAATTTCTGTCTTTTTCCCCTAAACAAGGAATTTCTGTTTTTTTGCCCCAAAATAAGGAAAATTTCTGACTTATTACCTTGAAATAAGTGAAAGTTCTGCAATTTTGCCCCAAAATAAGGAAAACTTCTGCAATTTTGCCCCAAAATAAGGGGAATTTCAGCCTTTTTACATCAAAATAAGTGAAATTTCTGCAATTTTGCCCCAAAATAAGGGAAATTTCTTCTTTTTTGCCCCAAAATAAGAAAAATTTCTGTAATTTTGTACCAAAATAAAAGAAATTTCTGCCTTTTTGCCCCAAAATAAAAAATTTCTGACTTATTACCCTAAAATAAGTGAAATTTCTGGAATTTTGCCACAAAATCAGGGCAATTTCTGCCTTTTTGCTCCCAAATAAAGAGATTTTCAGCCTTTTGACCTAAAAATAAGGGGAATTTCTGAATTTTTGCCCCAAAATATAGGAAATTTCTGCCTTCTTGCCCCAAAATAAGAAAAATTTCTGCAATTTTGTACAAAAATAAAAGAAATTTCTCCCTTTTTGCCCCAAAACAAGAAAATTTCTGCTTTTTTCTTCTGAAATAAGTGAAATTTCTCCAATTTTGCCTTAAAATAAGTGATATTTCTGCAATTTTGCCCCAAAATAAGGGAAATTTATGGAATTTTGCCCCAAAATATGTAGAATATCTGAGTTTTGCCCCAAAATAAGGAGAATTTCTGTCTTTTTGCCCCAACATATAGGGAATTTCTGCCTTTTTGCCCGAAAATAAGAAGAATGCATACCTTTTTGCCATGAAAAAGGGAAATTTCTTCATTTTTGCTCCAAAATAAGGGGAATTTCTGCTTTTTTGCCTCTAAATAAGTGGAATTTCTGTCTTTTTCCCCCAAAACAAAGGGAATTTCTGTCTTTTTTGCCCCAAAATAAAGAAAATTTCTGTAATTTTGCACCAAAATAAAAGAAATTTCTGCCTTTTTGCCCCCAAATAAGAAAATTTTTTCTTTTTTTTCTGAAATAAGTGAAATTTCTGCAATTTTGCCCCAAAATAAGAGAAATTTCTGCCTTTTTGCCCCCAAATAAGGGAAATTTCAGCCTTTTTACCTCAAAATAAAGAAAATTTCTACATTTTTGCCCCAAAATATAGGAAATTTATGCCTTTTTGCCCCAAAATAAGAAAAATTTCTGCAATTTTGCACCAAAATAAAAGAAATTTCTGCCTTTTTGCCACAGAATAAGAAAAAATTCTCCAATTCTGTACCAAAATAAAAGAAATTTCTAAAATTTTGCTCCAAAATAAGGGAAATTTCTGATTTTTGCCCAGATATAAGGAGAATTTCTGTATTTTTGCCCCAAAATAAAGGGAATTTCTGCCTTTTTGCCCCAAAATTAGGGGAGTTTCTGCAATTTTGCTTCAAAATAATGGGAATTTCTGCCTCTTTTCCTGAAAATAAGGGGAACTTCTGCCAATTTGCCCCAAATAAAGGGAATTTCTGCATTTTTGCCCCAATATTAGGAGAATTTCTGCAATTTTGCTCCAAAGTACAGGGAATTTCTGCCTTTTTGCCCGAAATTAAGGGGATTTTCTGCCTTTTTGCCCCCAAACAAGGGTAATTTCTGCAATTTTATCCCAAAATAAGGGGAATTTCTGCCTTTTTGCCCCCAAATAAGGGCAATTTCTGCCTTTATGCCCTGAAATATGTGACATGTCTTCAATTTTACCCCAAAATAAGGTGAATTTCTGCCTTTTTGCCCCAAAATAATGGGAATTTCTGCATTTTGCCAAAAATAAGAAAGATTTTTGTTTTTTTCTCTGAAATAAGTGAAATTTCTGCAATTTTGCCTTAAAATAAAAGAAATATCTTCAATTTTTTCCCATAATAAAAAAATTTTCTGCAATTTTGCCCCAAAATAAAGGGAATTTCTGTTTTTTGTCCCCAAATAAAGGCAATTTCTGCAATTTTGCCATAAAATAAGGGGAATTTCTGCCTTTTGCCCCAAAATAAGAAAATTTCTCATTTTTATTCTGAAATAAGTGAAATTTCTGCAATTTTGCTCCAAAATACGGGGAATTTCTGCCTTTTTGTCCGAAAATAAAAAGAATGCATACCTTTTGCCATAATAAAGGGAAATCTCTTAATTTTTACTCCAAAATAAGTGGAATTTCTGCATTTTTGCCTCTAAATAAGTGGAATTTCTGTCTTTTTATCCCAAAACAAAGGGAATTTCTGTCTTTTTTGCCCCAAAATAAGGAAAATTTCTGACTTATTACCCTGAAATAAGTGAAATTTCTGCAATTTTGCCACAAAATAAGGGAAATTTATGCCTTTTTGCCACCAAATAAGGGGAATTTCAGCCTTTTTACCTCAAAATAAGAGGAATTTCTGAATTTTTGCCACAAAATATTAGGAATTTCTGCCTTTTTGCCCCAAAATAAGGAAAATTTCTGCCTTTTTTTCCATGAAAAAAGTGAAATTTCTGCAATTTCGCCCCAAAATAAGTGAAATTTCTGCAATTTTGCCCCAAAATAAAGGAAATTTCTGGAATTTTGCCCCAAAATAAGTGGAATTTCTGAGTTTTGCCCCAATATAAGGAGAATTTCTGTCTTTTTGCCCTAACATATAGGGAATTTCTGCCTTTTTTCCACACAATTAGAGGAATTTCTGCAATTTTGCTCCAAAATACGGGGAATTTCTGCTTTTTAGCCCGAAAATTAGAGGAATGTATACCTTTTTCCACAAAAAAAGGAAAATTTCTTCATTTTTGCTCCAAAATAATAAGAATTTCTGCTTTTTAGCCTCTAAATAAGTGGAATATCAGTCTTTTTCCTTTAAAACAAAGAGAATTTCTGTTTTTTGCCCCAAAAGAAGGAAAATTTCTGACTTATTATTCTGAAATAAGTGAAATTTCTGCAATTTTGCCTCAAAATAAGGGAAATTTCTGCCTTTTTGCCCCCAAATAAGGGGAATTTCAGCGTTTTTACCTCAAAATAAGGGAAATTTCTGCTTTTTTGCCCCAAAATATGGGAGATTTCTGCCTTTTTGCCCCAAAATAAGAAACATTTCTGCAATTTTGTACCAAAATAAAAGAAATTTCTGCCTTTTTGCCCCAAAATAAGAAAATTTCTGCTTTTGTTCTCTGAAATAAGTGAAATTTCTGCAATTTTGCCTCAATATAAGGGAAATTTCTGCCTTTTTGCCCCCAAATAAGGGGAATTTCAGCCTTTTTACCTAAAAATAAGAGGAATTTCTGCATTTTTGCCCCAAAATATGGGAGATTTCTGCCTTTTTGCCCTAAAATAAGAAAAATTTCTGCAATTTTGTACCAAAATATTAGAAATTTCTGCCTTTTTGCACCAAAATAAGAAAATTTCTGCTTTTTTTCTGACATAAGTGAAATTTTTGCAATTTTGCCCCAAAATAAGTGAAATTTCTGCAATTTTGCCTCAAAATAAGGGAAATTTCTGGAATTTTGCGCCAAAATAAGTGGAATTTCTGAGTTTTGCCCCAAAATAATGAGAATTTCTGTCTTTTTGCCCCAACATATAGGGAATTTCTGCCTTTTTGCCCCACAATTAGGGGAATTTCTGCAATTTTGCTCCAAAATAAAGGGAATTTCTACCTTTTTGCCCGAAAATAAGAAGAATGCATAACTTTTTGCCATAAAAAAGGGAAATTTCTTCATTTTTGTTCCAAAATAAGAGAAATTTCTGCTTTTTTGCCTCTAAATAAGTGGAATTTCTGTCTTTTTCCCCCAAAACAAAGGGAATTTTTGTCCTTTTGGCCCCAAAGTAAGGAAAATTTCTGACTTATTACCCTGAAATAAGTGAAATTTCTGCAATTTTGCCCCACAATAAGTGAAATTTCTGCCTTTTTGCCCTGAAATAAGGGGAATTTCAGCCTTTTTACCTCAAAATAAGGGGAATTTCTGCATTTTTGTTCCAAAATATGGGAAATTTCTTCCTTTTTGCCACAAAATAAGAAAAATTTCTGCAATTCTGTACCAAAATTAAAGAAATTTCTAAAATTTTGCCCCAAAATAAGGGATATTTTTGATTTTTGCCCCAAAATAAGGGGAATTTCTGCCTTTTTGCCCCAAAATAAAGAAAATTACTGCATGTTTTACCCCAAAATTAGGTAAATTTCTGCAATTTTGCTCTAAAATACGGGGATTTTCTGCCTTTTTCTTCGAAAATAAAGGGAATTTCTGCCATTTTGCCGCGAAATAAGTGAAATTTCTGCAGTTTTACCCCAAAATAAGGGACGTTCTGTGTTTTGCCCCAAAATTAGGGGAATTTCTGCAATTTTGCTCCAAATTACGGGGAATTTCTGCCTTTTTTCTCCATAATTAGGGGAATTTCTGCAATTTTGCTCGAAAGTAAAAAGAATGTATACCTTTTTGCCATAAAAAAGGTTAATTTCTTCATTTTTTACCCCAAAATAAGGGGATTTTCCGCCTTTTTGACTCAAAATAAGTGCAATTTCTGACTTTTCCACAAAAATAAACGGAATTTCTGTCTTTTTCCTTTAAAATAAGGGGAATTTCTAACTTTTTGCCCCAAAATAAGGGGAATTTCAGCCTTTTTACCTCAAAATAAGGGGAATTTCTGCATTTTTGTCGAAAAATATGGGAAATTTCTGCATTTTTGCCCAAATTAAGAAAAATTTCTGCAATTTTGTACCAAAATAAATGAAATTTCTGCCTTTTTGCCCCAAAATAAGAAAATTTGTGCTTTTTTTCTTTGAAATAAGTGAAATTTCTGCAATTTTGCTCCAAAATAAGGGAAATTTCTGAAATTTTGCCCCAAAATAAGTGGAATTTCTGAGTTGTGCCCCAAAATAAGGAGAATTTCTTTCTTTTTGCCCCAACATATAGGGGATTTCTGCCTTTTTGCCCCACAATTAGGGGAATTTCTGCAATCTTGCTCCAAAATACAAAGAATTTCTGCCTTTTTGCCCGAAAATAAGAAGAATGCATACCTTTTTGCCATGAAAAAGGGAAATTTCTTCATTTTTGCTCCAAAATAAGGGGAATTTCTGCTTTTTTGCCTCTAAATAAGTGGAATTTCTGTCTTTTCCCCCAAAACAAAGGGAATTTCTGTCTTTTTTGCCCCAAAATAAAGAAAATTTCTGTAATTTTGCACCAAAATAAAAGAAATTTCTGCCTTTTTGCCCCCAAATAAGAAAATTTTTTCTTTTTTTTCTGAAATAAGTGAAATTTCTGCAATTTTGCCCCAAAATAAGAGAAATTTCTGCCTTTTTGCCCCCAAATAAGGGAAATTTCAGCCTTTTTACCTCAAAATAAAGAAAATTTCTACATTTTTGCCCCAAAATATGGGAAATTTATGCCTTTTTGCCCCAAAATAAGAAAAATTTCTGCAATTTTGCACCAAAATAAAAGAAATTTCTGCCTTTTTGCCACAGAATAAGAAAAATTTCTCCAATTCTGTACCAAAATAAAAGAAATTTCTAAAATTTTGCTCCAAAATAAGGGAAATGTCTGATTTTTGCCCAGATATAAGGAGAATTTCTGTATTTTTGCCCCAAAATAAAGGGAATTTCTGCCTTTTTGCCCCAAAATTAGGGGAGTTTCTGCAATTTTGCTTCAAAATAATGGGAATTTCTGCCTCTTTTCCTGAAAATAAGGGGAACTTCTGCCAATTTGCCCCAAATAAAGGGAATTTCTGCATTTTTGCCCCAATATTAGGAGAATTTCTGCAATTTTGCTCCAAAATACAGGGAATTTCTGCCTTTTTGCCCGAAATTAAGGGGATTTTCTGCCTTTTTGCCCCCAAACAAGGGTAATTTCTGCAATTTTATCCCAAAATAAGGGGAATTTCTGCCTTTTTGCCCCCAAATAAGGGCAATTTCTGCCTTTATGCCCTGAAATATGTGACATGTCTTCAATTTTACCCCAAAATAAGGTGAATTTCTGCCTTTTTGCCCCAAAATAATGGGAATTTCTGCATTTTGCCAAAAATAAGAAAGATTTTTGTTTTTTTCTCTGAAATAAGTGAAATTTCTGCAATTTTGCCTTAAAATAAAAGAAATATCTTCAATTTTTTCCCATAATAAAAAAATTTTCTGCAATTTTGCCCCAAAATAAAGGGAATTTCTGTTTTTTGTCCCCAAATAAAGGCAATTTCTGCAATTTTGCCATAAAATAAGGGGAATTTCTGCCTTTTGCCCCAAAATAAGAAAATTTCTCATTTTTATTCTGAAATAAGTGAAATTTCTGCAATTTTGCTCCAAAATACGGGGAATTTCTGCCTTTTTGTCCGAAAATAAAAAGAATGCATACCTTTTTGCCATAAAAAAGGGAAATCTCTTAATTTTTACTCCAAAATAAGTGGAATTTCTGCTTTTTTGCCTCTAAATAAGTGGAATTTCTGTCTTTTTATCCCAAAACAAAGGGAATTTCTGTCTTTTTTGCCCCAAAATAAGGAAAATTTCTGACTTATTACCCTGAAATAAGTGAAATTTCTGCAATTTTGCCCCAAAATAAGGGAAATTTCTGCAATTTTGCCCCCAAATAAGGGGAATTTCAGCCTTTTTACCTCAAAATAAAAGGAATTTCTGAATTTTTGCCACAAAATATTAGGAATTTCTGCCTTTTTGCCCCAAAATAAGGAAAATTTCTGCCTTTTTTTCCATGAAAAAAGTGAAATTTCTGCAATTTCGCCCCAAAATAAGTGAAATTTCTGCAATTTTGCCCCAAAATAAGGGAAATTTCTGGAATTTTGCCCCAAAATAAGTGGAATTTCTGAGTTTTGCCCCAAAATAAGGAGAATTTCTGTCTTTTTGCCCTAACATATAGGGAATTTCTGCCTTTTTTCCAGACAATTAGGGGAATTTCTGCAATTTTGCTCCAAAATACGGGGAATTTCTGCTTTTTAGCCCGAAAATTAGAGGAATGTATACCTTTTTCCACAAAAAAAGGAAAATTTCTTCATTTTTGCTCCAAAATAATAAGAATTTCTGATTTTTAGCCTCTAAATAAGTGGAATATCAGTCTTTTTCCTTTAAAACAAAGAGAATTTCTGTTTTTTGCCCCAAAATAAGGAAAATTTCTGACTTA
The DNA here is from genome assembly GCF_963924665.1 of Micromys minutus. NCBI lineage: Eukaryota > Metazoa > Chordata > Mammalia > Rodentia > Muridae > Micromys > Micromys minutus. The sequence goes on from NW_027667487.1 coordinate 339,764, forward strand.
TTATTCTGAAATAAGTGAAATTTCTGCAATTTTGCCTCAAAATAAGGGAAATTTCTGCCTTTTTGCCCCCAAATAAGGGGAATTTCAGCGTTTTTACCTCAAAATAAGGGAAATTTCTGCTTTTTTGCCTCAAAATATGGGAGATTTCTGCCTTTTTGCCCCAAAATAAGAAACATTTCTGCAATTTTGTACCAAAATAAAAGAAATTTCTGCCTTTTTGCCCCAAAATAAGAAAATTTCTGCTTTTGTTCTCTGAAATAAGTGAAATTTCTGCAATTTTGCCTCAAAATAAGGGAAATTTCTGCATTTTTGCCCCCAAATAAGGGGAATTTCAGCCTTTTTACCTAAAAATAAGAGGAATTTCTACATTTTTGCCCCAAAATATGGGAGATTTCTGCCTTTTTGCCCTAAAATAAGAAAAATTTCTGCAATTTTGTACCAAAATATTAGAAATTTCTGCCTTTTTGCACCAAAATAAGAAAATTTCTGCTTTTTTTCTGACATAAGTGAAATTTTTGCAATTTTGCCCCAAAATAAGTGAAATTTCTGCAATTTTGCCTCAAAATAAGGGAAATTTCTGGAATTTTGCGCCAAAATAAGTGGAATTTCTGAGTTTTGCCCCAAAATAATGAGAATTTCTGTCTTTTTGCCCCAACATATAGGGAATTTCTGCCTTTTTGCCCTACAATTAGGGGAATTTCTGCAATTTTGCTCCAAAATAAAGGGAATTTCTGCCTTTTTGCCCGAAAATAAGAAGAATGCATAACTTTTTGCCATAAAAAAGGGAAATTTCTTCATTTTTGTTCCAAAATAAGAGAAATTTCTGCTTTTTTGCCTCTTAATAAGTGGAATTTCTGTCTTTTTCTCCCAAAACAAAGGGAATTTTTGTCCTTTTGGCCCCAAAGTAAGGAAAATTTCTGACTTATTACCCTGAAATAAGTGAAATTTCTGCAATTTTGCCCCAAAATAAGAGAAATTTCTGCCTTTTTGCCCCGAAATAAGGAGAATTTCAGCCTTTTTACCTCAAAATAAGGGGAATTTCTGCATTTTTGTTCCAAAATATGGGAAATTTCTTCCTTTTTGCCACAAAATAAGAAAAATTTCTGCAATTCTGTACCAAAATAAAAGAAATTTCTAAAATTTTGCCCCAAAATAAGGGATATTTTAATTTTTGCCCCAAAATAAGGGGAATTTCTGCCTTTTTGCCCCAAAATAAAGAAAAGTACTGCATGTTTTACCCCAAAATTAGGTAAATTTCTGCAATTTTGCTCTAAAATATGGGGATTTTCTGCCTTTTTCTTTAAAAATAAAGGGAATTTCTGCCATTTTGTCGCGAAATAAGTGAAATTTCTGCAGTTTTACCCCAAAATAAAGGGACGTTCTGCGTTTTTGCCCCAAAATTAGGGGAATTTCTGCAATTTTGCTCGAAAATAAAAAGAATGTATACCTTTTTGCCATAAAAAAGGTTAATTTCTTCATTTTTTACCCCAAAATAAGGGGATTTTCCGCCTTTTTGACTCAAAATAAGTGCAATTTCTGACTTTTTCACAAAAATAAACGGAATTTCTGTCTTTTTCATTTAAAATAAGGGGAATTTCTAACTTTTTGCCCCAAAATAAGGGGAATTTCAGCCTTTTTACCTCAAAATAAGGGGAATTTCTGCATTTTTGTCGAAAAATATGGGAAATTTCTGCATTTTTGCCCAAATTAAGAAAAATTTCTGCAATTTTGTACCAAAATAAATGAAATTTCTGCCTTTTTGCCCCAAAATAAGAAAATTTGTGCTTTTTTTTCTTTGAAATAAGTGAAATTTCTGCAATTTTGCTCCAGAATAAGGGAAATTTCTGAAATTTTGCCCCAAAATAAGTGGAATTTCTGAGTTTTGCCCCAAAATAAGGAGAATTTCTTTCTTTTTGCCCCAACATATAGGGGATTTCTGCCTTTTTGCCCCACAATTAGGGGAATTTCTGCAATCTTGCTCCAAAATACAAAGAATTTCTGCCTTTTTGCCCGAAAATAAGAAGAATGCATACCTTTTTGCCATAAGAAATAGAAATTTCTTCATTTTTGCTTCAAAATAAGGGGAATTTCTGCATTTTTGCCTCTAAATAAGTGGAATTTCTGTCTTTTTCCCTGAAAGCAAAGGGAATTTCTTTCTTTTTTGCCCCAAAGTAAGAAAAATTTCTGACTTAGTACCCTGAAATAAGTGAAATTTCTGCAATTTTGCCCCAAAATATGGGAAATTTCTGCCTTTTTGCCCCCAAATAAGGGGAATTTCAGCCTTTTTACCTCAAAATAAGGGGAATTTCTTCATTTTTGCCTCAAAATATGGGAAATTTCTGCCTTTTTGCCCCAAAATAAGAAAATTTCTGCTTTTTTTCCCTGAAATAAGTGAAATTTCTGCAATTTTGCCCCAAAATAAGTGAAATTTCTGCAATTTTGGCCAAAAATAAGGGAAATTTCTGAAATTTTGTTCCAAAATAAGTGGAATTTCTGAGTTTTGCCCCAAAATAAGGAGAATTTCTGTCTTTTTGCCCCAACATATAGGAATTTCTGCAATTTTACTCCAAAATACGGGGAATTTCTGCCTTTTTGCCTGAAAATAAGAAGAATGCATACCTTTTGGCTATAAAAAGGGAAATTTCTGCAATTTTGCTCCAAAATAAGGGGAATTTCTGCTTTTTTGCCTCTAAATAAATTGAATTTCTGCATTTTTGCCTCAAAATATTAGGAATTTCTGCCTTTTTGCCCCTAAAAACGGAAAATTTCGGCCTTTTTTCCCTGAAAAAAGTGAAATTTCTGCAATTTTGCCCCAAAATAATTGAAATTTCTGCAATTTTGCCCCAAAATAAGGGGAATTTTGGGAATTTTGCCCCAAAATAAATGGAATTTCTGAATTTTGCCCCCAAATGGGGAGAATTTCTGTCGTTTTGCCCTAACATATAGGGAATTTCTGCCTTTTTGCCCCACAATTAGGGGAATTTCTGCAATTTTGCTCCAAAATATGGGGAATTTCTGCTTTTTTGCCTCTAAATAAGTGGAATTTCTGTCTTTTTCCCCCAAAACAAGGAATTTCTGTTTTTTTGCCCCAAAATAAGGAAAATTTCTTACTTATTACCTTGAAATAAGTGAAATTTCTGCAATTTTGCCCCAAAATAAGGAAAACTTCTGCCATTTTGCCCCAAAATAAGGGGAATTTCAGCCTTTTTACATCAAAATAAGTGAAATTTCTGCAATTTTGCCCCAAAATAAGGGAAATTTCTTCTTTTTTGCCCCAAAATAAGAAAAATTTCTGTAATTTTGTACCAAAATAAAAGAAATTTCTGCCTTTTTGCCCCAAAATAAAAAATTTCTGACTTATTACCCTAAAATAAGTGAAATTTCTGGAATTTTGCCACAAAATCAGGGCAATTTCTGCCTTTTTGCTCCCAAATAAAGAGAATTTCAGCCTTTTTACCTAAAAATAAGGGGAATTTCTGAATTTTTGCCCCAAAATATAGGAAATTTCTGCCTTCTTGCCCCAAAATAAGAAAAATTTCTGCAATTTTGTACAAAAATAAAAGAAATTTCTCCCTTTTTGCCCCAAAACAAGAAAATTTCTGCTTTTTTCTTCTGAAATAAGTGAAATTTCTCCAATTTTGCCTTAAAATAAGTGATATTTCTGCAATTTTGCCCCAAAATAAGGGAAATTTATGGAATTTTGCCCCAAAATATGTGGAATATCTGAGTTTTTCCCCAAAATAAGGAGAATTTCTGTCTTTTTGCCCCAACATATAGGGAATTTCTGCCTTTTTGCCCGAAAATAAGAAGAATGCATACCTTTTTGCCATGAAAAAGGGAAATTTCTTCATTTTTGCTCCAAAATAAGGGGAATTTCTGCTTTTTTGCCTCTAAATAAGTGGAATTTCTGTCTTTTTCCCCCAAAACAAAGGGAATTTCTGTCTTTTTTGCCCCAAAATAAAGAAAATTTCTGTAATTTTGCACCAAAATAAAAGAAATTTCTGCCTTTTTGCTCCCAAATAAGAAAATTTTTCCTTTTTTTCTGAAATAAGTGAAATTTCTGCAATTTTGCCCCAAAATAAGAGAAATTTCTGCCTTTTTGCCCCCAAATAAGGGAAATTTCAGCCTTTTTACCTCAAAATAAAGAAAATTTCTACATTTTTGCCCCAAAATATGGGAAATTTATGCCTTTTTGCCCCAAAATAAGAAAAATTTCTGCAATTTTGCACCAAAATAAAAGAAATTTCTGCCTTTTTGCCACAGAATAAGAAAAATTTCTCCAATTCTGTACCAAAATAAAAGAAATTTCTAAAATTTTGCTCCAAAATAAGGGAAATTTCTGATTTTTGCCCAGATATAAGGAGAATTTCTGTATTTTTGCCCCAAAATAAAGGGAATTTCTGCCTTTTTGCCCCAAAATTAGGGGAGTTTCTGCAATTTTGCTTCAAAATAATGGGAATTTCTGCCTCTTTTCCTGAAAATAAGGGGAACTTCTGCCAATTTGCCCCAAATAAAGGGAATTTCTGCATTTTTGCCCCAATATTAGGAGAATTTCTGCAATTTTGCTCCAAAGTACAGGGAATTTCTGCCTTTTTGCCCGAAATTAAGGGGATTTTCTGCCTTTTTGCCCCCAAACAAGGGTAATTTCTGCAATTTTATCCCAAAATAAGGGGAATTTCTGCCTTTTTGCCCCCAAATAAGGGCAATTTCTGCCTTTATGCCCTGAAATATGTGACATGTCTTCAATTTTACCCCAAAATAAGGTGAATTTCTGCCTTTTTGCCCCAAAATAATGGGAATTTCTGCATTTTGCCAAAAATAAGAAAGATTTTTGTTTTTTTCTCTGAAATAAGTGAAATTTCTGCAATTTTGCCTTAAAATAAAAGAAATATCTTCAATTTTTTCCCATAATAAAAAAATTTTCTGCAATTTTGCCCCAAAATAAAGGGAATTTCTGTTTTTTGTCCCCAAATAAAGGCAATTTCTGCAATTTTGCCATAAAATAAGGGGAATTTCTGCCTTTTGCCCCAAAATAAGAAAATTTCTCATTTTTATTCTGAAATAAGTGAAATTTCTGCAATTTTGCTCCAAAATACGGGGAATTTCTGCCTTTTTGGCCGAAAATAAAAAGAATGCATACCTTTTTGCCATAAAAAAGGGAAATCTCTTAATTTTTACTCCAAAATAAGTGGAATTTCTGCTTTTTTGCCTCTAAATAAGTGGAATTTCTGTCTTTTTATCCCAAAACAAAGGGAATTTCTGTCTTTTTTGCCCCAAAATAAGGAAAATTTCTGACTTATTACCCTGAAATAAGTGAAATTTCTGAAATTTTGCCCCAAAATAAGGGAAATTTATGCCTTTTTGCCCCCAAATAAGGGGAATTTCAGCCTTTTTACCTCAAAATAAGAGGAATTTCTGCCTTTTTGCCCCAAAATAAGGAAAATTTCTGCCTTTTTTTCCATGAAAAAAGTGAAATTTCTGCAATTTCGCCCCAAAATAAGTGAAATTTCTGCAATTTTGCCCCAAAATAAGGGAAATTTCTGGAATTTTGCCCCAAAATAAGTGGAATTTCTAAGTTTTGCCCCAAAATAAGGAGAATTTCTGTCTTTTTGCCCCAACATATAGGGAATTTCTGCCTTTTTGCCCCACAATTAGGGGAATTTCTGCAATTTTGCTCCAAAATACGGGGAATTTCTGCTTTTTAGCCCGAAAATTAGAGGAATGTATAACTTTTTCCACAAAAAAAGGAAAATTTCTTCATTTTTGCTCCAAAATAATAAGAATTTCTGCTTTTTAGCCTCTAAATAAGTGGAATATCAGTCTTTTTCCTTTAAAACAAAGAGAATTTCTGTTTTTTGCCCCAAAATAAGGAAAATTTCTCACTTATTATTCTGAAATAAGTGAAATTTCTGCAATTTTGCCTCAATATAAGGGAAATTTCTGCCTTTTTGCCCCCAAATAAGGGGAATTTCAGCGTTTTTACCTAAAAATAAGAGGAATTTCTGCATTTTTGCCCCAAAATATGGGATATTTCTGCCTTTTTGCCCTAAAATATGAAAAATTTCTGCAATTTTGTACCAAAATATTAGAAATTTCTGCCTTTTTGCACCAAAATAAGAAAATTTCTGCTTTTTTTTCTGACATAAGTGAAATTTTTGCAATTTTGCCCCAAAATAAGTGAAATTTCTGCAATTTTGCCTCAAAATAAGGGAAATTTCTGGAATTTTGCGCCAAAATAAGTGTAATTTCTGAGTTTTGCCCCAAAATAATGAGAATTTCTGTCTTTTTGCCCCAACATATAGGGAATTTCTGCCTTTTTGCCCCACAATTAGGGGAATTTCTGCAATTTTGCTCCAAAATACGGGGAATTTCTGCCTTTTTGCCCGAAAATAAGAAGAATGCATAACTTTTTGCCATAAAAAAGGGAAATTTCTTCATTTTTGCTCCAAAATAAGAGAAATTTCTGCTTTTTTGCCTCTAAATAAGTGGAATTTCTGTCTTTTTCCCCCAAAACAAAGGGAATTTTTGTCCTTTTGGCCCCAAAGTAAGGAAAATTTCTGACTTATTACCCTGAAATAAGTGAAATTTCTGCAATTTTGCCCCAAAATAAGGGAAATTTCTGCCTTTTTGCCCCGAAATAAGGGGAATTTCAGCATTTTTGCCCCAAAATATGAGAAATTTATGCCTTTTTGCCCCAAAATAAGAAAAATTTCTGCAATTTTGTACCAAAAAAAAGAAATTTCTGACTTTTTGCCCGAAAATAAGAAAATTTCTCCTTTATTTTCTGAAATAAGTGAAATTTCTGCAATTTTGCCCCAAAATAAGTGAAATTTCTTTATTTGTGCCCCAAAATAAGGGGAATTTCAGCCTTTTTAACTCAAAATAAGGGGAATTTCTGCATTTTTGCCTCTAAATAAGTGGAATTTCTGTCTTTTTCCCTGAAAGCAAAGGGAATTTTTGTCTTTTTTGCCCCAAAGTAAGAAAAATTTCTGACTTAGTACCCTGAAATAAGTGAAATTTCTGCAATTTTGCCCCAAAATATGGGAAATTTCTGCCTTTTTGCCCCCAAATAAGGGGAATTTCAGCCTTTTTACCTCAAAATAAGGGGAATTTCTTCATTTTTGCCTCAAAATATGGGAAATTTCTTCCTTTTTGCCCCAAAATAAGAAAATTTCTGCTTTTTTCCCTGAAATAAGTGAAATTTCTGCAATTTTGCCCCAAAATAAGTGAAATTTCTGCAATTTTGGCCAAAATAAGGGAAATTTCTGAAATTTTGTTCCAAAATAAGTGGAATTTCTGAGTTTTGCCCCAAAATAAGGAGAATTTCTGTCTTTTTGCCCCAACATATAGGAATTTCTGCAATTTTACTCCAAAATACGGGGAATTTCTGCCTTTTTGCCTGAAAATAAGAAGAATGCATACCTTTTGGCTATAAAAAGGGAAATTTCTGCAATTTTGCTCCAAAATAAGGGGAATTTCTGCTTTTTTGCCTCTAAATAAATTGAATTTCTGCATTTTTGCCTCAAAATATTAGGAATTTCTGCCTTTTTGCCCCTAAAAACGGAAAATTTCGGCCTTTTTTCCCTGAAAAAAGTGAAATTTCTGCAATTTTGCCCCAAAATAATTGAAATTTCTGCAATTTTGCCCCAAAATAAGGGGAATTTTGGGAATTTTGCCCCAAAATAAATGGAATTTCTGAATTTTGCCCCCAAATGGGGAGAATTTCTGTCGTTTTGCCCTAACATATAGGGAATTTCTGCCTTTTTGCCCCACAATTAGGGGAATTTCTGCAATTTTGCTCCAAAATATGGGGAATTTCTGCTTTTTTGCCTCTAAATAAGTGGAATTTCTGTCTTTTTCCCCCAAAACAAGGAATTTCTGTTTTTTTGCCCCAAAATAAGGAAAATTTCTTACTTATTACCTTGAAATAAGTGAAATTTCTGCAATTTTGCCCCAAAATAAAGAAAACTTCTGCCATTTTGCCCCAAAATAAGGGGAATTTCAGCCTTTTTACATCAAAATAAGTGAAATTTCTGCAATTTTGCCCCAAAATAAGGGAAATTTCTTCTTTTTTGCCCCAAAATAAGAAAAATTTCTGTAATTTTGTACCAAAATAAAAGAAATTTCTGCCTTTTTGCCCCAAAATAAAAAATTTCTGACTTATTACCCTAAAATAAGTGAAATTTCTGGAATTTTGCCACAAAATCAGGGCAATTTCTGCCTTTTTGCTCCCAAATAAAGAGAATTTCAGCCTTTTTACCTAAAAATAAGGGGAATTTCTGAATTTTTGCCCCAAAATATAGGAAATTTCTGCCTTCTTGCCCCAAAATAAGAAAAATTTCTGCAATTTTGTACAAAAATAAAAGAAATTTCTCCCTTTTTGCCCCAAAACAAGAAAATTTCTGCTTTTTTCTTCTGAAATAAGTGAAATTTCTCCAATTTTGCCTTAAAATAAGTGATATTTCTGCAATTTTGCCCCAAAATAAGGGAAATTTATGGAATTTTGCCCCAAAATATGTAGAATATCTGAGTTTTGCCCCAAAATAAGGAGAATTTCTGTCTTTTTGCCCCAACATATAGGGAATTTCTGCCTTTTTGCCCGAAAATAAGAAGAATGCATACCTTTTTGCCATGAAAAAGGGAAATTTCTTCATTTTTGCTCCAAAATAAGGGGAATTTCTGCTTTTTTGCCTCTAAATAAGTGGAATTTCTGTCTTTTTCCCCCAAAACAAAGGGAATTTCTGTCTTTTTTGCCCCAAAATAAAGAAAATTTCTGTAATTTTGCACCAAAATAAAAGAAATTTCTGCCTTTTTGCCCCCAAATAAGAAAATTTTTCCTTTTTTTCTGAAATAAGTGAAATTTCTGCAATTTTGCCCCAAAATAAGAGAAATTTCTGCCTTTTTGCCCCCAAATAAGGGAAATTTCAGCCTTTTTACCTCAAAATAAAGAAAATTTCTACATTTTTGCCCCAAAATATGGGAAATTTATGCCTTTTTGCCCCAAAATAAGAAAAATTTCTGCAATTTTGCACCAAAATAAAAGAAATTTCTGCCTTTTTGCCACAGAATAAGAAAAATTTCTCCAATTCTGTACCAAAATAAAAGAAATTTCTAAAATTTTGCTCCAAAATAAGGGAAATTTCTGATTTTTGCCCAGATATAAGGAGAATTTCTGTATTTTTGCCCCAAAATAAAGGGAATTTCTGCCTTTTTGCCCCAAAATTAGGGGAGTTTCTGCAATTTTGCTTCAAAATAATGGGAATTTCTGCCTCTTTTCCTGAAAATAAGGGGAACTTCTGCCAATTTGCCCCAAATAAAGGGAATTTCTGCATTTTTGCCCCAATATTAGGAGAATTTCTGCAATTTTGCTCCAAAGTAAAGGGAATTTCTGCCTTTTTGCCCGAAATTAAGGGGATTTTCTGCCTTTTTGCCCCCAAACAAGGGTAATTTCTGCAATTTTATCCCAAAATAAGGGGAATTTCTGCCTTTTTGCCCCCAAATAAGGGCAATTTCTGCCTTTATGCCCTGAAATATGTGACATGTCTTCAATTTTACCCCAAAATAAGGTGAATTTCTGCCTTTTTGCCCCAAAATAATGGGAATTTCTGCATTTTGCCAAAAATAAGAAAGATTTTTGTTTTTTTCTCTGAAATAAGTGAAATTTCTGCAATTTTGCCTTAAAATAAAAGAAATATCTTCAATTTTTTCCCATAATAAAAAAATTTTCTGCAATTTTGCCCCAAAATAAAGGGAATTTCTGTTTTTTGTCCCCAAATAAAGGCAATTTCTGCAATTTTGCCATAAAATAAGGGGAATTTCTGCCTTTTGCCCCAAAATAAGAAAATTTCTCATTTTTATTCTGAAATAAGTGAAATTTCTGCAATTTTGCTCCAAAATACGGGGAATTTCTGCCTTTTTGGCCGAAAATAAAAAGAATGCATACCTTTTTGCCATAAAAAAGGGAAATCTCTTAATTTTTACTCCAAAATAAGTGGAATTTCTGCTTTTTTGCCTCTAAATAAGTGGAATTTCTGTCTTTTTATCCCAAAACAAAGGGAATTTCTGTCTTTTTTGCCCCAAAATAAGGAAAATTTCTGACTTATTACCCTGAAATAAGTGAAATTTCTGAAATTTTGCCCCAAAATAAGGGAAATTTATGCCTTTTTGCCCCCAAATAAGGGGAATTTCAGCCTTTTTACCTCAAAATAAGAGGAATTTCTGCCTTTTTGCCCCAAAATAAGAAAAATTTCTGCCTTTTTTTCCATGAAAAAAGTGAAATTTCTGCAATTTCGCCCCAAAATAAGTGAAATTTCTGCAATTTTGCCCCAAAATAAGGGAAATTTCTGGAATTTTGCCCCAAAATAAGTGGAATTTCTGAGTTTTGCCCCAAAATAAGGAGAATTTCTGTCTTTTTGCCCCAACATATAGGGAATTTCTGCCTTTTTGCCCCACAATTAGGGGAATTTCTGCAATTTTGCTCCAAAATACGGGGAATTTCTGCTTTTTAGCCCGAAAATTAGAGGAATGTATACCTTTTTCCACAAAAAAAGGAAAATTTCTTCATTTTTGCTCCAAAATAATAAGAATTTCTGCTTTTTAGCCTCTAAATAAGTGGAATATCAGTCTTTTTCCTTTAAAACAAACAGAATTTCTGTTTTTTGCCCCAAAATAAGGAAAATTTCTCACTTATTATTCTGAAATAAGTGAAATTTCTGCAATTTTGCCTCAAAATAAGGGAAATTTCTGCCTTTTTGCCCCCAAATAAGGGGAATTTCAGCGTTTTTACCTCAAAATAAGGGAAATTTCTGCTTTTTTGCCCCAAAATATGGGAGATTTCTGCCTTTTTGCCCCAAAATAAGAAAATTTCTGCTTTTGTTCTCTGAAATAAGTGAAATTTCTGCAATTTTGCCTCAAAATAAGGGAAATTTCTGCCTTTTTGCCCCCAAATAAGGGGAATTTCAGCCTTTTTACCTAAAAATAAGAGGAATTTCTGCATTTTTGCCCCAAAATATGGGAGATTTCTGCCTTTTTGCCCTAAAATAAGAAAAATTTCTGCAATTTTGTACCAAAATATTAGAAATTTCTGCCTTTTTGCACCAAAATAAGAAAATTTCTGCTTTTTTTCCTGACATAAGTGAAATTTTTGCAATTTTGCCCCAAAATAAGTGAAATTTCTGCAATTTTGCCTCAAAATAAGGGAAATTTCTGGAATTTTGCGCCAAAATAAGTGTAATTTCTGAGTTTTGCCCCAAAATAATGAGAATTTCTGTCTTTTTGCCCCAACATATAGGGAATTTCTGCCTTTTTGCCCCACAATTAGGGGAATTTCTGCAATTTTGCTCCAAAATACGGGGAATTTCTGCCTTTTTGCCCGAAAATAAGAAGAATGCATAACTTTTTGCCATAAAAAAGGGAAATTTCTTCATTTTTGCTCCAAAATAAGAGAAATTTCTGCTTTTTTGCCTCTAAATAAGTGGAATTTCTGTCTTTTTCCCCCAAAACAAAGGGAATTTTTGTCCTTTTGGCCCCAAAGTAAGGAAAATTTCTGACTTATTACCCTGAAATAAGTGAAATTTCTGCAATTTTGCCCCAAAATAAGGGAAATTTCTGCCTTTTTGCCCCGAAATAAGGGGAATTTCAGCATTTTTGCCCCAAAATATGGGAAATTTATGCCTTTTTGCCCCAAAATAAGAAAAATTTCTGCAATTTTGTACCAAAAAAAAGAAATTTCTGACTTTTTGCCCGAAAATAAGAAAATTTCTCCTTTATTTTCTGAAATAAGTGAAATTTCTGCAATTTTGCCCCAAAATAAGTGAAATTTCTTTCTTTGTGCCCCAAAATAAGGGGAATTTCAGCCTTTTTACCTCAAAATAAGGGGAATTTCTGCATTTTTGTTCCAAAATATGGGAAATTTCTTCCTTTTTGCCACAAAATAAGAAAAATTTCTGCAATTCTGTACCAAAATAAAAGTAATTTCTAAAATTTTGCCCCAAAATAAGGGATATTTTTAATTTTTGCCCCAAAATAAGGGGAATTTCTGCCTTTTTGCCCCAAAATAAAGAAAATTACTGCATGTTTTACCCCAAAATTAGGTAAATTTCTGCAATTTTGCTCTAAAATACGGGGATTTTCTGCCTTTTTCTCCGAAAATAAAGGGAATTTCTGCCATTTTGCCGTGAAATAAGTGAAATTTCTGCAGTTTTACCCCAAAATAAAGGGACGTTCTGCGTTTTTGCCCCAAAATTAGGGGAATTTCTGCAATTTTGCTCCAAATTACGGGGAATTTCTGCCTTTTTTCCCCATAATTAGGGGAATTTCTGCAATTTTGCTTGAAAATAAAAAGAATGTATACCTTTTTGCCATAAAAAAGGTTAATTTCTTCATTTTTTACCCCAAAATAAGGGGATTTTCCGCCTTTTTGACTCAAAATAAGTGCAATTTCTGACTTTTCCACAAAAATAAATGGAATTTCTGTCTTTTTCCTTTATAATAAGGGGAATTTCTAACTTTTTGCCCCAAAATAAGGGGAATTTCAGCCTTTTTACCTCAAAATAAGGGGAATTTCTGCATTTTTGTCGAAAAATATGGGAAATTTCTGCATTTTTGCCCAAATTAAGAAAAATTTCTGCAATTTTGTACCAAAATAAATGAAATTTCTGCATTTTTGCCCCAAAATAAGAAAATTTGTGCTTTTTTTTCTTTTAAATAAGTGAAATTTCTGCAATTTTGCTCCAAAATAAGGGAAATTTCTGAAATTTTGCCCCAAAATAAGTGGAATTTCTGAGTTTTGCCCCAAAATAAGGAGAATTTCTTTCTTTTTGCCCCAACATATAGGGGATTTCTGCCTTTTTGCCCCACAATTAGGGGAATTTCTGCAATCTTGCTCCAAAATACAAAGAATTTCTGCCTTTTTGCCCGAAAATAAGAAGAATGCATACCTTTTTGCCATAAGAAATAGAAATTTCTTCATTTTTGCTTCAAAATAAGGGGAATATCTGCTTTTTTGCCTCTAAATAAGTGGAATTTTTGCCATTGTGCCCCAAACAAAGGGAATTTCTGTCTTTTTTGCCTCAAAATAAGGAAAATTTCTGACTTATTTCCCTGAAATAAGTGAAATTTCTGCAATTTTGCCCCAAAATAAGAGAAATTTCTGCCTTTTTACCCCCAAATAAGGGGAATTTCAGCCTTTTTACCTCAAAATAAGAAGAATTTCTGCATTTTTGCCCCAAAATATGGGAAATTTCTGCATTTTTGCCACAAAATAAGAAAAATTTCTGCAATTCTGTACCAAAATAAAAGAAATTTCTAAAATTTTGCTCCAAAATTAGGGAAATTTCTGATTTTTGCCCCGATATAAGGAGAATTTCTGTATTTTTGCCCCAAAATAAAGGGAATTTCTGCCTTTTTGCCCCAAAATTAGGGGAGTTTCTGCAATTTTGCTTCAAAATACAGGGAATTTCTGCCTCTTTTCTTAAAAATAAGAAGAACTTCTGCCGATTTGCCCCAAATAAAGGGAATTTCTGCATTTTTGCCCCAATATTAGGGGAATTTCTGCAATTTTGCTCCAAAATACGGGGAATTTCTGCCTTTTTGCTCGAAATTAAGGGGATTTTTTGCCTTTTTGCCCCCAAACAAGGGAAATTTCTGCAATTTTATCCCAAAATAAGGGGAATTTCTGCCTTTTTGCCGCCAAATAAGGGGAATTTCTGCCTATTTGCCCTGAAATATGTGACATGTCTTCAATTTTACCCAAAAATAAGGTGAATTTCTGCCTTTTTGTCCCAAAATAATGGGAATTTCTGCATTTTGCCCTAAAATAAGAAAAATTTTTGCTTTTTTTCTCTGAAATAAGTGAAATTTCTGCAATTTTGCATTAAAATAAAAGAAATATCTGCAATTTTTCCCCATAATAAAGGAATTTTCTGCAATTTTGCCCCAAAATAAAGGGAATTTCTGTTTTTTGTCCCCAAATATGCAAAATTTCTGCAATTTTGCCCTAAAATAAGGGGAATTTCTGCCTTTTGCCCCAAAATAAGAAAATTTCTCCTTTTTTTCTGAAATAAGTAAAATTTCTGCAATTTTGCTCCAAAATACGGGGAATTTCTGCCTTTTTGCCCGAAAATAAAAAGAATGCATACCTTTTTGCCATAAAAAAGGGAAATTTCTTAATTTTTGCTTCAAAATAATGGGAATTTCTGCTTTTTTGCCTCTATATAAGTGGAATTTCTGTCTTTTTCCCCCAAAACAAAGGGAATTTCTGTCTTTTTTGCCCCAAAATAAGGAAAATTTCTGACTTATTACCCTGAAATAAGTAAAATTTCTGCAATTTAGCCCCAAAATAAGGAAAATTTCTGCCTTTTTGCTTCCAAATAACGGGAATTTCAGACTTTTTACCTCAAAATAAGGGGAATTTTTGCATTTTTGCCCCAAAATATGGAAAATTTATGAATTTTTGCCCCAAAATAAGACAAATTTCTGCAATTTTGTACCAAAATAAAAGAAATTTCTGCATTTTGCCCCAAAATAAGAAAATTTCTCCTTTATTTTCTGAAATAAGTGAAATTTCTGCGATTTTGCCCCAAAATAAATGAAATTTCTTCCTTTTTTTTCCAAAATAAGGGGAATTTCAGCCTTTTTACCTCAAAATAAGGGCAATTTCTGCATTTCTGTTCCAAAATATGGGAATTTTCTGCCTTTTTGTCACCAAATAAGAAAAATTTCTGCAATTCTGTACCAAAATAAAAGAAATTTCTAAAATTTTGCCCCAAAATAAAGGAAATTTTTGATTTTTGTCCCAAAATAAGGAGAATTTCTGTATTTTTGCCCCAAAATAAAGGGAATTTCTGCCTTTTTGCCCCAATATTAGGGGAATTTCTGCAATTTTTCTCCAAAATACGGGGAATTTCTGCCTTTTTGCCCAAAATTAAGAAGATTTTCTGCCTTTTTGCCCCCAAACAAGGGGAATTTCTGCAATTTTATAGAAAATAAGGGGAATTTCAGCCTTTTTGCCCCAAAAAAGGGGAATTTCTACCTTTTTGCCCTGAAATATGTGAAATGTCTGCAATTTTACCCCAAAATAAGGTGAATTTCTGCTATTGTGCCCCAAAATAATGGGAATTTCTGTATTTTGCCCTAAAATAAGATAAAATTTTGCTTTTTTTCTCTGAAATAAGTGAAATTTCTGCAATTTTGCCTTAAAATAAAAGAAATATCTGCAATTTTCCCCCATAATAAAGGTATTTTCTGCAATTTTGCCACAAAATAAAGGGAATTTCTGTTTTTTGTTTCAAAATAAGGGAAATTTCTGCAATTTTGCCCTAAAATAAGGGGAATTTCTGCCTTTTGCCCCAAAATAAGAAAATTTCTCCTTTTTTTTGAAATAAGTGAAATTTCTGCAATTTTGCCCAAAAATAAGTGAAATTTCTGAATTTTGCCCTAAAATAAGGAGAATTTCTGTCTTTTTGCCCCAACATATTGGGAATTTTTGCCTTTTTGCCCCAACATATAGGGAATTTCTGCATTTTTGCCCCACAATTAGGGGAATTTCTGCAATTTTGCTCCAAAATACGGGTAAGTTCTACAATTTTGCCCCCAAATAAGTGGAATTTCTGCAATTTTGCCCCAAAGTAAGGGAAATTTCTGGAATTTTGCCCCAAAATAAGTGGAATTTCTGAGTTTTGACCCAAAATAAGGAGTATTTCTGTCTTTTTGCCCCAACATATAGGGAATTTCTGCCTTTTTGCCCCACAATAAGGGGAATTTCTGCAATTTTGCTCCAAAATACGGGGAATTTCTGCCTTTTTGCCCGAAAATAAGAAGAATGCATAACTTTTTGCCATAAAATAGCGAAATTTCTTCATTTTTGCTTCAAAATAATGGGAATTTCTGCTTTTTTGCCTCTAAATAAGTGGAATTTCTGTCCTTTTCCCCCAAAACAAAGGGAATTTCTGTCTTTTTTGCCCCAAAATAAGGTAAATTTTTGACTTATTACCCTGAAATAAGTGAATTTTCTCCAATTTTGCCCCAAAATAAGGAAAATTTCTGCCTTTTTGCCCCCAAATAAGGGAAATTTCAGCCTTTTTACCTCAAAATAAGGGGAATTTCTGCATTTTTGCCACAAAATAAAAGAAATTTCTGTTTTTTTGCCCCAAAATAAGGAAAATTTCTGCCTTTTTTCCCTGACATAAGTGAAATTTCTGCAATTTTGCCCCAAAATAAGTGAAATTTCTGCAATTTTGCCACAAAATAAGGGAAATTTCTGGAAGTTTGCCCCAAAATAAGTGGAATTTCTGAGTTTTGCCCCAAAATAAGGAGAATTTCTGTCTTTTTGCCCTAACATATAGGGAATTTCTGCATTTTTGCCCCACAATTAGGAGAATTTCTGCAATTTTACTCCATAATACAAGGAATTTCTGCTTTTTAGCCCAAAAATAAGTGGAATGTATACCTTTTGCCACAAAAAAGGGAAATTTCTTCATTTTTACTCCAAAATAAAAGGAATTTCTGCTTTTTTGCCTCTAAAAGAGTGGAATTTCTGTGTTTTTCCCCCAAAACAAAGGGAATTTCTGTCTTTTTTGCCCCAAAATAAGGAAAATTTCTGACTTATTACAATGAAATAAGTGAAATTTCTCCAATTTTGCCTCAAAATAAGGGAAATTTTTCTTTTTTCCCCCAAATAAGAGAAATTTCAGCCTTTTTACCTCAAAATAAGAGGAATTTCTGCATTTTTCCCCTAAATATGGGAGATTTCTGCCTTTTGCCCCAAAATAAGAAAAATTTCTGCAATTTTGTACCAAAATAAAAGAAATTTCTGCCTTTTTGCACCAAAATAGAAAAATTTCTGAATTTTTTTCTGAAATAAGTGAAATTTCTGCAATTTTGCCCCAAAATAAGTGAAATTTCTGCAATTTTGCCCCAAAAATATAAGGGAAATTTCTGGAATTTTGCCCCAAAATAAGTGGAATTTCTGAGTTTTGCCCCAAAATAAGGAGAATTTCTGTCTTTTTCCCCCAACATATAGGGAATTTCTGCCTTTTTGCCCCACAATTAGGGGAATTTCTGCAATTTTGCTCCAAAATACGGGGAATTTCTGCCTTTTTGCCCGAAAATAAGAAGAATGCATACTTTTTTGCCATAAAAAAGGGAAATTTCTTCAGTTTTGCTCCAAAATAAGGGGAATTTCTGCTTTTATGCCTCTAAATAAGTGGAATTTCTGTCTTTATTTCCAAAAACAAAGGGAATTTCTGTCTTTTTTGCCCCAAAATAAGGAAAATTTCTGACTTATTACCCTGAAATAACTGAAATTTCTGCAATTTTGCTCGAAAATAAGGGAAATTTCTGCCTTTTTCCCGCCAAATAAGGGGAATTTAAGCCTTGTTACCTCAAAATAAGAGGAATTTCTGCATTTTTGCCCCAAAATATGGGAGATTTCTGCCTTTTTGTTCCAAAATAAGAATAATTTATGCAATTTTGTACCAAAATAAAATAAACTTCTGCCTTTTTGCACCAAAATAAGAAAATTTCTGCTTTTTTTCTGAAATAAGTGAAATTTCTGCAATTTTGCTCCAAAATAAGTGAAATTTCTGCAATTTTGCCCCAAAATAAGGGAAATTTCTTCAGTTTTGCTCCAAAATAAGGGGAATTTCTGCTTTTTTGCCTCTAAATAAGTGGTATTTCTGTCTTTATCCCCCAAAACAAAGGGAATTTCTGTCTTTTTTGCCCCAAAATAAGGAAAATTTCTGACTTATTACTCTGAAATAAGTGAAATTTCTGCAATTTTGCTCCAAAATATGGGAAATTTCTGCTTTTTGCCCCCAAATAAGGGGAATTTCAGCCTTTTTACCTCAAAATAAGAGGAATTTCTGCATTTTTGCCCCAAAATATGGGAGATTTCTGCTTTTTTGTTCCAGAATAAGAAAAATTTATGCAATTTTGTACCAAAATAAAAGAAATTTCTGGCTTTTTGCACCAAAATAAGAAAATTTCTGCTTTTTTTTTCTGAAATAAGTAAAATTTCTGCAATTTTGCCCCAAAATAAGTGAAATTTCTGCCTTTTTGCCCCAAAATAAGGGGAATTTCAGCCTTTTTACCTCAAAATAAGAAGAATTTCTGCATTTTTGTTCCAAAATATGAGAAATTTGTGCCTTTTTGCCACAAAATAAGAAAAATTTCTGCAATTCTGTACCAAAATAAAAGAAATTTCTAAAATTTTGCCCCAAAATAAAAGAAATTTCTGATTTTTGCCTCGAAAAAATGAGAATTTCTGTATTTTTGCTCCAAAATTAGGGGAGTTTCTGCAATTTTGTTCAAAATACAGGGAATTTCTGCCTCTTTTCCCGAAAATAAAGGGAACTTCTGCCGATTTGCCCAAAAATAAAGGGAATTTCTGCATTTTTGCCCCAATATTAGGGGAATTTCTGCAATTTTGCTCCAAAATACGGGGAATTTCTACTTTTTTGCCCGAAATTATGGGGATTTTCTGCATTTTGCCCCCAAACAAGGGACATTTCTGCAATTTTATCCCAAAATAAGGGGAATATCTGCCTTTTTGCCCCCAAATAAGGGGAATTTATGCCTTTTTGCCCCCAAAATAATGGGAATTTCTACATTTTGCCCTAAAATAAGAAAAATTTTTGCTTTTTTTCTCCGAAATAAGTGAAATTTCTGCAATTTTGTCTCAAAATAAGGGAAATTTCTGCCTTTTTGCTTCCAAATAATGGGATTTTCAGCCGTTTTACCTCAAAATAAGAGGAATTTCTGCATTTTGCCCCAATATATGGGAGATTTCTGCATTTTTGCCCCACAATAAGAAAAATTTCTGCAATTTTGTACCAAAATAAAAAAAATTTCTGCCTTTTTGCACCAAAATAAATAAATTCTGCTTTTTTTCCGAAATAAGAGAAATTTCTGCAATTTTGCCCCAAAATAAGTGAAATTTCTGCAATTTTGCCCCAAAATAAGGGAAATTTCTGGCATTTTGCCCCAAAATAAGTGGAATTTCTGAGTTTTGCCCCAAAATTAGGAGAATTTCTGTCTTTTTGCCCCAACATATAGGAAATTTCTGCCTTTTTGCCCCACAATTAGGGGAATTTCTGCAATTTTTCTCCAAAATACAGGGAATTTCTGCCTTTTTGCCCGAAAATAAGAAGAATGTATACCTTTTTGCCATAAAAAAGGGAAATTTTTTCATTTTTGCTCCAAAATAAGGGGAATTTCTGCCTTTTTGCCCTGAAATATGTGAAATGTCTGCAATTTCACCCCAAAATAAGGTGAATTTCTGCCATTGTGCCCCAAAATAATGGGAATTTCTGCATTTTGCCCTAAAATAAGAAAAAGTTTTGCTTTTTTTCTTTGAAATAAGTGAAATTTCTGCAATTTATCCTTAAAATAAAAGAAATATCTGCAATTTTTCCCCATAATAAAGGTATTTTCTGTAATATTGCCCCAAAATAAAGAGAATTTCTGTTTTTTGTCACAAAATAAGGGAAATTTCTGCAATTTTGCCCTAAAATAAGGAGAATTTCTGCCTTTTGCCCCAAAATAAGAAAATTTCTCGTTTTTTTTCTGAAATAAGTGAAATTTCTGCAATTTTGCCCAAAAATAAGTGAAATTTCTGAATTTTGCCCCAAAATAAGGAGAATTTCTGTCTTTTTGCCACAACATATAGGGAATTTTTGCCTTTTTGCACACAATTAGGGAAATTTCTGCAATTTTGCTCCAAAATACACGGAATTTCTGCCTTTTTGTCTGAAAATAAGAAGAATGCATACGTTTTTTCCATAAAAAAGGAAAATTTCTTCATTTTTGTTCCAAAATAATAAGAATTTCTGCTTTTTTTGCCTCTAAATAAGTTGAATTTCTCTCTTTTTCCCCCAAAGCAAAGGGAATTTCTGTCTTTTTTGCCCCAAAATAAGAAAAATTTCTGCCTTTTTTCCCTGAAATAAGTGATATTTCTGCAATTTTGCCCCAAAATAAGTAAAATTTCTGCAATTTTGCCCCAAAATAAGGGAAATATCTGGAATTTTGCCCCAAAATAAGTAGAATTTCTGAGTTTTGCCCCAAAATAAAAAGAATTTCTTTCCTTTTGCCCTAACATATAGAGAATTTCTGCATTTTTGCCCCACAATTAAGGGAATTTTTGCAATTTTGCTCCAAAATACGGGGAATTTCTGCTTTTTAGCCTAAAAATAAGGGGAATGTATACCTTTTGCCACAAAAAAGGGAAATTTCTTCATTTTTGCTCCAAAATAAGGGGAATTTCTGCTTTTTTGCCTCTAAATAAGTGGAATTTCTGTCTTTTTCCCCCAAAACAAATGGGATTTCTGTCTTTTTTGCCCCAAATAAGGAAAATTTCTTACTTATTACCCTGAAATAAGTGAAATTTCTGCAATTTTGCCCCAAAATAAGGGAAATTTCTTATTTTTTGTTCCCAAATAAGGGGAATTTCTGCTTTTTTGCCTCTAAATAAGTGGTATTTCTGTCTTTATCCCCCAAAACAAAGGGAATTTCTGTCTTTTTTGCCCCAAAATAAGGAAAATTTCTGACTTATTACTCTGAAATAAGTGAAATTTCTGCAATTTTGCTCCAAAATAAGGGAAATTTCTGCTTTTTGCCCCCAAATAAGGGGAATTTCAGCCTTTTTACCTCAAAATAAGAGGAATTTCTGCATTTTTGCCCCAAAATATGGGAGATTTCTGCTTTTTTGTTCCAGAATAAGAAAAATTTATGCAATTTTGTACCAAAATAAAAGAAATTTCTGGCTTTTTGCACCAAAATAAGAAAATTTCTGCTTTTTTTTTCTGAAATAAGTAAAATTTCTGCAATTTTGCCCCAAAATAAGTGAAATTTCTGCCTTTTTGCCCCAAAATAAGGGGAATTTCAGCCTTTTTACCTCAAAATAAGAAGAATTTCTGCATTTTTGTTCCAAAATATGAGAAATTTGTGCCTTTTTGCCACAAAATAAGAAAAATTTCTGCAATTCTGTACCAAAATAAAAGAAATTTCTAAAATTTTGCCCCAAAATAAAAGAAATTTCTGATTTTTGCCTCGAAAAAATGAGAATTTCTGTATTTTTGCTCCAAAATTAGGGGAGTTTCTGCAATTTTGTTCAAAATACAGGGAATTTCTGCCTCTTTTCCCGAAAATAAAGGGAACTTCTGCCGATTTGCCCAAAAATAAAGGGAATTTCTGCATTTTTGCCCCAATATTAGGGGAATTTCTGCAATTTTGCTCCAAAATACGGGGAATTTCTACTTTTTTGCCCGAAATTATGGGGATTTTCTGCATTTTGCCCCCAAACAAGGGACATTTCTGCAATTTTATCCCAAAATAAGGGGAATATCTGCCTTTTTGCCCCCAAATAAGGGGAATTTATGCCTTTTTGCCCCCAAAATAATGGGAATTTCTACATTTTGCCCTAAAATAAGAAAAATTTTTGCTTTTTTTCTCCGAAATAAGTGAAATTTCTGCAATTTTGTCTCAAAATAAGGGAAATTTCTGCCTTTTTGCTTCCAAATAATGGGATTTTCAGCCGTTTTACCTCAAAATAAGAGGAATTTCTGCATTTTGCCCCAATATATGGGAGATTTCTGCATTTTTGCCCCACAATAAGAAAAATTTCTGCAATTTTGTACCAAAATAAAAAAAATTTCTGCCTTTTTGCACCAAAATAAATAAATTCTGCTTTTTTTCCGAAATAAGAGAAATTTCTGCAATTTTGCCCCAAAATAAGTGAAATTTCTGCAATTTTGCCCCAAAATAAGGGAAATTTCTGGCATTTTGCCCCAAAATAAGTGGAATTTCTGAGTTTTGCCCCAAAATTAGGAGAATTTCTGTCTTTTTGCCCCAACATATAGGAAATTTCTGCCTTTTTGCCCCACAATTAGGGGAATTTCTGCAATTTTTCTCCAAAATACAGGGAATTTCTGCCTTTTTGCCCGAAAATAAGAAGAATGTATACCTTTTTGCCATAAAAAAGGGAAATTTTTTCATTTTTGCTCCAAAATAAGGGGAATTTCTGCCTTTTTGCCCTGAAATATGTGAAATGTCTGCAATTTCACCCCAAAATAAGGTGAATTTCTGCCATTGTGCCCCAAAATAATGGGAATTTCTGCATTTTGCCCTAAAATAAGAAAAAGTTTTGCTTTTTTTCTTTGAAATAAGTGAAATTTCTGCAATTTATCCTTAAAATAAAAGAAATATCTGCAATTTTTCCCCATAATAAAGGTATTTTCTGTAATATTGCCCCAAAATAAAGAGAATTTCTGTTTTTTGTCACAAAATAAGGGAAATTTCTGCAATTTTGCCCTAAAATAAGGAGAATTTCTGCCTTTTGCCCCAAAATAAGAAAATTTCTCGTTTTTTTTCTGAAATAAGTGAAATTTCTGCAATTTTGCCCAAAAATAAGTGAAATTTCTGAATTTTGCCCCAAAATAAGGAGAATTTCTGTCTTTTTGCCACAACATATAGGGAATTTTTGCCTTTTTGCACACAATTAGGGAAATTTCTGCAATTTTGCTCCAAAATACACGGAATTTCTGCCTTTTTGTCTGAAAATAAGAAGAATGCATACGTTTTTTCCATAAAAAAGGAAAATTTCTTCATTTTTGTTCCAAAATAATAAGAATTTCTGCTTTTTTTGCCTCTAAATAAGTTGAATTTCTCTCTTTTTCCCCCAAAGCAAAGGGAATTTCTGTCTTTTTTGCCCCAAAATAAGAAAAATTTCTGCCTTTTTTCCCTGAAATAAGTGATATTTCTGCAATTTTGCCCCAAAATAAGTAAAATTTCTGCAATTTTGCCCCAAAATAAGGGAAATATCTGGAATTTTGCTCCAAAATAAGTAGAATTTCTGAGTTTTGCCCCAAAATAAAAAGAATTTCTTTCCTTTTGCCCTAACATATAGAGAATTTCTGCATTTTTGCCCCACAATTAAGGGAATTTTTGCAATTTTGCTCCAAAATACGGGGAATTTCTGCTTTTTAGCCTGAAAATAAGGGGAATGTATACCTTTTGCCACAAAAAAGGGAAATTTCTTCATTTTTGCTCCAAAATAAGGGGAATTTCTGCTTTTTTGCCTCTAAATAAGTGGAATTTCTGTCTTTTTCCCCCAAAACAAATGGGATTTCTGTCTTTTTTGCCCCAAATAAGGAAAATTTCTTACTTATTACCCTGAAATAAGTGAAATTTCTGCAATTTTGCCCCAAAATAAGGGAAATTTCTTATTTTTTGTTCCCAAATAAGGGGAATTTCAGCCTTTTTACCTCAAAATAAGGGGAATTTCTGCATTTTTACCACAAAATATTAGGAATTTCTGCATTTTTGCCCCAAAATAAGGAAAATTTCTGCCTTTTTACCATGAAATAAGTGAAATTTCTGCAATTTTGCCCCAAAATAAGTGAAATTTCTGCAATTTTGCCCCAAAATAAAGAAAATTTCTGGAATTTTGCCCCAAAATAAGTGGAATTTCTGAGTTTTGCCCCAAAATAAGGAGAATTTCTGTCTTTTTGCCCCAACATATCGGGAATTTCTGTCTTTTTGCCCCACAATTAGGGGAATTTCTGCAATTTTGCTCCAAAATACGGGGAATTTCTGCCTTTTTGCCCGAAAATAAGAAGAATGCATACCTTTTTGCCATAAAAAAAAGGAAATTTCATTTTTGCTTCAAAATAAGGGGAATTTCTGCTTTTTTGCCTCTAAATAAGTGGAATTTCTGTCTTTTCCTTCAAAACAAAGAGAATTTCTGTTATTTTGGCCCCAAAATAAGTAAAATTTCTGACTTATTACCCTGAAATAAGTGAAATTTCTCCAATTTTGCCCCAAAATAAAATAAATTTCTGCCTTTTTGCCATTAAATAAGGGAAATTTCAGACTTTTTACCTCAAAAGAAGGGGAATTTCTGCATTTTTGCCACAAAATAAAAGAAATTTCTGTTTTTTTGCCCCAAAATAAGAAAAATTTCTGCCTTTTTTCCCTGAAATAAGTGAAATTTCTGCAATTTTGCCCCAAAATAAGTGAAATTTCTGCAATTTTGTCCCAAAATAAGGGAAATTTCTGGAATTTTGCCCCAAAATAAGTGGAATTTCTGAGTTTTGCCCCAAAATAAGGAGAATTTCTGTCTTTTTGCCCCAACATATAGGGAATTTCTGCCTTTTTGCCCCACAATTAGGGGAATTTATGCAATTTTGCTCCAAAATACGGGGAATTTCTGCTTTTTAGCCTGAAAATAAGGGGAATGTATACCTTTTGCCACAAAAAAGGGAAATTTCTTCATTTTTGCACCAAAATAAGGGAAATTTCTGCTTTTTTGCTTCTAAATAAGTGGAATTTCTGTCTTTTTTTCCCAAAACAAAGGGAATTTCTGTCTTTTTTGCCCCAAATAAGGAAAATTTCTGACTTATTACCCTGAAATAAGTAAAATTTCTGCAATTTTGCCCCAGAATAAGGAAAATTTCTGCTTTTTGCCCCCAAATAAGGGGAATTTCTGCCTTTTTACCTCAAAATAAGGGGAATTTTTGCATTTTTACCACAAAATATTTGGAATCTCTGCATTTTTGCCCAAAAATAAGGAAAATTTCTGCCTTTTTACTATGAAATAAGTGAAATTTCTGCAATTTTGCCCCAAGATAAGTGAAATTTCTGCAATTTTGCTACAAAATTAGGGAAATTTCTGGAATTTTGCCCCAAAATAAGTGGAATTTCTGAGTTTTGCCCTAAAATAAGGAGAATATCTGTCTTTTTGCCCTAACATATAGGGAATTTCTGCCTTTTTGCCCCACAATTAGGGGAATTTCTGCAATTTTGCTCCAAAATACGGGTAATTTCTGCTTTCTAGCCCAAATATAAGTGGAATGTATACCTTTTGCCACAAAAAAGGGAAATTTCTTCATTTTTACTACAAAATAAAAGGAATTTCTGCTTTTTTGCCTCTAAAAAAGTGGAATTTCTGTCTTTTTCCCCCAAAACAAAGGGAATTTTTGTCTTTTTTGCCCCAAAATAAGGAAAATTTCTGACTTATTACACTGAAATAAGTGAAATTTCTGCAATTTTGCCGCAAAATAAGGGAAATTTCTGCCTTTTTGCCCCCAAAGAAGGGAAATTTCGCCTTTTTTCCTCAAAATAAGAGGAATTTCTGCATTTTTGCCCCAATATATAGTGATTTCTGCCTTTTTGCCCCAAAAAAAGAAAAATTTCTGCAATTTTGTATCAAAATAAAAAAAATTTCTGCCTTTTTGCACCAAAATAGGAAAATTTCTGAATTTTTTTCTTAAATAAGTTAAATTTCTGCAATTTTGCCCCAAAATAAGTGAAATTTCTTCAATTTTGCCCCCAAATAAGGGAAATTTCTGGAATTTTGCACCAAAATAAGTGGAATTTCTGAGTTTTGCCCCAAAATAAGGAGAATTTCTGTCTTTTTGCCCCAAAATATAGGGAATTTCTCCCTTCTTGCCCCACCATTAGGGGAATTTCTGCAATTTTGCTTCAAAATACGGGTAATTTCTGCCTTTTTGCCCGAAAATAAGAAGAATGCATACCTTTTTGCCATAAAAAAGGGAAATTTCTTCAGTTTTGCTCCAAAATAAGGGGAATTTCTGCTTTTGTGCCTCTAAATAAGTGGAATTTCTGTCTTTTTCCCCCAAAACAAAGAGAATTTCTGTCTTTTTTGCCCCAAAGTAAAAACAATTTCTGACTTATTACCCTGAAATAAGTGAAATTTCTGCAATTTTGCCCCAAAATAAGGGAAATTTCTGCCTTTTTGCCCCCAAATAAGGGGAATTTCAGCCTTTTTACCTCAAAATAAGAGAAATTTCTTCATTTTTGCCACAAAATATGGGAGATTTCTGCCTTTTCGCCCCAAAATAAGAAAAATTTCTGCAATTTTGTACCAAAATAAAAGAAATTTCTGCCTTTTTGCACCAAAATAAATAAATTCTGCTTTTTTTTCCGAAATAAGTGAAATTTCTGCAATTTTGCCCCAAAATAAGTGAAATTTCTGCAATTTTGCCCTAAAATAAGGGAAATTTCTGGAATTTTGCCCCAAAATAAGTGGAAATTCTGAGTTTTGCCCCGAAATATGGAGAATTTCTGTCTTTTTGCCCCAACATATAGGGAATTTCTGCCTTTTCGCCCCTCAATTAGGGGAATTTCTGCAATTTTGCTCCAAAATACGGGGAATTTCTGCCTTTTTGCCCGAAAATAAGAAGAATGCATAGCTTTTTGCCATAAAAAAGGGAAATTTCTTTATTTTTGCTCCAAAATAAGGGGAATTTCTGCAATTTTGATCCAAAATACGGGGAATTTCTGCTTTTTAGCCCGAAAATAAGCGGAATGTATACCTTTTGCCACAAAAAAAGATAAATTTCTTCATTTTTGCTCCAATAAAGAAGAATTTCTGCTTTTTTGCCTCTAAATAAGTGGAATTTCTGTCTTTTTCCCCCAAAACAAAGGGAATTTCTTTTTTTTGCCCCAAAGTAAGATGAATTTCTGACTTATTACCCTGAAATAAGTGAAATTTCTGCAATTTTGCCTCAAAATAAGGGAAATTTCTGTCTTTTTGCCCCCAAATAAGGGAAATTTCAGCCTTTTTACCTCAAAATAAGAGGAATTTATGCATTTTTGCCCCAAAATATAGGGGATTTCTGCTTTTTGCCCCCAAATAAGAAAAATTTCTGCAATTTTGTACCAAAATAAAAGAAATTTCTGCCTTTTTGCACCAAAATAAGAAAATTTCTGCTTTTTTTCTGAAATAATTGAAATTTCTGCAATTTTGCCAAAATAAGTGAAATTTCTGCAATTTTGCCCCAAAATAAGTGAAATTTCTGGAATTTTGTCCCAAAATAAGTGGAATTTCTTAGTTTTGCCCCAAAATAAAAAGAATTTCTTTCTTTTTGCCCCACAATTAGGGGAATTTCTGCAATTTTGCTCCAAAATACGGGGAATTTCTGCTTTTTAGCCTGAAAATAAAAAGAATGCATACCTTTTGCCACAAAAAAAAAATTTCTTCATTTTTGCTACAAAATAAGGGGAATTTCTGCTTTTTTGCTTCTAAATAAGTGGAATTTCTGACTTTTTCCCCCAAAACAAAAGGAATTTCTGTCTTTTTTGCCCCAAATAAGGAAAATTTCTGACTTATTACCCTGAAATAAGTGAAATTTCTTCAATTTTGCCCCCAAATAAGGGAAATTTCTGCTTTTTGCCCCCAAATAAGGGAAATTTCTGCCTTTTTATCACAAAATAAGGGGAATTTTTGCATTTTTGCCACAAAATATTTGGAATTTCTTCATTTTTGCCCCAAAATGAGGAAAATTTCTGCCTTTTTACCATGAAATAAGTGAAATTTCTGCAATTTTGCCCCAAAATAAGTGAAATTTCGGCAATTTTGCCACAAAATAAGGGAAATTTCTGGAATTTTGCCCCAAAATAAAGGGAATTTCTGAGTTTTGCCCCAAAATAAGGAGAATTTCTGTCTTTTTGCCCTAACATATAGGGAATTTCTGCATTTTGCCCCACAATTAGGGGAATTTCTGCAAATTTGCTCCAAAATACGGGGAATTTCAGCTTTTTAGCCCAAAAATAAGTGGAATGTATACATTTTGCCACAAAAAAGGGAAATTTCTTCATTTTTACTCCAAAATAAAAGGAATTTCTGCTTTTTTGCCTCTAAAAAGTGGAATTTCTGTCTTTTTCCCCCAAAACAAAGGGAATTTCTGTGTTTTTTGCCCCAAAAAAAGGAAAATTTCTGACTTATTACTCTGAAATAAGTGAAATTTCTGCAATTTTGCCTCAAAATAAAGGAAATTTCTGCCTTTTTGCCTCCAAATTAGGGAAATTTCAGCCTTTTTACCTCAAAATAAAAGGAATTTCTGCTTTTTTGCCCCAAAATATGGGGATTTCTGCCTTTTTGCCTCAAAATAAGAAAAATTTCTGCAATTTTGTACCAAAATAAAAGAAATTTCTGCCTTTTTGCACCAAAATAGGAAAATTTCTGAATTTTTTTCTGAAATAAGTTAAATTTCTGCAATTTTGCCCCAAAATAAGTGAAATTTCTGCAATTTTTCCCCAAAATAAGGGAAATTTCTGGAATTTTGCACCAAAATAAGTGGAATTTCTGAGTTTTGCCCCAAAATAAGGAGAATTTCTGTCTTTTTGCCCCAACATATAGGGAATTTCTCCCTTTTTGCCCCACAATTAGGGGAATTTCTGCAATTTTGCTCCAAAATAGGGGAATTTCTGCCTTTTTGCCCGAAAATAAGAATAATGCATACCTTTTTGCCATAAAAAAGGGAAATTTCTTCAGTTTTGCTCCAAAATAAGGGGAATTTCTGCTTTTTTGCCTCTAAATAAGTGGAATTTCTGTCTTTATCCCCAAAAACAAAGGGAATTTCTGTCTTTTTTGCCCCAAAATAAGAAAAATTTCTGACTTATTACCCTGAAATAAGTGAAATTTCTGCAATTTTGCTCGAAAATAAGGGAAATTTCTGCCTTTTTCCCCCCAAATAAGGGGAATTTAAGCCTTGTTACCTCAAAATAAGAGGAATTGCTGCATTTTTGCCCCAAAATATGAAAGATTTCTGCCTTTTTCTTCCAAAATAAGAATAATTTATGCAATTTTGTACCAAAATAAAAGAAATTTCTGCCTTTTTGCACCAAAATAAGAAAATTTCTGCTTTTTTTCTGAAATAAGTGAAATTTCTGCAATTTTGCTCCAAAATAAGTAAAATTTCTGCAATTTTGCCCCAAAATAAGGGAAATTTCTGGAATTTTGCCCTAAAATAAGTGGAATTTCTGAGTTTTGCCCCAAAATAAGGAGAATTTCTGTCTTTTTGCCACAACATATAGGGAATTTCTCCCTTTTTGCCCCACAATTAGGGGAATTTCTGCAATTTTGCTCCAAAATAGGGGAATTTCTGCCTTTTTGCCCGAAAATAAGAAGAATGCATACCTTTTTGCCATAAAAAAAGAAAATTTCTTCAGTTTTGCCCCAAAATAAGGGAAATTTCTGCAATTTTGCCCCAATGTAAAGGAAATTTCTGCAATTTTGCCCCAAAATAAGGGGAATTTCTGACTGTTTGCTCCCGAAAAAGGAGATTTTCTGTCTTTTTGCCCCATAATAAGGAGCATTTCTGCCTTTTTGCCCAAAAATTATGAGAATTTCTGCAATTTTGCTTCAAAATACAGGGAATTTCTGGTTTTTAGCCCCAAAATAAAGGGAATTTCTGCATTTTACCTCAAATTGAGAATAATTTCTGCCTTTTGCCTCAAAATAAGGGGAATTTTCTGCCTTTTTGTTTCAAAATAAGAAAATTTCTTCAATTTTGTACCATAATAAAAGAAATTTATGCTCTTTGCCCAAAAATAAAAGGAATTTCTGACTTTTTGCCCTGAAATAAATGAAATTTCTGCAATTTTGCCCGAAAATAAGAGAAATTTGTGCCTCTTTGCCCCAAAATAAGAAGAAGTTTTGCCTTTTGCCCCAAAATATGGGGAATTTCAGCATTTTACCTCAAAATAAGAATTTCAGCCTTTTTGCCCCAAAATAAGGAAAATTTCTGCAATTTTGCCCCAAAATAAGGGGAATTTCTTCCTTTTTGCCCCAAAATAAAGGATATTTCAGCCTTTTTACCTGAAAATAAGTGAAATTTCTGCAATTTTGCCCCAAATAAGGGAAATTTCTGCAATTTTGCCTCAAAATAAGGTAAATTCCTGCAATTTTGCCCCAAAATAAGTGGAATTTCTGAGTTTTGTCCCAAAATAAGAAGAATTTCTGTCTTTTTGCCCCAACAT
The DNA here is from genome assembly GCF_963924665.1 of Micromys minutus. Lineage (NCBI taxonomy): Eukaryota > Metazoa > Chordata > Mammalia > Rodentia > Muridae > Micromys > Micromys minutus. The sequence continues at coordinate 369,542 of NW_027667487.1, forward strand.
ATAGGGAATTTCTGCCTTTTTGCCCAACAATTAGGGGAATTTCTTCATTTTTGCTTCAAAATAAGGGGAATTTCTGCCTTTTTGCCTCTAAAGAAGTGGAATTTCTGTATTTTCCTTCCAAAACAAAGGGAATTTCTGTGTTTTTTGCCCCAAAATAAGAAAAATTTCTGACTTATTACCCTGAAATAAGTGAAATGTTTGCAATTTTGCCCCAAAATAAGGGAAATTTCTGCCTTTTTGCCCCCAAATAAGGGGAATTTCAGCCTTTTTACCTCAAAATAAGGGGAATTTCTGCATTTTTGCCACAAAATATTAGGAATTTCTGCCTTTTTGCCCCAAAATAAGAAAAATTTCTGCCTTTGTTCTATCTGAAATAAGTGAAATTTCTGCAATTTTGCCCCAAAATAAGTGAAATTTCTGCAAATTTGCCCCAAAATAAGGGAAATTTCTGGAATTTTGCCCCAAAATAAGTGGAATTTCTGAGTTTTGCCCCAAAATAAGGAGAATTTCTGTCTTTTTGCCCCAAAATAAAGGGAATTTCTGCCTTTTTGCCCCACAATTAGGGGATTTTCTGCAATTGTGCTCCAAAATGCAGGGAATTTCTGCTTTTTTGCCCGAAAATAAGGAGAATATATACCTTTTGCCACAAAAAAGGGAAATTTCTTCATTTTTGCCCCGAAATAAGAGGAATTTCTGCCTTCTTACCTCACAATAAGGGAAATTTCTGCCTTTTTACCCAAAAATAAACAAAATTTCTCTTTTTGCCCAAAAATAAAAGGAATTTTTGAATTTTGCCCTGAAATAAGTGAAATTTCTGCAATTTTGCCCCAAAATAAGGGAAATTTTTGCCTTTTTGCCACAAAATAAAGGGAATTTCTGTCTTTTTGCCCCAAAAAAAGGGATATTTCAGCATTTTACCTCATGATAAGGGGAATCTCTTCCTTTTTGCCCCAAAATATGGGGAATTTCTTCATTTTTGCCCCAAAATAAAGAAAATTTCTGCAATTTTGTACCAAAATAAAAAAAATTTCTGCTTTTTTGCCCCAAAATAAGAGAAATTTCTGTGCTTTTTCCCTGAAATAAGTGAAATTTCTGCAATTTTGCCCCAAAATAAGGGAAATTTCTGCAATTTTGCCCCAAAATAAAGGAAATTTCTGCAATTTTGCCCCAAAATAATAGGAATTTCTGCCTTTTTGCCGAAAAAAAGGGGAATTTCATCATTTTACCTCCAAATAAGGGGAATTTCTGCCTTTTTGCCACAAAATATGGGGAATATCTGCCCTATTGCCCTTAAATAAGGAAAATTTCTGCTTTTCTGCCCCAATTAACGGGAATTTCTGCCTTTTTGCCACAAAGTAAAGGGAATTTCTGCCTTTTTATTCCAAAATAACGGGAATTTCAGCCTTTTTACCTCAAAATAAGGGGAATTTCTGCCTTTTTCCCCAAAATATGGGTAATTTTTGCCTTTTTGTTCCAAAATAAGGAAAATTTCTACAATTTTGTATCAAAATAAAAGAAATTTCTGCTTTTTGCCCCAAAATAAAAGGAATTTCTGACTTTTTGCCCTGAAATAAATGAAATTCCTGCAATTATGCCCGAAAATAAGGGAAATTTGTTTATTTTTGCCTCCAAATGAGGGGAATTTCTGCCTTTTTGCCCCAAAATATGGGGAATTTCAGGATTTTACCTCATAATAAAGGAAATTTTAGGCTTTTTGCACCAAAATATGGGAAATTTCTGCCTTTTTGCCACAAAATAAGAAAAATTTCTGCAAGTCTGTAACAACATAAAAGAAATTTCTAAAATTTTGACCCGAAATAAGGGAAATTTCTGATTTTTGCCCCAAAATAATGAGAATTTCTCTATTTTTGCCCCAAAATAAAGGGAATTTCTGCCTTTATGCCCCAAAATTATGGGAGTTTCTGCAATTTTGCTCCAAAATAAGAGGAATTTCTGCTTTTTTACCCGAAATTAAGTGGATTTTCTGCCTTTTTGCCCCTAAAGAAAAAAAATTTCTGCAATTTTATTCCAAAATAAGGGGAATTTCTGCCTTTCTGCCTTAAAATAAGGGGAATTTCTGTCTTTTTGCCCTGAAATATGTGAAATTTCTGCAATTTTACCCCAAAATAAGGTGAATTTCTGCCTTTTTGCCCCAAAATAATGGGAATTTCTGCCTTTTTGCCCCAAAATAAGAAAAATTTTGCTTTTTTTCTCTGAAATAAGTGAAATTTCTGCAATTTTGCCCTAAAATAAGGGAAATTTCTGCAATTTTTCCCCATAATAAGGGAAATTTCTGCAATTTTGCCCCAAAATAAGGGGAATTTCTGTTTTTTGCCCCCAAATAAGGAAAATTTCTGCAATTTTGCCCTAAAATAAGAAGAATTTCTGCCTTTTTGCCCTAAAATAAGGAGAATTTCTGCCTTTTTGCCCAAAAATAAAGAAAATTACTGTATTTTTTTTACCCTAAAATTAGGTGAATTTCTGCAATTTATTCTCCAAAATACGGGAATTTTCTGCCTTTTTTGCCGAAAATAAGGGGAATTTCTGACATTTTGCCGCGAAATAAGTGAAATTTCTGCAATTTTGCCCCAAAATAAGAGAAATTTCTGCAATTTTTCCCTAAAATAAGGGGATTATCTGCTTTTTTTGCCGAAAATAAGGGGAATTTCTGACATTTTGCCGCAAAAAAGTGAAATTTCTGCAGTTTTACCCCAAAATAAGGGGAATTTCTGCCTTTTTGCCCAAAAATTAGGGGAATTTCTGCAATGTTGCTCCAAAATACGGGGAATTTGTGCCATTTTGCCCAAAAATAAAGGGAATGTATACCTTTTTGCCATAAAAAAAGCAAATTTCTTCATTTTTGCCCCAAAATAAGGGGATTTTCCACCTTTTTGACTCAAAATAAGTGCAATTTCTGCCTTTTCCCGAAAATAAACGAAATTTCTGTCTTTTTGCCCCAAAATAAGGGGAATTACAGCCTTTTTACCTCAAAATAAGGGGAATTTCTGCCTTTTTGCCCCAAAATATGAGGAATTTCTGACTTTTTGCCCCAAAATAAGAAAAATTTCTGCAATTTTGTACCAAAATAAAAAAAATTTCTGCCTTTTTGCCCCCCAAAAAAAATTTTCGCCTTTTTTCCCTGAAATAAGTGAAATTTCTGCAATTTTGCCCCAAAATATGGAAATTTCTGCAATTTTGCCCCAATGTAAAATAAATTTCTGCAATTTTGCCCCAAAATAAGGAAAATTTCTGACTGTTTGCTCCCAAAAAAGGAGATTTTCTGTCTTTTTGCCCCAAAATAAGGGGAATTTTTGCCTTTTGCCCGAAAATTATGAGAATTTCTGCAATTTTGCTTCAAAATACGGGGAATTTCTGCTTTCTAGCCCCAAAATAAAGGGAATTTCTGCATTTTACCTCAAATTGAGAATAATTTCTGCCTTTTGCCTCAAAATAAGGGGAATTTTCTGCCTTTTTGTTTCAAAATAAGAAAAATTTCTTCAATTTTGTACCATAATAAAAGAAATTTCTGCTCTTTGCCCCAAAATAAAAGGAATTTCTGAATTTTTGCCCTGAAATAAATGAAATTTCTGCAATTTTGCCCGAAAATAAGGGAAATTTGTGCCTTTTTGCCCCAAAATAAGAAGAATTTTTGCCTTTTGCCCCAAAATATGGGGAATTTCAGCATTTTACCTCAAAATAAGAAGAATTTCAGCCTTTTTGCCCCAAAATAAGAAAAATTTCTGCAATTTTGCCCCAAAATAAGGGGAATTTCTTCCTTTTTGCCCCAAAATAAAGGATATTTCAGTCTTTTTACCTGAAAATAAGTGAAATTTCGGCAATTTTGCCCCAAATAAAAAAAATTTCTGCAATTTTGCCCCAAAATAAGGTAAATTCCTGCAATTTTGCCCCAAAATAAGTGGAATTTTTGAGTTTTGCCCCAAAATAAGGAGAATTTCTGTCTTTTTGCCCCAACATATAGGGAATTTCTGCATTTTTGCCCCACAATTAGGGGAATTTCTGTCTTTTTTGCCCCAAAATAAGGAAAATTTCTGACTTATTACCCTGAAATAAGTGAAATGTCTGCAATTTTGCCCCAAAATAAGAAAAATTTCTGCCTTTTTGCACCCAAATAAGGGGAATTTCAGCCTTTTTACCTCAAAATAAGGGGAATTTCTGCATTTTTGCCACAAAATATTAGGAATTTCTGCCTTTTTGCCCCAAAATAAGAAAAATTTCTGCCATTTTTACCTGAAATAAGGGAAATTTCTGCAATTTTGCCCCAAAATAAGTGAAATTTCTGCAATTTTGCCCCAAAATAAGGGAAATTTCTGGAATTTTGCCCCAAAATAAGTGGAAATTCTGAGTTTTGTCCCAAAATAAGGAGAATTTTTGTCTTTTTGCCCCAACATATAGGGAATTTCTGCCTTTTTGCCCAAAAATAAGGGGAATGTATACCTTTTGCCACAAAAAAGGGAAATTTCTTCATTTTTGCCGCAAATTAAGAGGCATTTCTGCCTTCTTACCTCAAAATAACTGAAATTTCTGCCTTTTTACCCAAAAATAAACGGAATTTCTCTCTTTTTGTTCCAAAATAAAAGGAATTTTTGAATATTTCCCTGAAATAGTTGAAATTTCTGCAATTTTGCCCCAAAATAAGGGAAATTTCTGCCTTTTTGCCACAAAAGAAAGGGAATTTCTGTCTTTTTGTCTCAAAATAAGGGGAATTTCAGCATTTTACCTCATAATAAGGGTTTCTCTGCCTTTTTGCCCAAAAATATGGGGAATTTCTGCATTTTCCCCAAAATAAAGAAAATTTCTGCAATTTTGTACCAAAATAAAAGAAATTTCTGCCTTTTTCCCCAAAATAAGAGAAATTTCTGTGCTTTTTCTCTGAAATAAGTGAAATTTCTGCAATTTTGCCCCAAAATAAGGGGAATTTCTGACTTCTTGTACTGAAATAAGGAGAATTTCTGTCTTTTTGTTCCAAAATAATGTGAATTTCTGCATTTTCCCTCAAAATTAGGGGAATATGTGCAATTTTGCTTCAAAATACGGGGAAATCTGCATTATTGCACAAAAATAAAAGGAATTTCTGCATTTTTGCACCAATATAAGGGGAATTTCTGAAATTTAGCTTTAAAATACGGGGAATTTCTGCGTTATTGTCCGAAATAAAGTGGAATTTCTGCCTTTTTGCCCTGAAATATTTGAAATTTCTGCAATTTTACCCCAAAATAAGGGGAATTTCTGTTTTTGGCCCCAAAATTAGGGGAATTTCTGCTTTTTGCCCCAAAATAAGGCAAATTTCTGACTTTTTGCCCTGAAATAATTGAAATTTCTGCAATTTTGCCCCAAAATAATAGGAATTTCTGCCTTTTTGCCGAAAATAAGGGGAATTTCATCATTTTACCTCTAAATAAGGGGAATTTCTGCATTTTTGCCACAAAATATAGGGAATTTCTGCCCTATTGCCCTTAAATAAGGAAAATTTCTGCTTTTCTGCCCCAATTAACGGGAATTTCTGCCTTTTTGCCACAAAGTTAAGAGAATTTCTGCCTTTTTGCCCCAAAATAACGGGAATTTCAGCCTTTTTACCTCAAAATAAGAAGAATTTCTGCCTTTTTCCCCAAAATATGGGTAATTTTTGCCTTTTTGTTCCAAAATAAGGAAAATTTCTACAATTTTGTATCAAAATAAAAGAAATTTCTGCTTTTTGCCCCAAAATAAAAGGAATTTCTGACTTTTTGCCCTGAAATAAATGAAATTCCTGCAATTATGCCTGAAAATAAGGGAAATTTGTGCCTTTTTGCCCCCAAATGAGGGGAATTTCTGCCTTTTTGCCCCAAAATATGGGGAATTTCAGGATTTTACCTCAACATAAGTGGAATTTCAGCCTTTTTGCACCAAAATATGGGGAATTTCTGACTCTTTGCCCCAAAATAATAAAAATTTCTGCAATTTTGTACCAAAATAAAAAAAATTTCTACCTTTTTTCCCCGCAAAAAAAATTTCCGCCTTTTTTCCCTGAAATAAGTGAAATTTCTGCAATTTTGCCTCAAAATAAGGGAAATTTCTGCAATATTGCCCCAATGTAAAGGAAATTTCTGCAATTTTGCCCCAAAATAAGGGGAATTTCTGACTGTTTGCTCCCGAAAAAGGAGATTTTGTGTCTTTTTGCCCCAAAATAGGGAGAATTTCTGCCTTTTTGCCCGAAAATTATGAGAATTTCTGCAATTTTGCATCAAAATACGAGGAATTTCTGCCTTTTAGCCCCAAAATAAAAAGAATTTCTGCATTTTACCTCAAAATAAGAATAATTTCTGCCTTTTGCCTCAAAATAAGGGGAATTTTCTGCCTTTTTGTTTCAAAATACGAAAAATTTCTTCAATTTTGTACCATAATAAAAGAAATTTCTGCTTTTTGCCCCAAAATAAAAGGAATTTCTGACTTTTTGCCCTGAAATAAATGAAATTCCTGCAATTATGCCTGAAAATAAGGGAAATATGTGCCTTTTTGCCCCCAAATGAGGGGAATTTCTGCCTTTTTGCCCCAAAATATGTGGAATTTCAGGATTTTACCTCAAAATAAGTAGAATTTTAGCATTTTTGCCACAAAATAAGAAAAATTTCTGCAAGTCTGTAACAAAATAAAAGAAATTTCTATAATTTTGCCCCAAAATAAGGGAAATTTCTGATTTTTGCACCAAAATAAGGAGAATTTCTCTATTTTTGCCCCAAAATAAAGGGAATTTCTGCCTTTTTGCCCCAAAATTAGGGGAGTTTCTGCAATTTTGCTTCAAAATACGAGGAATTTCTGCCTTTTTACCCGAAATTAAGTGGATTTTCTGCCTTTTTTCCCCCAAATAAGGGAAATTTCTGCAATTTTATCCCAAAAGAAGGGAAATTTCTGCCTTATTGCCCCCAAATAAGGGGAATTTCTGCCATTTTGCCCTGAAATATGTGAAATTTCTGATATTTTAACCCAAAATAAGGTGAATTTCTGCCTTTTTGCCCCAAAATAATTGGAATTTCTGCCTTTTTGCCCCAAAATAAGAAAAATTTTTGCTTTTTTTTCTCTGAAATAAGTGAAATTTCTGCAATTTTGTCCTAAAATAAGGGAAATTTCTGCAATTTTTCCCCATAATAAGGGAAATTTCTGCAATTTTGCCTCAAAAGAAGGGGAATTTCTGTTTTTGCCCCCAAATAAGGGAAATTTCTGCAATTTTGCCCTAAAATAAGGGGATTTTCTGCCTTTTTTGCCGAAAATAAGGGGAATTTCTGACATTTTGCCGTAAAATAAGTGAAATTTCTGCAGTTTTACCCCAAAATAAGGGGAATTTCTGACTTTTTGCCCAAAAATTAGAGGAATTTCTGCAATTTTGCTCCAAAATACGGGTAGTTTCTGCCTTTTTGCCCGAAAATAAAGGGAATGTATACCTTTTTGCCATAAAAAAAGCAAATTTCTTCATTTTTGCCCCAAAATAAGGGGATTTTCCACCTTTTTGACTCAAAATAAGTGCAATTTCTGCCTTTTCCCCAAAATAAACGAAATTTCTGTCTTTTTGCCCCAAAATAAGGGGAATTTCAGCCTTTTTACCTAAAAATAAGGGGAATTTCTGCCTTTTTGCCCCAAAATATGGGGAATTTCTTACTTTTTGCCCCAAAATAAGAAAAATTTCTGCAATTTTGTACCAAAATAAAAGAAATTTCTGCCTTTTTGCCTCCCAAAAAAAATTTCCGCCTTTTTTCCCTGAAATAAGTGAAATTTCTGCAATTTTGACCCAAAATAAGGGAAATTTCTGCAATTTTGCCCCAAAATAAAGGAAATTTCTGCAAATTTGCCCCAAAATAAGGGAAATTTCTGCAATTTTGCCCCAATGTAAAGGAAATTTCTGCAATTTTGCCCCAAAATAAGGGGAATTTCTGACTGTTTGCTCCCGATAAAGGAGATTTTCTGTATTTTTGCCCCAAAATAAGGGGAATTTCTGCCTTTTTGCCCCAAAATAAAGGATATTTCAGCCTTTTTACCTGAAAATAAGTGAAATTTCTGCTATTTTGCCCCAAATAAGGGAAATTTCTGCAATTTTGCCCCAAAATAAGGTAAATTCCTGCAATTTTGCCCCAAAATAAGTGGAATTTCTGAGTTTTGCCCCAAAATAAGGAGAATTTCTGTCTTTTTGCCCCAACATATAGGGAATTTCTGCCTTTTTGCCCAACAATTAGGGGAATTTCTTCATTTTTGCTCCAAAATAAGGGGAATTTCTGCCTTTTTGCCTTCAAAGAAGTGGAATTTCTGTATTTTCCCCCCAAAACAAAGGGAATTTCTGTCTTTTTTGCCCCAAAATAAGGAAAATTTCTGACTTATTACCCTGAAATAAGTGAAATGTCTGCAATTTTGCCCCAAAATAAGAAAAATTTCTGCCTTTTTGCCTCCAAATAAGGGGAATTTAAGCCCTTTTACCTCAAAATAAGGGGAATTTCTGCATTTTTGCCACAAAATATTAGGAAATTCTGCCTTTTTGCCCAAAAATAAGAAAAATTTCTGTCATTTTTACCTGAAATAAGTGAAATTTCTGCAATTTTGCCCCAAAATAAGTGAAATTTCTGCAATTTTGCCCCAAAATAAGGGAAATTTCTGGAATTTTGCCCCAAAATAAGTGGAATTTCTGAGTTTTGCCCCAAAATAAAGAGAATTTCTGCTTTTTTGCCCCACAATTAGGGGAATTTCTGCAATTTTGCTCCAAAATACGGGGAATTTCTGCCTTTTTGCCGAAAATAAGGGGAATGCATACCTTTTTGCCATAAAAAAGGGAAATTTCTTCATTTTTGCCCCAAATGAAGGGAAATTTCTGCCTTTTTGCCCTGAAATATGTGAAATTTCTGCAATTTTAGCCCAAAATAAGGTGAATTCCTGCCTTTTTGCCATCAAAATAATGGGAATTTCTGCCTTTTTGCCCCACAATTAGGGGATTTTCTGCAATTGTGCTCCAAAATGCAGGGAATTTCTGCTTTTTTGCCCGAAAATAAGGGGAATATATACCTTTTGCCACAAAAAAGGGAAATTTCTTCTTTTTTGCCGCAAAATAAGAGGAATTTCTGCCTTCTTACCTCAAAATAAGTGAAATTTCTGCCTTTTTACCCAAAAGTAAACGGAATTTCTGTCTTTTTGCCCCAAAATAAAAGCAATTTTTAAATTTTGCCCTGAAATAAGTGAAATTTCTGCAATTTTGCCCCAAAATAAGGGAAATTTCTGGAATTTTGCCCCAAAATAAATGGAATTTCTGAGTTTTGCCCGAAAATAAGGAGAATTTCTGTCTTTTTGCCCCAACATATCGGGAATTTCTGCCTTTTTGCCCCACAATTAGGGGAATTTCTGCAATTTTGCTCCAAAATACGGGGAATTTCTGCCTTTTTGCCCGAAATTAAGGGGATTTTCTGCCTTTTTGCCCCCAAACAAGGGAAATTTCTGCAATTTTAACCCAAAATATGAAGAATTTCTGCCTTTTTACCCCCAAATAAGGGGAATTTCTGCCTTTTTGCCCTGAAATATGTGAAATGTTTGAAATTTTACCCCAAAAGAAGGTGAATTTCTGTCTTTGTGCCCCAAAATAATGGAAATTTCTGCATTTTGCCCTAAAATAAAAAAAAATTTTGTTTTTTTCTCTGAAATAAATGAAATTTCTGCAATTTTGCCTTACAATAAAAGAAATTTCTGCAATTTTTCCCCATAATAAAGGAAATTTCTGCAATTTTTTCTAAAATAAGGGGAATTTCTGATTTTTGCCACAAAATAAGGGGAATTTCTGCCTTTTTGCCTTAAAATAAAGAAAATTACTGCATGTTTTACCCCAAAATTAGGTGAATTTCTGCAATTTTGCTCCAAAATACAGGAATTTTCTCCCTTTTCGCCGAAAATGAAGTGAATTTCTGCCATTTTGCCGCGAAATAAGTGAAATTTCTGCAGTTTTACCCCAAAATAAGGGTAAGTTCTGCGTTTTTGCCCCAAAATTAGAGGAATTTCTGCAATTTTGCTCCAAAATACAGGGAATTTCTGCCTTTTTGCCCGAAAATAAAAAGAATGTATACCTTTTGCCATAAAAAAGGGAAATTTCTTCATTTTTACTCCAAAATAAGGGGATTTTCCGCCTTTTTGACTCAAAATAAGTGCAATTTCTGACTTTTCCCCAAAAATAAACGGAATTTCTGACTTTTTGCCCTGAAATAAGTTAAATTTCTAAAATTTTTCCCCAAAAATAAGGGAAATATCTGCTTTTTGCCCCAAAATAAAAGGAATTTCTGACTTTTTGCCCCAAAATAAGGGGAATTTCTGCATATTTGCCCCAAATAATGGGAAATTTCTGACTTTTTGCCCCAAAATAAGAAAAATTTCTGCAATTTAGTACCAAAATAAAAAAAATTTCTGCCTTTTTGCCCCAAAATAAGAAAATTTCTGCTTTTTTTTCTGAAATAAGTAAAATTTCTGCAATTTTGCCTCAAAATAAGTGAAATTTCTGCAATTTTGCCCCAAAAGAAGAGAAATTTCTGGAATTGTGCCCCAAAATAAGTGGAATTTCTGAGTTTTGCCCCAAAATAAGATGAATTTCTGTCTTTTTGCTCCAACATATAGGGAATTTATGCCTTTTTGCCCCACAATTAGGGGAATTTCTGCAATTTTGCTTTAAAATACGGGGAATTTCTGCCTTTTTGCCCGAAAATAATAAGAGTGCATACCTTTTGCCATAAAAAAATGAAATTTCTTAATTTTTGCTGCAAAATAAGGGGAATTTCTGCTTTTTTGCCTCTAAATAAGTGGAATTTCTGTTTTTTCCCCCAAACAAAGGGAATTTCTGTCTTTTTTTCCCCCCAAATAAAAAAAATTTCTGAATTATTATTCTGAAATAAGTGAAATTTCTGCAATTTTGCCCCAAAATACGGGAAATTTCTGCCTTTTTGCCTCCAAAAAAGGGGAATTTCAGCCTTTTTTTACCTCAAAACAAGGGGAATTTCTTAATTTTTACCCCAAAATAATTGGATTTTCTGCCTTTTTGACTCAAAATAAGTGAAATTTCTGCAATTTTTGCCCAAAATAAGGGAAATGTCTGCTTTTTGCCCCAAAATAAGGGGAATTTCAGCATTTTTACCTCAAAATAAGGGGAATTTCTGCATTTTTGCCCCAAAATATGGGAAATTTCTGCCTTTTTGCCAAAAATAAAAAAAATTTCTGCAATTTTGTACCAAAATAAAAGAAATTTCTGTCTTTTTTTCCCTGAAATAAGTGAAATTTCTGCAATTTTGCCCCAAAATAAGTGAAATTTCTGCAATTTTGCCCCAAAATAAGGGAAATTTTTGGAATTTTGCCCCAAAATAAGTGGAATTTCTGAGTTTTGCCCCAAAATAAGTAGAATTTCTGTCTTTTTGCCCCAACACATAGGGAATTTCTGCCTTTTTGCCCCACAATTAGGGGATTTTCTGCAATTGTGCTCCAAAATGCAGGGAATTTCTGCTTTTTTGCCCGAAAATAAGGGGAATATATACCTTTTGCCACAAAAAAGGGAAATTTCTTCATTTTTGCCGCAAAATAAGAGGAATTTCTGCCTTCTTACCTCAAAATAAGTGAAATTTCTGCCTTTTTACCCAAAAGTAAACGGAATTTCTGTCTTTTTGCCCCAAAATAAAAGCAATTTTTAAATTTTGCCCTGAAATAAGTGAAATTTCTGCAATTTTGCCCCAAAATAAGGGAAATTTCTGGAATTTTGCCCCAAAATAAATGGAATTTCTGAGTTTTGCCCGAAAATAAGGAGAATTTCTGTCTTTTTGCCCCAACATATCGGGAATTTCTGCCTTTTTGCCCCACAATTAGGGGAATTTCTGCAATTTTGCTCCAAAATACGGGGAATTTCTGCCTTTTTGCCCGAAATTAAGGGGATTTTCTGCCTTTTTGCCCCCAAACAAGGGAAATTTCTGCAATTTTAACCCAAAATATGAAGAATTTCTGCCTTTTTACCCCCAAATAAGGGGAATTTCTGCCTTTTTGCCCTGAAATATGTGAAATGTTTGAAATTTTACCCCAAAAGAAGGTGAATTTCTGTCTTTGTGCCCCAAAATAATGGAAATTTCTGCATTTTGCCCTAAAATAAAAAAAAATTTTGTTTTTTTCTCTGAAATAAATGAAATTTCTGCAATTTTGCCTTACAATAAAAGAAATTTCTGCAATTTTTCCCCATAATAAAGGAAATTTCTGCAATTTTTTCTAAAATAAGGGGAATTTCTGATTTTTGCCACAAAATAAGGGGAATTTCTGCCTTTTTGCCTTAAAATAAAGAAAATTACTGCATGTTTTACCCCAAAATTAGGTGAATTTCTGCAATTTTGCTCCAAAATACAGGAATTTTCTCCCTTTTCGCCGAAAATGAAGTGAATTTCTGCCATTTTGCCGCGAAATAAGTGAAATTTCTGCAGTTTTACCCCAAAATAAGGGTAAGTTCTGCGTTTTTGCCCCAAAATTAGAGGAATTTCTGCAATTTTGCTCCAAAATACAGGGAATTTCTGCCTTTTTGCCCGAAAATAAAAAGAATGTATACCTTTTGCCATAAAAAAGGGAAATTTCTTCATTTTTACTCCAAAATAAGGGGATTTTCCGCCTTTTTGACTCAAAATAAGTGCAATTTCTGACTTTTCCCCAAAAATAAACGGAATTTCTGACTTTTTGCCCTGAAATAAGTTAAATTTCTAAAATTTTTCCCCAAAAATAAGGGAAATATCTGCTTTTTGCCCCAAAATAAAAGGAATTTCTGACTTTTTGCCCCAAAATAAGGGGAATTTCTGCATATTTGCCCCAAATAATGGGAAATTTCTGACTTTTTGCCCCAAAATAAGAAAAATTTCTGCAATTTAGTACCAAAATAAAAAAAATTTCTGCCTTTTTGCCCCAAAATAAGAAAATTTCTGCTTTTTTTTCTGAAATAAGTAAAATTTCTGCAATTTTGCCTCAAAATAAGTGAAATTTCTGCAATTTTGCCCCAAAAGAAGAGAAATTTCTGGAATTGTGCCCCAAAATAAGTGGAATTTCTGAGTTTTGCCCCAAAATAAGATGAATTTCTGTCTTTTTGCTCCAACATATAGGGAATTTATGCCTTTTTGCCCCACAATTAGGGGAATTTCTGCAATTTTGCTTTAAAATACGGGGAATTTCTGCCTTTTTGCCCGAAAATAATAAGAGTGCATACCTTTTGCCATAAAAAAATGAAATTTCTTAATTTTTGCTGCAAAATAAGGGGAATTTCTGCTTTTTTGCCTCTAAATAAGTGGAATTTCTGTTTTTTCCCCCAAACAAAGGGAATTTCTGTCTTTTTTTCCCCCCAAATAAAAAAAATTTCTGAATTATTATTCTGAAATAAGTGAAATTTCTGCAATTTTGCCCCAAAATACGGGAAATTTCTGCCTTTTTGCCTCCAAAAAAGGGGAATTTCAGCCTTTTTTTACCTCAAAACAAGGGGAATTTCTTAATTTTTACCCCAAAATAATTGGATTTTCTGCCTTTTTGACTCAAAATAAGTGAAATTTCTGCAATTTTTGCCCAAAATAAGGGAAATGTCTGCTTTTTGCCCCAAAATAAGGGGAATTTCAGCATTTTTACCTCAAAATAAGGGGAATTTCTGCATTTTTGCCCCAAAATATGGGAAATTTCTGCCTTTTTGCCAAAAATAAAAAAAATTTCTGCAATTTTGTACCAAAATAAAAGAAATTTCTGTCTTTTTTTCCCTGAAATAAGTGAAATTTCTGCAATTTTGCCCCAAAATAAGTGAAATTTCTGCAATTTTGCCCCAAAATAAGGGAAATTTTTGGAATTTTGCCCCAAAATAAGTGGAATTTCTGAGTTTTGCCCCAAAATAAGTAGAATTTCTGTCTTTTTGCCCCAACACATAGGGAATTTCTGCCTTTTTGCCCCACAATTAGGGGATTTTCTGCAATTGTGCTCCAAAATGCAGGGAATTTCTGCTTTTTTGCCCGAAAATAAGGGGAATATATACCTTTTGCCACAAAAAAGGGAAATTTCTTCATTTTTGCCGCAAAATAAGAGGAATTTCTGCCTTCTTACCTCAAAATAAGTGAAATTTCTGCCTTTTTACCCAAAAGTAAACGGAATTTCTGTCTTTTTGCCCCAAAACAAAAGCAATTTTTAAATTTTGCCCTGAAATAAGTGAAATTTCTGCAATTTTGCCCCAAAATAAGGGAAATTTCTGGAATTTTGCCCCAAAATAAATGGAATTTCTGAGTTTTGCCCGAAAATAAGGAGAATTTCTGTCTTTTTGCCCCAACATATCGGGAATTTCTGCCTTTTTGCCCCACAATTAGGGGAATTTCTGCAATTTTGCTCCAAAATACGGGGAATTTCTGCCTTTTTGCCCGAAATTAAGGGGATTTTCTGCCTTTTTGCCCCCAAACAAGGGAAATTTCTGCAATTTTAACCCAAAATATGAAGAATTTCTGCCTTTTTACCCCCAAATAAGGGGAATTTCTGCCTTTTTGCCCTGAAATATGTGAAATGTTTGAAATTTTACCCCAAAAGAAGGTGAATTTCTGTCTTTGTGCCCCAAAATAATGGAAATTTCTGCATTTTGCCCTAAAATAAAAAAAAATTTTGTTTTTTTCTCTGAAATAAATGAAATTTCTGCAATTTTGCCTTACAATAAAAGAAATTTCTGCAATTTTTCCCCATAATAAAGGAAATTTCTGCAATTTTTTCTAAAATAAGGGGAATTTCTGATTTTTGCCACAAAATAAGGGGAATTTCTGCCTTTTTGCCTTAAAATAAAGAAAATTACTGCATGTTTTACCCCAAAATTAGGTGAATTTCTGCAATTTTGCTCCAAAATACAGGAATTTTCTCCCTTTTCGCCGAAAATGAAGTGAATTTCTGCCATTTTGCCGCGAAATAAGTGAAATTTCTGCAGTTTTACCCCAAAATAAGGGTAAGTTCTGCGTTTTTGCCCCAAAATTAGAGGAATTTCTGCAATTTTGCTCCAAAATACAGGGAATTTCTGCCTTTTTGCCCGAAAATAAAAAGAATGTATACCTTTTGCCATAAAAAAGGGAAATTTCTTCATTTTTACTCCAAAATAAGGGGATTTTCCGCCTTTTTGACTCAAAATAAGTGCAATTTCTGACTTTTCCCCAAAAATAAACGGAATTTCTGACTTTTTGCCCTGAAATAAGTTAAATTTCTAAAATTTTTCCCCAAAAATAAGGGAAATATCTGCTTTTTGCCCCAAAATAAAAGGAATTTCTGACTTTTTGCCCCAAAATAAGGGGAATTTCTGCATATTTGCCCCAAATAATGGGAAATTTCTGACTTTTTGCCCCAAAATAAGAAAAATTTCTGCAATTTAGTACCAAAATAAAAAAAATTTCTGCCTTTTTGCCCCAAAATAAGAAAATTTCTGCTTTTTTTTCTGAAATAAGTAAAATTTCTGCAATTTTGCCTCAAAATAAGTGAAATTTCTGCAATTTTGCCCCAAAAGAAGAGAAATTTCTGGAATTGTGCCCCAAAATAAGTGGAATTTCTGAGTTTTGCCCCAAAATAAGATGAATTTCTGTCTTTTTGCTCCAACATATAGGGAATTTATGCCTTTTTGCCCCACAATTAGGGGAATTTCTGCAATTTTGCTTTAAAATACGGGGAATTTCTGCCTTTTTGCCCGAAAATAATAAGAGTGCATACCTTTTGCCATAAAAAAATGAAATTTCTTAATTTTTGCTGCAAAATAAGGGGAATTTCTGCTTTTTTGCCTCTAAATAAGTGGAATTTCTGTTTTTTCCCCCAAACAAAGGGAATTTCTGTCTTTTTTTCCCCCCAAATAAAAAAAATTTCTGAATTATTATTCTGAAATAAGTGAAATTTCTGCAATTTTGCCCCAAAATACGGGAAATTTCTGCCTTTTTGCCTCCAAAAAAGGGGAATTTCAGCCTTTTTTTACCTCAAAACAAGGGGAATTTCTTAATTTTTACCCCAAAATAATTGGATTTTCTGCCTTTTTGACTCAAAATAAGTGAAATTTCTGCAATTTTTGCCCAAAATAAGGGAAATGTCTGCTTTTTGCCCCAAAATAAGGGGAATTTCAGCATTTTTACCTCAAAATAAGGGGAATTTCTGCATTTTTGCCCCAAAATATGGGAAATTTCTGCCTTTTTGCCAAAAATAAAAAAAATTTCTGCAATTTTGTACCAAAATAAAAGAAATTTCTGTCTTTTTTTCCCTGAAATAAGTGAAATTTCTGCAATTTTGCCCCAAAATAAGTGAAATTTCTGCAATTTTGCCCCAAAATAAGGGAAATTTTTGGAATTTTGCCCCAAAATAAGTGGAATTTCTGAGTTTTGCCCCAAAATAAGTAGAATTTCTGTCTTTTTGCCCCAACACATAGGGAATTTCTGCCTTTTTGCCCCACAATTAGGGGATTTTCTGCAATTGTGCTCCAAAATGCAGGGAATTTCTGCTTTTTTGCCCGAAAATAAGGGGAATATATACCTTTTGCCACAAAAAAGGGAAATTTCTTCATTTTTGCCGCAAAATAAGAGGAATTTCTGCCTTCTTACCTCAAAATAAGTGAAATTTCTGCCTTTTTACCCAAAAGTAAACGGAATTTCTGTCTTTTTGCCCCAAAATAAAAGCAATTTTTAAATTTTGCCCTGAAATAAGTGAAATTTCTGCAATTTTGCCCCAAAATAAGGGAAATTTCTGGAATTTTGCCCCAAAATAAATGGAATTTCTGAGTTTTGCCCGAAAATAAGGAGAATTTCTGTCTTTTTGCCCCAACATATCGGGAATTTCTGCCTTTTTGCCCCACAATTAGGGGAATTTCTGCAATTTTGCTCCAAAATACGGGGAATTTCTGCCTTTTTGCCCGAAATTAAGGGGATTTTCTGCCTTTTTGCCCCCAAACAAGGGAAATTTCTGCAATTTTAACCCAAAATATGAAGAATTTCTGCCTTTTTACCCCCAAATAAGGGGAATTTCTGCCTTTTTGCCCTGAAATATGTGAAATGTTTGAAATTTTACCCCAAAAGAAGGTGAATTTCTGTCTTTGTGCCCCAAAATAATGGAAATTTCTGCATTTTGCCCTAAAATAAAAAAAAATTTTGTTTTTTTCTCTGAAATAAATGAAATTTCTGCAATTTTGCCTTACAATAAAAGAAATTTCTGCAATTTTTCCCCATAATAAAGGAAATTTCTGCAATTTTTTCTAAAATAAGGGGAATTTCTGATTTTTGCCACAAAATAAGGGGAATTTCTGCCTTTTTGCCTTAAAATAAAGAAAATTACTGCATGTTTTACCCCAAAATTAGGTGAATTTCTGCAATTTTGCTCCAAAATACAGGAATTTTCTCCCTTTTCGCCGAAAATGAAGTGAATTTCTGCCATTTTGCCGCGAAATAAGTGAAATTTCTGCAGTTTTACCCCAAAATAAGGGTAAGTTCTGCGTTTTTGCCCCAAAATTAGAGGAATTTCTGCAATTTTGCTCCAAAATACAGGGAATTTCTGCCTTTTTGCCCGAAAATAAAAAGAATGTATACCTTTTGCCATAAAAAAGGGAAATTTCTTCATTTTTACTCCAAAATAAGGGGATTTTCTGCCCTTTTGACTCAAAATAAGTGCAATTTCTGACTTTTCCCCAAAAATAAACGGAATTTCTGACTTTTTGCCCTGAAATAAGTTAAATTTCTAAAATTTTTCCCCAAAAATAAGGGAAATATCTGCTTTTTGCCCCAAAATAAAAGGAATTTCTGACTTTTTGCCCCAAAATAAGGGGAATTTCTGCATATTTGCCCCAAATAATGGGAAATTTCTGACTTTTTGCCCCAAAATAAGAAAAATTTCTGCAATTTAGTACCAAAATAAAAAAAATTTCTGCCTTTTTGCCCCAAAATAAGAAAATTTCTGCTTTTTTTTCTGAAATAAGTAAAATTTCTGCAATTTTGCCTCAAAATAAGTGAAATTTCTGCAATTTTGCCCCAAAAGAAGAGAAATTTCTGGAATTGTGCCCCAAAATAAGTGGAATTTCTGAGTTTTGCCCCAAAATAAGATGAATTTCTGTCTTTTTGCTCCAACATATAGGGAATTTATGCCTTTTTGCCCCACAATTAGGGGAATTTCTGCAATTTTGCTTTAAAATACGGGGAATTTCTGCCTTTTTGCCCGAAAATAATAAGAGTGCATACCTTTTGCCATAAAAAAATGAAATTTCTTAATTTTTGCTGCAAAATAAGGGGAATTTCTGCTTTTTTGCCTCTAAATAAGTGGAATTTCTGTTTTTTCCCCCAAACAAAGGGAATTTCTGTCTTTTTTTCCCCCCAAATAAAAAAAATTTCTGAATTATTATTCTGAAATAAGTGAAATTTCTGCAATTTTGCCCCAAAATACGGGAAATTTCTGCCTTTTTGCCTCCAAAAAAGGGGAATTTCAGCCTTTTTTTACCTCAAAACAAGGGGAATTTCTTAATTTCTACCCCAAAATAATTGGATTTTCTGCCTTTTTGACTCAAAATAAGTGAAATTTCTGCAATTTTTGCCCAAAATAAGGGAAATGTCTGCTTTTTGCCCCAAAATAAGGGGAATTTCAGCATTTTTACCTCAAAATAAGGGGAATTTCTGCATTTTTGCCCCAAAATATGGGAAATTTCTGCCTTTTTGCCAAAAATAAAAAAAATTTCTGCAATTTTGTACCAAAATAAAAGAAATTTCTGTCTTTTTTTCCCTGAAATAAGTGAAATTTCTGCAATTTTGCCCCAAAATAAGGGAAATTTTTGGAATTTTGCCCCAAAATAAGTGGAATTTCTGAGTTTTGCCCCAAAATAAGTAGAATTTCTGTCTTTTTGCCCCAACACATAGGGAATTTCTGCCTTTTTGCCCCACAATTAGGGGAATTTCTGCAATTTTGCTCAAAAATACGGGGAATTTCTGTCTTTTTGCCCGAAATTAAGAAGAATGCATACCTTTTTGCCATAAAAAAGGAAATTTCTTCATTTTTGCTCCAAAATAAGGGGAATTTCTGCTTTTTTGCCTCTAAATAAGTGGAATTTCTGTCTTTTTCCCCCAAAACATAGAGAATTTGTGTCTTTTTTGCCCCAAAATAAGGAAAATTTCTGACTTATTACCCTGAAATAAATGAAATATCTGCAATTTTGCCCCAAAATAAGGGAAATTTCTGCCTTTTTGCCCTGAAATAAGGGGAATTCCAGCCTTTTTACCTCAAAATAAGGGGAATTTCTGCATTTTTGTTCCAAAATATGGGAAATTTCTTCCTTTTTGCCACAAAATAAGAAAAATTTCTGCAATTCTGTACCAAAATTAAAGAAATTTCTAAAATTTTGCCCCAAAATAAGGGATATTTTTGATTTTTGCCCCAAAATAAGGGGAATTTCTGCCTTTTTGCCCCAAAATAAAGAAAATTACTGCATGTTTTACCCCAAAATTAGGTAAATTTCTGCAATTTTGCTCTAAAATACGGGGATTTTCTGCCTTTTTCTCCGAAAATAAAGGGAATTTCTGCCATTTTGTCGCGAAATAAGTGAAATTTCTGCACTTTTACCCCAAAATAAAGGGACGTTCTGCGTTTTTGCCCCAAAATTAGGGGAATTTCTGCAATTTTGCTCCAAATTACGGGGAATTTCTTCCTTTTTTTCTCCATAATTAGGGGAATTTCTGCAATTTTGCTCGAAAATAAAAAGAATGTATACCTTTTTGCCATAAAAAAGGTTAATTTCTTCATTTTTTACCCCAAAATAAGGGGATTTTCCGCCTTTTTGACTCAAAATAAGTGCAATTTCTGACTTTTCCACAAAAATAAACGGAATTTCTGTCTTTTTCCTTTAAAATAAGGGGAATTTCTAACTTTTTGCCCCAAAATAAGGGGAATTTCAGCCTTTTTACCTCAAAATAAGGGGAATTTCTGCATTTTTGTCGAAAAATATGGGAAATTTCTGCATTTTTGCCCAAATTAAGAAAAATTTCTGCAATTTTGTACCAAAATAAATGAAATTTCTGCATTTTTGCCCCAAAATAAGAAAATTTGTGCTTTTTTTCTTTGAAATAAGTGAAATTTCTGCAATTTTGCTCCAAAATAAGGGAAATTTCTGAAATTTTGCCCCAAAATAAGTGGAATTTCTGAGTTGTGCCCCAAAATAAGGAGAATTTCTTTCTTTTTGCCCCAACATATAGGGGATTTCTGCCTTTTTGCCCCACAATTAGGGGAATTTCTGCAATCTTGCTCCAAAATACAAAGAATTTCTGCCTTTTTGCCCGAAAATAAGAAGAATGCATACCTTTTTGCCATGAAAAAGGGAAATTTCTTCATTTTTGCTCCAAAATAAGGGGAATTTCTGCTTTTTTGCCTCTAAATAAGTGGAATTTCTGTCTTTTTCCCCCAAAACAAAGGGAATTTCTGTCTTTTTTGCCCCAAAATAAAGAAAATTTCTGTAATTTTGCACCAAAATAAAAGAAATTTCTGCCTTTTTGCCCCAAATAAGAAAATTTTTTTTTTCTGAAATAAGTGAAATTTCTGCAATTTTGCCCCAAAATAAGAGAAATTTCTGCCTTTTTGCCCCCAAATAAGGGAAATTTCAGCCTTTTTACCTCAAAATAAAGAAAATTTCTACATTTTTGCCCCAAAATATGGGAAATTTATGCCTTTTTGCCCCAAAATAAGAAAAATTTCTGCAATTTTGCACCAAAATAAAAGAAATTTCTGCCTTTTTGCCACAGAATAAGTAAAATTTCTCCAATTCTGTACCAAAATAAAAGAAATTTCTAAAATTTTGCTCCAAAATAAGAGAAATTTCTGATTTTTGCCCAGATATAAGGAGAATTTCTGTATTTTTGCCCCAAAATAAAGGGAATTTCTGCCTTTTTGCCCCAAAATTAGGGGAGTTTCTGCAATTTTGCTTCAAAATAATGGGAATTTCTGCCTCTTTTCCTGAAAATAAGGGGAACTTCTGCCAATTTGCCCCAAATAAAGGGAATTTCTGCATTTTTGCCCCAATATTAGGAGAATTTCTGCAATTTTGCTCCAAAGTACAGGGAATTTCTGCCTTTTTGCCCGAAATTAAGGGGATTTTCTGCCTTTTTGCCCCCAAACAAGGGTAATTTCTGCAATTTTATCCCAAAATAAGGGGAATTTCTGCCTTTTTGCCCCCAAATAAGGGCAATTTCTGCCTTTATGCCCTGAAATATGTGACATGTCTTCAATTTTACCCCAAAATAAGGTGAATTTCTGCCTTTTTGCCCCAAAATAATGGGAATTTCTGCATTTTGCCAAAAATAAGAAAGATTTTTGTTTTTTTCTCTGAAATAAGTGAAATTTCTGCAATTTTGCCTTAAAATAAAAGAAATATCTTCAATTTTTTCCCATAATAAAAAAATTTTCTGCAATTTTGCCCCAAAATAAAGGGAATTTCTGTTTTTTGTCCCCAAATAAAGGCAATTTCTGCAATTTTGCCATAAAATAAGGGGAATTTCTGTCTTTTGCCCCAAAATAAGAAAATTTCTCATTTTTATTCTGAAATAAGTGAAATTTCTGCAATTTTGCTCCAAAATACGGGGAATTTCTGCCTTTTTGTCCGAAAATAAAAAGAATGCATACCTTTTTGCCATAAAAAAGGGAAATCTCTTAATTTTTACTCCAAAATAAGTGGAATTTCTGCTTTTTTGCCTCTAAATAAGTGGAATTTCTGTCTTTTTATCCCAAAACAAAGGGAATTTCTGTCTTTTTTGCCCCAAAATAAGGAAAATTTCTGACTTATTACCCTGAAATAAGTGAAATTTCTGCAATTTTGCCCCAAAATAAGGGAAATTTCTGCAATTTTGCCCCCAAATAAGGGGAATTTCAGCCTTTTTAACTCAAAATAAGAGGAATTTCTGAATTTTTGCCACAAAATATTAGGAATTTCTGCCTTTTTGCCCCAAAATAAGGAAAATTTCTGCCTTTTTTTTCCATGAAAAAAGTGAAATTTCTGCAATTTCGCCCCAAAATAAGTGAAATTTCTGCAATTTTGCCCCAAAATAAGGGAAATTTCTGGAATTTTGCCCCAAAATAAGTGGAATTTCTGAGTTTTGCCCCAAAATAAGGAGAATTTCTGTCTTTTTGCCCCAACATATAGGGAATTTCTGCCTTTTTGCCCCACAATTAGGGGAATTTCTGCAATTTTGCTCCAAAATACGGGGAATTTCTGCTTTTTAGCCCGAAAATTAGAGGAATGTATACCTTTTTCCACAAAAAAAGGAAAATTTCTTCATTTTTGCTCCAAAATAATAAGAATTTCTGCTTTTTAGCCTCTAAATAAGTGGAATATCAGTCTTTTTCCTTTAAAACAAAGAGAATTTCTGTTTTTTGCCCCAAAATAAGGAAAATTTCTGACTTATTATTCTGAAATAAGTGAAATTTCTGCAATTTTGCCTCAAAATAAGGGAAATTTCTGCCTTTTTGCCCCCAAATAAGGGGAATTTCAGCGTTTTTACCTCAAAATAAGGGAAATTTCGGGTTTTTTGCCCCAAAATATGGGAGATTTCTGCCTTTTTGCCCCAAAATAAGAAACATTTCTGTAATTTTGTACCAAAATAAAAGAAATTTCTGCCTTTTTGCCCCAAAATAAGAAAATTTCTGCTTTTGTTCTCTGAAATAAGTGAAATTTCTGCAATTTTGCCTCAAAATAAGGGAAATTTCTGCCTTGTTGCCCCCAAATAAGGGGAATTTCATCCTTTTTACCTAAAAATAAGAGGAATTTCTGCATTTTTGCCCCAAAATATTAGGAATTTCTGCCTTTTTGCCCTAAAATAAGAAAAATTTCTGCAATTTTGTACCAAAATATTAGAAATTTCTGCCTTTTTGCACCAAAATAAGAAAATTTCTGCTTTTTTTTCTGACATAAGTGAAATTTTTGCAATTTTGCCCCAAAATAAGTGAAATTTCTGCAATTTTGCCTCAAAATAAGGGAAATTTCTGGAATTTTGCGCCAAAATAAGTGGAATTTCTGAGTTTTGCCCCAAAATAATGAGAATTTCTGTCTTTTTGCCCCAACATATAGGGAATTTCTGCCTTTTTGCCCAAAAATTAGGGGAATTTCTGCAATGTTGCTCCAAAATACGGGGAATTTGTGCCATTTTGCCCAAAAATAAAGGGAATGTATACCTTTTTGCCATAAAAAAAGCAAATTTCTTCATTTTTGCCCCAAAATAAGGGGATTTTCCACCTTTTTGACTCAAAATAAGTGCAATTTCTGCCTTTTCCCCAAAATAAACGAAATTTCTGTCTTTTTGCCCCAAAATAAGGGGAATTACAGCCTTTTTACCTCAAAATAAGGGGAATTTCTGCCTTTTTGCCCCAAAATATGAGGAATTTCTGACTTTTTGCCCCAAAATAAGAAAAATTTCTGCAATTTTGTACCAAAATAAAAAAATTTCTGCCTTTTTGCCCCCCAAAAAAAATTTTCGCCTTTTTTCCCTGAAATAAGTGAAATTTCTGCAATTTTGCCCCAAAATATGGAAATTTCTGCAATTTTGCCCCAATGTAAAGGAAATTTCTGCAATTTTGCCCCAAAATAAGGAAAATTTCTGACTGTTTGCTCCCAAAAAAGGAGATTTTCTGTTTTTTTGCCCCAAAATAAGGAGAATTTTTGCCTTTTGCCCGAAAATTATGAGAATTTCTGCAATTTTGCTTCAAAATACGGGGAATTTCTGCTTTCTAGCCCCAAAATAAAGGGAATTTCTGCATTTTACCACAAAATAAGAATAGTTTCTGCCTTTTGCCTCAAAATAAGGGGAATTTTCTGCCTTTTTGTTTCAAAATAAGAAAAATTTCTTCAATTTTGTACCATAATAAAAGAAATTTCTGCTCTTTGCCCCAAAATAAAAGGAATTTCTGAATTTTTGCCCTGAAATAAATGAAATTTCTGCAATTTTGCCCGAAAATAAGGGAAATTTGTGCCTTTTTGCCCCAAAATAAGAAGAATTTTTGCCTTTTGCCCCAAAATATGGGGAATTTCAGCATTTTACCTCAAAATAAGAAGAATTTCAGCCTTTTTGCCCCAAAATAAGAAAAATTTCTGCAATTTTGCCCCAAAATAAGGGGAATTTCTTCCTTTTTGCCCCAAAATAAAGGATATTTCAGTCTTTTTACCTGAAAATAAGTGAAATTTCTGCAATTTTGCCCCAAATAAGGAAAATTTCTGCAATTTTGCCTCAAAATAAGGTAAATTCCTGCAATTTTGCCCCAAAATAAGTGGAATTTTTGAGTTTTGCCCTAAAATAAGGAGAATTTCTGTATTTTTGCCCCAACATATAGGGAATTTCTGCCTTTTTGCCCCACAATTAGGGGAATTTCTGTCTTTTTTGCCCCAAAATAAGGAAAATTTCTGACTTATTACCCTGAAATAAGTGAAATGTCTGCAATTTTGCCCCAAAATAAGAAAAATTTCTGCCTTTTTGCACCCAAATAAGGGGAATTTCAGCCTTTTTACCTCAAAATAAGAGGAATTTCTGCATTTTTGCCACAAAATATTAGGAATTTCTGCCATTTTGCCCCAAAATAAGAAAAATTTCTGCCATTTTTACCTGAAATAAGTGAAATTTCTGCAATTTTGCCCCAAAATAAGTGAAATTTCTGCAATTTTGCCCCAAAATAAGGGAAATTTCTGGAATTTTGCCCCAAAATAAGTGGAAATTCTGAGTTTTGTCCCAAAATAAGGAGAATTTTTGTCTTTTTGCCCCAACATATAGGGAATTTCTGCCTATTTGCCCCACAATTTGGGGATTTTCTGCAATTGTGCTCCAAAATACGGGGAATTTCTGCCTTTTTGCCCGAAAATAAGGGGAATGTATACCTTTTGCCACAAAAAAGGGAAATTTCTTCATTTTTGCCGCAAAATAAGAGGAATTTCTGCCTTTTTGCCACAAAAGAAAGGGAATTTCTGCCTTTTTGCCTCAAAATAAGGGGAATTTTAGCATTTTCCCCAAAATAAAGAAAATTTCTGCAATTTTGTACCAAAATAAAAGAAATTTCTGCCTTTTTCCCCAAAATAAGAGAAATTTCTGTGCTTTTTCTCTGAAATAAGTGAAATTTCTGCAATTTTGCCCCAAAATAAGGGGAATTTCTGCAATTTTGCCCCAATGTAAAAAAAATTTCTGCAATTTTGCCCCAAAATAAGGGGAATTTCTGCTTTTTTGACTCTAAATAAATGGAATTTCTGTCTTTTTCCCCCCATACAAATGAAATTTCTGTATTTTTTGCCCCAAAATAAGGAAAATTTCTGATTTATTACCCTGAAATAAGTGAAATTTCTGCAATTTTGCCCCAGTATAAGAGAAATTTCTGCATTTTTGCCCCCAAATAAGGGGAATTTCAGCCTTTTTACCTCAAAATAAGGGAAATTTCTGCATTTTTGCCACAAAATATTAGGAATTTCTGCCTTTTTGCTCCCAAAAATGGAAAATTTCGGCCTTTTTTCCCTGAAAAAAGTGAAATATCTGCAATTTTGCCCCTAAATAAGTAAAATTTCTGCAATTTTGCCCCAAAATAAGGGAAATTTTGGGAATTTTGCACCAAAAGAAATGGAATTTCTGAATTTTGCCCCAAAATAAGAAAAATTTCTGTCTTATTGCCCCAACGTATAGGGAATTTCTGCCTTTTTGCCCCAAAATTAGGGGAATTTCTGCAATTTTGCTCCAAAAAACAGGGAATTTCTGCCTTTTTGACCGAAAACAAAAAGAATGCATACCTTTTGCCATAAAAAAGGAAAATTTCTTAATTTTTGCTCCAAAATAAGCGGAATTTCTGCATTTTTGCCTCTAAATAAGTGGAATTTCTGTTTTTTTGCCGCAAAATAAGGAAAATTTCTGACTTATTACTCTGAAATAAGTAAAATTTCTGCAATTTTGCCCCAAAATAAGAAATTCTTCTTTTTTGCCCCCAAATAAGGGGAATTTCAGCCTTTTTACCTCAAAATAAGGGGAATTTCTGCATTTTTGCCACAAAATATTTGGAATTTCTGCATTTTTGCCCCCAAAATAAGGATAATTTCTGCCTTTTTACCATGAAATAAGTGAAATTTCTGCAATTTTGCCACAAAATAAGTGAAATTTCTGCAATTTTGCCCCAAAATAAAAGAAATTTCTGGAATTTTGCCCCCAAAATAAGTGGAATTTCTGAGTTTTGCCCCAAAATAAGGAGAATTTCTGACTTTTTGCCCCAACATATAGGGAATTTCTGCCTTTTTGCCCCACAATTAGGGGAATTTCTGCAATTTTGCTCCAAAATACGGTTAATTTCTGCTTTTTAGCCCAAAAATAAGTGGAATGTATACCTTTTGCCACAAAAAAAGGAAATTTGTTCATTTTTACTCCAAAGTAAAAGGAATTTCTGCTTTTTTGCCTCTAAAAATGTGGATTTTCTGTCTTTTTCCCCCAAAACAAAGGGAATTTCTCTCTTTTTTGCCCCAAAATAACGAAAATTTCTGACTTATTACACTGAAATAAGTGAAATTTCTGCAATTTTGCCTCAAAATAAGGGAAATTTCTGCCCTTTTGCCCCCAAATAAGGGAAATTTCAGCCTTTTTACCTCAAAATAAGAGGAATTTCTGCATTTTTGCCCCAAAATATGGGGATTTCTGCCTTTTTGCTTCAAAATAAGAAAAATTTCTGCAATTTTGTACCAAAATAAAAGAAATTTCTGCCTTTTTGCACCAAAATAGGAAAATTTCTGAATTTTTTTCTGAAATAAGTTAAATTTCTGCAATTTTGCCCCAAAATAAGTGAAATTTCTGCAATTTTGCCCCAAAATAAGAAAAATTTCTGGAATTTTGCCCCAAATAAATGGAATTTCTGAGTTTTGCCCCAAAATAAGGAGAATTTCTGTCTTTTTGCCCAAACATATAGAGAATTTCTCACTTTTTGCCCCACAATTAGGGGAATTTCTGCAATTTTGCTCGAAAATACGGGGAATTTCTGCCTTTTTGCCCGAAAATAAGAAGAATGCATACCTTTTTGCCATAAAAAGGAAATTTCTTCAGTTTTGCTCGAAAATAAGGGGAATTTCTGCTTTTTTGCCTTTAAATAAGTGGAATTTCTGTCTTTATCCCTCAAAACAAAAGAAATTTCTGTCTTTATTGCCCCAAAATAAGGAAAATTTCTGACTTATTACCCTGAAATAAGTGAAATTTCTGCAATTTTGCCACAAAATAAGTGAAATTTCTGCAATTTTGCCCCAAAATAAAAGAAATTTCTGGAATTTTGCCCCCAAAATAAGTGGAATTTCTGAGTTTTGCCCCAAAATAAGGAGAATTTCTGACTTTTTGCCCCAACATATAGGGAATTTCTGCCTTTTTGCCCCACAATTAGGGGAATTTCTGCAATTTTGCTCCAAAATACGGGGGATTTCTGCTTTTTAGCCCAAAAATAAGTGGAATGTATACCTTTTGCCACAAAAAAAGGAAATTTGTTCATTTTTACTCCAAAGTAAAAGGAATTTCTGCTTTTTTGCCTCTAAAAATGTGGATTTTCTGTCTTTTTCCCCCAAAACAAAGGGAATTTCTCTCTTTTTTGCCCCAAAATAATGAAAATTTCTGACTTATTACACTGAAATAAGTGAAATTTCTGCAATTTTGCCTCAAAATAAGGGAAATTTCTGGCCTTTTGCCCCCAAATAAGGGAAATTTCAGCCTTTTTACCTCAAAATAAGAGGAATTTCTGCATTTTTGCCCCAAAATATGGGGATTTCTGCCTTTTTGCTTCAAAATAAGAAAAATTTCTGCAATTTTGTACCAAAATAAAAGAAATTTCTGCCTTTTTGCACCAAAATAGGAAAATTTCTGAATTTTTTTCTGAAATAAGTTAAATTTCTGCAATTTTGCCCCAAAATAAGTGAAATTTCTGCAATTTTGCCCCAAAATAAGAAAAATTTCTGGAATTTTGCCCCAAAATAAATGGAATTTCTGAGTTTTGCTCCAAAATAAGGAGAATTTCTGTCTTTTTGCCCAAACATATAGAGAATTTCTCACTTTTTGCCCCACAATTAGGGGAATTTCTGCAATTTTGCTCGAAAATACGGGGAATTTCTGCCTTTTTGCCCGAAAATAAGAAGAATGCATACCTTTTTGCCATAAAAAGGAAATTTCTTCAGTTTTGCTCGAAAATAAGGGGAATTTCTGCTTTTTTGCCTTTAAATAAGTGGAATTTCTGTCTTTATCCCTCAAAACAAAAGAAATTTCTGTCTTTATTGCCCCAAAATAAGGAAAATTTCTGACTTATTACCCTGAAATAAGTGAAATTTCTGCAATTTTGCCCCAAAATAAGGGAAATTTCTGCCTTTTTGCCCCCACATAAGGGGAATTTCAGCCTTTTTACCTCAAAATAAGAGGAATTTCTGCATTTTTGCCCCAAAATATGGGAGATTTCTGCCTTTTTGCCCCAAAATAAGAAAAATTTCTGCAATTTTGTACCAAAATAAAAGAAATTTCTGCCTTTTTGCACCAAAATAGAAAAATTTCTGCTTTTTTTTCTGAAATAAGTGAAATGTCTGCAATTTTGCCCCAAAATAAGTGAAATTTCTGCAATTTTGCCTGAAAATAAGGGAAATTTCTGGAATTTTGCCCGAAAATAAGTGGAATTTCTGAGTTTTGCCCCAAAATAAGCAGAATTTCTGTCTTTTTGCCCCAACATATAGGGAATTTCTGCCTTTTTGTTCCACAATTAAGGGAATTTCTGCAATTTTCTCCAAAATACGGGGAATTTCTGCCCTTTTGCCCGAAAATAAGAAGAATGCATACCTTTTTGCCATAAAAAAAGGAAATTTCTTCATTTTTGCTCCAAAATAAGGGGAATTTCTGCTTTTTTGCCTCTAAATAAGTGAAATTTCTGTCTTTTTCCCCCAAAACAAAGGGAATTTCTGTCCTTTTGGCGCCAAAATAAGAAAAATTTCTGACTTATTACCTTGAAATAAGTGAAATTTCTGCAATTTTGCCCCAAAATAAGTGAAATTTCGGCAATTTTGCCCCATAATAACGGAAATTTCTGGAATTTTGCCCCAAAATAAGTGGAATTTCTGAGTTTTGCCCCAAAATAAGGAGAATTTCTGTCTTTTTGCCCTAACATAAAGGAAATTTCTGCATTTTGCCCCACAATTAGGGGAATTTCTGCAATTTTGCTCCAAAATACGGGGAATTTCTTCTTTTTAGCCTGAAAATAAGGGGAATGTATACCTTTTGCCACAAAAAAAAAAGAAATTTCTTCATTTTTACTCCAAAATAAAATGAATTTCTGCTTTTTTACCGCTAAAAAAGTGGAATTTCTGTTTTTTTCCCCCAAAACAAAGGGAATTTCTGTCTTTTTTCCCCAAAATAACGAAAATTTCTGACTTATTACACTGAAATAAGTGAAATTCCTGCAATTTTGCATCAAAATAATGGAAATTTCTGCATTTTGCCCACCAAATAAGGGAAATTTCTACCTTTTTACCTCAAAATAAGCAGAATTTCTGCATTTTTGCCCAAAAATATGGGAGATTTCTGCCCTTTTGCCCCAAAATAAAAAAAATTTGTGCAATTTTGTACCAAAATAGAAATTTCTGCCTTTTTGAACCAAAATAGGAAAATTTCTGAATTTTTGTCTGAAATAAGTGAAATTTCTGCATTTTTGCCCCAAAATAAGTGAACTTTCTGCAATTTTGCCCCAAAATAAGGGAAATTTCTGTTTTTTGCCCCCAAATAAGGGGAATTTCTGCCTTTTTACCTCAATATAAGGGGAATTTCTGCATTTTTGCTACAAAATATTTGGAATTTCTGCATTTTTGCCCCAAAATAAGGATAATTAGTGCCTTTTTACTATGAAATAAGTGAAATTTCTGCAATTTTGCCCCAAATAAGTGAAATTTCTGCAATTTTGCCCCAAAATAAGGGAAATTTCTGGAATTTTGCCCCAAAATAAGTGGAATTTTTGAGTTTTGCCCCAAAATAAGGAGAATTTCTGTCTTTTTGCCTTAACATATAGAGAATTTCTGCCTTTTTGCCCCACAATTAGGGGAATTTCTGCAATCTTGCTCCAAAATACGGGTAATTTCTGCTTTTTAGCCCAAAAATAAGTGGAATGTATACCTTTGGCCACAAAAAAGGGAAATTTCTTCATTTTTACTCCAAAATAATAGGAATTTCTGCTTTTTTGCCTCTAAAAAAGTGGAATTTCTGTCTTTTTCCCCCAAAACAAAGGGAATTTCTGTCTTTTTTGCCACAAAATAACGAAAATTTCTGACTTATTACAATGAAATAAGTGAAATTTCTGCAATTTTGCCCCAAAATAAGTGAAATTTCTGCAATTTTGCCCCAAAATAAGGGAAATTTCTGGAATTTTGCCGCAAAATAAGTGGAATTTCTGAGTTTTGCCCCAAAATAAGGAGAATTTCTGTCTTTTTCCCTAACATATAGGGAATTTCTGCCTTTTGCCCCACAATTAGGGGAATTTCTGCAATTTTGCTCCAAAATACGGGTAATTTCTGCTTTTTAGCCCAAAAATAAGTGGAATGTATACATTTTGCCACAAAAAAGGGAAATTTCTTCATTTTTACTCCAAAATAAAAGGAATTTCTGCTTTTTTGCCTCTAAAAAAGTGGAATTTCTGTCTTTTTCCCCCAAAACAAAGGGAATTTCTTTGTTTTTTGCCCCAAAATAAGGAAAATTTCTGACTTATTACCCTGAAATAAGTGAAATTTCTGCAATTTTGCCTCAAAATAAGGGAAATTTCTGCCTTTTTGCCCCCAAATAAGGGGAATTTCAGCCTTTTTACCTCAAAATAAGAGAAATTTCTGCATTTTTGCCACAAAATATGGGAGATTTCTGCCTTTTTGCCCCAAAATAAGAAAAATTTCTGCAATTTTGTACCAAAATAAAAGAAATTTCTGCCTTTTTGCACCAAAATAAATAAATTCTGCTTTTTTTTCTGAAATAAGTGAAATTTCTGCAATTTTGCCCCAAAATAAGTGAAATTTCTGCAATTTTGCCCTAAAATAAGGGAAATTTCTGGAATTTTGCACCAAAATAAGTGGAATTTCTGAGTTTTGCCCCAAAATAAGGAGAATTTCTGTCTTTTTGCCCCAACATATAGGGAATTTCTGCCTTTTTGCCCTACAATTAGGGGAATTTCTGCAATTTTGCTCCAAAATACGGGGAATTTCTGCCTTTTTGCCCGAAAATAAGAAGAATGCATACCTTTTTACCATAAAAAAGGGAAATTTCTTTATTTTTGCTCCAAAATAAGGGGAATTTCTGCAATTTTGATACAAAATACGGGGAATTTCTGCTTTTTAGCCCGAAAATAAGCGGAATGTATACCTTTTGCCACAAAAAAAGATAAATTTCTTCATTTTTGCTCCAATAAAGAAGAATTTCTGCTTTTTTGCCTCTAAATAAGTGGAATTTCTGTCTTTTTCCCCCAAAACAAAGGGAATTTCTGTTTTTTGCCCCAAAGTAAGAAAAATTTCTGCTTATTACCCTGAAATAAGTGAAATTTCTGCAATTTTGCCTCAAAATAAGGGAAATTTCTTTCTTTTTGCCCCCAAATAAGGGAAATTTCAGCCTTTTTACCTCAAAATAAGAGGAATTTATGCATTTTTGCCCCAAAATACAGGGCATTTCTGCTTTTTGCCCCCGAATAAGAAAAATTTCTGCAATTTTGTACCAAAATAAAAGAAATTTCTGCCTTTTTGCACCAAAATAAGAAAATTTCTGCTTTTTTTCTGAAATAATTGAAATTTCTGCAATTTTGCCAAAATAAGTGAAATTTCTGCAATTTTGCCCCAAAATAAGTGAAATTTCTGGAATTTTGTCCCAAAATAAGTGGAATTTCTGAGTTTTGCCCCAAAATAAAAAGAATTTCTGTCTTTTTGCCCCAACATATAGCAAATTTCTGCCTTTTTGTCCCACAATTAAGGGAATTTCTGCAATTTTGCTCCAAAATACGGGGAATTTCTGCTTTTTAGCCTGAAAATAAGAAGAATGCATACCTTTTGCCACAAAAAAAGGAAATTTCTTCATTTTTGCTCCAAAATAAGGGGAATTTCTGCTTTTTTGCTTCTAAATAAGTGGAATTTCTGACTTTTTCCCCCAAAACAAAAGGAATTTCTGTCTTTTTTGCCCCAAATAAGGAAAATTTCTGACTTATTACCCTGAAATAAGTGAAATTTCTGCAATTTTGTCCCAGAATAAGGGAAATTTCTGCTTTTTGCCCCCAAATAAGGGGAATTTCTGCATTTTTCCTCAAAATAAGGGGAATTTTTGCAATTTTACCACAAAATATTTGGAATCTCTGCATTTTTGCCCCAAAATGAGGAAAATTTCTGCCTTTTTACCATGAAATAAGTGAAATTTCTGCAATTTTGCCCCAAAATAAGGGAAATTTCTGCAATTTTGCCCCAATGTAAAGGAAATTTCTGCAATTTTGCCACAAAATAAGGGAAATTTCTGGAATTTTGCCCCAAAATAAGTGGAATTTCTGAGTTTTGCCCCAAAATAAAAAGAATTTCTGTCTGTTTGCCCTAACATATAGGGAATTTCTGCATTTTGCCCCACAATTAGGGGAATTTCTGCAATTTTGATCCAAAATACGGGTAATTTCAGCTTTTTAGCCCAAAAATAAGTGGAATGTATACATTTTGCCACAAAAAAGGGAAATTTCTTCATTTTTACTCCAAAATAAAAGAAATTTCTGCTTTTTTGCCTCTAAAAAAGTGGAATTTCTGTCTTTTTCCCCCAAAACAAAGGGAATTTCTGTGTTTTTTGCCCCAAAATAAGGAAAATTTCTGACTTATTACCCTGAAATAAGTGAAATTTATGCAATTTTGCCTCAAAATAAGTGAAATTTCTGCAATTTTGGTCCAAAATAAGGGAAATTTTTGGAATTTTGCCCCAAAGTAAGTGGAATTTCTGAGTTTTGCCCCAAAATAAGGAGATTTCCTGTTTTTTTGCTCTAACTTACAGGGAATTTCTGCCTTTTTTCCCCACAATTAGCGGAATTTTTGCAATTTTGCTCCAAAATACGGGTAATTTCTGCTTTTTAGCCTGAAAATAAGGGGAATGTATACCATTTGCCACAAAAAAGAAATTTCTTCATTTTTACTCCAAAATAAAAGGAATTTCTGCTTTTTTGCCCCAAAATAAGAAAAATTTCTGACTGACTACTCTGAAATAAGTGAAATTTCTGCAATTTTGCCCCAAAATAAGAAAAATTTCTGCCTTTTTGCCTCCAAATAAGGGGAATTTCAGCCTTTTTACCTCAAAATAAGAGGAATTTCTGCATTTTTGCCCCAAAATATGGGAGATTTCTGCCTTTTTACCCCAAAATAAGAAAAATTTCTGCAATTTTGTACCAAAATAAAAGAAATTTCCGCCTTTTTGCACCAAAATAAGAAAATTTCTGCTTTTTTTTCTGAAATAAGTGAAATTTCTGCAATTTTGCCCCAAAATAACAGAAATTTCTGCAATTTTGCTCCCAAATAAAGGAAATTTCTGGAATTTTGCCTTAAAATAAGTGGAATTTCTGAGTTTTGCCCCAAAATAAGGAGAATTTCTGTCTTTTTGCCCCAACATATAGGGAATTTCTGCCTTTTCACCCCACAATTAGGGGAATTTCTGCAATTTTGCTCCAAAATACGGGGAATTTCTGCCTTTTTGCCCGAAAATAAGAAGAATGCATAACTTTTTGCCATAAAAAAGGGAAAGTTCTTCATTTTTGCTCCAAAATAAGGGGAATTTCAGCTTTTTTGCCTCTAAATAAGTGGAATTTCTGTCTTTTTCCCCCAAAACAAAGGGAATTTCTGTTTTTTTGCTCCAAAATAAGGAAAATTTCTGACTTATTACCCTGAAATAAGTGAAATTTCTGCAATTTTGCCCCAAAATAAGTGAAATTTCTGCAATTTTGCCCCAAAATAAGGGAAATTTCTGGAATTTTGCCCCAAAATAAGTGGAATTTCTGAGTTTTGCCCCAAAATTAGGAGAATTTCTGTTTTTTGCCCCAACATATAGGCAATTTCTGCCTTTTTGCCCCACAATTAGGGGAATTTCTGCAATTTTGCTCCAAAATACGGGGAATTTCTGCTTTTTAGCCTGAAAATAAGGGGAATGTATACTTTTTGCCACAAAAAAAAAAGAAATTTCTTCATTTTTACTCCAAAATAAAATGAATTTTTGCTTTTTTGCCGCTAAAAAAGTGGAATTTCTGCCTTTTTCCCTCAAAACAAAAAGAATTTCTGTCTTTTTTGCCCCAAAATAAAGAAAATTTCTGACTTATTACACTGAAATAAGTGAAATTTCTGCAATTTTCCCTCAAAATAAGGGAAATTTCTGCCTTTTTGCCCCCAAATAATGGGAATTTCAGCCTTTTTACCTCAAAATAAGAGAAATTTCTTCATTTTTGCCCCAAAATATGGGAGATTTCTGCCTTTTTGCCCCAAAATAAGAAAAATTTCTGCAATTTTGTACCAAAATAAAAGAAATTTCCGGCTTTTTGCACCAAAATAAGAAAATTTCTTTTTTTTTCTGAAATAAGTGAAATTTCTGCAATTTTGCCCCAAAATAAGTGAAATTTCTGCAATTTTGCCCCAAAATAAGGGAAATTTCTGGAATTTTGCCCCAATATCAGTGGAATTTCTGAGTTTTGACCCAAAATAAGGAGAATTTGTTTCTTTTTGCCCCTACATATAGGGAATTTCTGCCTTTTTGCCCCACAATTAGGGGAATTTCTGCAATTTTGCTCCAAAATACTGGGAATTTCTGCCTTTTTGCCCGAAAATAAGAAGAATGCATACCTTTTTGCCATAAAAAAAGGAAATTTCTTCATTTTTGCTCCAAAATAAGAGGAATTTCTGCTTTTTTGCCTCTAAATAAGTGGAATTTCTATCTTTTTCACCAAAAAACAAAGGAAATTTCTGTTTTTTGGCCCCAAAATAAGGAAAATTTCTGACTTATTACCCTGAAATAAGTGAAATTTCTGCAATTTTGCCCCAAAATAAGTGAACTTTCTGCAATTTTGCCCCAAAATAAGGGAAATTTCTGTTTTTTGCCCCCAAATAAGGGGAATTTCTGCCTTTTTACCTCAATATAAGGGGAATTTCTGCATTTTTGCTACAAAATATTTGGAATTTCTGCATTTTTGCCCCAAAATAAGGATAATTTCTGCCTTTTTACTATGAAATAAGTGAAATTTCTGCAATTTTGCCCCAAATAAGTGAAATTTCTGCAATTTTGCCCCAAAATAAGGGAAATTTCTGGAATTTTGCCCCAAAATAAGTGGAATTTCTGAGTTTTGCCCCAAAATAAGGAGAATTTCTGTCTTTTTGCCTTAACATATAGAGAATTTCTGCATTTTTGCCCCACAATTAGGGGAATTTCTGCAATCTTGCTCCAAAATACGGGTAATTTCTGCTTTTTAGCCCAAAAATAAGTGGAATGTATATCTTTGGCCACAAAAAAGAGAAATTTCTTCATTTTTACTCCAAAATAATAGGAATTTCTGCTTTTTTGCCTCTAAAAAAGTGGAATTTCTGTCTTTTTCCCCCAAAACAAAGGGAATTTCTGTCTTTTTTGCCACAAAATAATGAAAATTTCTGACTTATTACAATGAAATAAGTGAAATTTCTGCAATTTTGCCCCAAAATAAGTGAAATTTCTGCAATTTTGCCCCAAAATAAGGGAAATTTCTGGAATTTTGCCGCAAAATAAGTGGAATTTCTGAGTTTTGCCCCAAAATAAGGAGAATTTCTGTCTTTTTCCCCAACATATAGGGAATTTCTGCCTTTTGCCCCACAATTAGTGGAATTTCTGCAATTTTGCTCCAAAATACGGGTAATTTCTGCTTTTTAGCCCAAAAATAAGTGGAATGTATACATTTTGCCACAAAAAAGGGAAATTTCTTCATTTTTACTCCAAAATAAAAGGAATTTCTGCTTTTTTGCCTCTAAAAAAGTGGAATTTCTGTCTTTTTTCCCCAAAACAAAGGGAATTTCTGTGTTTTTTGCCCCAAAATAAGGAAAATTTCTGACTTATTACCCTGAAATAAGTGAAATTTATGCAATTTTGCACCAAAATAAGGGAAATTTCTGCCTTTTTGCCCCCAAATAAGGGGAATTTCAGCCTTTTTACCTCAAAATAAGAGAAATTTCTGCATTTTTGCACAAAATATGGGAGATTTCTGCCTTTTTGCCCCAAAATAAGAAAAATTTCTGCAACTTTGTACCAAAATAAAAGAAATTTCTGCCTTTTTGCACCAAAATAAATAAATTCTGCTTTTTTTTCTGAAATAAGTGAAATTTCTGCAATTTTGCCCCAAAATAAGTGAAATTTCTGCAATTTTGCCCTAAAATAAGGGAAATTTCTGGAATTTTGCCCCAAAATAAGTGGAATTTCTGAGTTTTGACCCAAAATAAGGAGAATTTCTGTCTTTTTGCCCCAACATATAGGGAATTTCTGCCTTTTTGCCCCACAATTAGGGGAATTTCTGCAATTTTGCTCCAAAATACGGGGAATTTCTGCCTTTTTGCCCGAAAATAATAAGAATGCATACCTTTTTGCCATAAAAAAGGGAAATTTCTTTATTTTTGCTCCAAAATAAGGGGAATTTCTGCAATTTTGATACAAAATACGGGGAATTTCTGCTTTTTAGCCCGAAAATAAGCGGAATGTATACCTTTTGCCACAAAAAAAGATAAATTTCTTCATTTTTGCTCCAATAATGAAGAATTTCTGCTTTTTGCCTCTAAATAAGTGGAATTTCTGTCTTTTTCCCCCAAAACAAAGGGAATTTCTGTCCTTTTGGCCCCAAAATAAGGAAAATTTCTGACTTATTACACTGAAATAAGTGAAATTTCTGCAATTTTGCCTCAAAATAAGGGAAATTTCTGTCTTTTTGCCCCCAAATAAGGGAAATTTCAGCCTTTTTACCTCAAAATAAGAGGAATTTATGCATTTTTGCCCCAAAATACAGGGGATTTCTGCTTTTTGCCCCCAAATAAGAAAAATTTCTGCAATTTTGTACCAAAATAAAAGAAATTTCTGCCTTTTTGCACCAAAATAAGAAAATTTCTGCTTTTTTTCTGAAATAATTGAAATTTCTGCAATTTTGCCAAAATAAGTGAAATTTCTGCAATTTTGCCCCAAAATAAGTGAAATTTCTGGAATTTTGTCCCAAAATAAGTGGAATTTCTGAGTTTTGCCCCAAAATAAAAAGAATTTCTGTCTTTTTGCCCCAACATATAGCAAATTTCTGCCTTTTTGTCCCACAATTAGGGGAATTTCTGCAATTTTGCTCCAAAATACGGGGAATTTCTGATTTTTAGCCTGAAAATAAGAAGAATGCATACCTTTTGCCACAAAAAAAGGAAATTTCTTCATTTTTGCTCCAAAATAAGGGGAATTTCTGCTTTTTTGCTTCTAAATAAGTGGAATTTCTGACTTTTTCCCCCAAAACAAAAGGAATTTCTGTCTTTTTTGCCCCAAATAAGGAAAATTTCTGACTTATTACCCTGAAATAAGTGAAATTTTTGCAATTTTGTCCGAGAATAAGGGAAATTTCTGCTTTTTGCCCCCAAATAAGGGGAATTTCTGCCTTTTTACCTCAAAATAAGGGGAATTTTTGCAATTTTACCACAAAATATTTGGAATCTCTGCATTTTTGCCCCAAAATGAGGAAAATTTCTGCCTTTTTACCATGAAATAAGTGAAATTTCTGCAATTTTGCCCCAAAATAAGTGAAATTTCGGCAATTTTGCCACAAAATAAGGGAAATTTCTGGAATTTTGCCCCAAAATAAGTGGAATTTCTGAGTTTTGCCCCAAAATAAGGAGAATTTCTGTCTGTTTGCCCTAACATATAGGGAATTTCTGCATTTTGCCCCACAATTAGGGGAATTTCTGCAATTTTGCTCCAAAATACGGGGAATTTCAGCTTTTTAGCCCAAAAATAAGTGGAATGTATACATTTTGCCACAAAAAAGGGAAATTTCTTCATTTTTACTCCAAAATAAAAGGAATTTCTGCTTTTTTGCCTCTAAAAAAGTGGAATTTCTGTCTTTTTCCCACAAAACAAAGGGAATTTCTGTGTTTTTTGCCCCAAAATAAGGAAAATTTCTGACTTATTACCCTGAAATAAGTGAAATTTATGCAATTTTGCCTCAAAATAAGTGAAATTTCTGCAATTTTGGCCCAAAATAAGGGAAATTTTTGAAATTTTGCCCCAAAGTAAGTGGAATTTCTGAGTTTTGCCCCAAAATAAGGAGATTTCCTGTTTTTTTGCTCTAACTTACAGGGAATTTCTGCCTTTTTTCCCCACAATTAGCGGAATTTATGCAATTTTGCTCCAAAATACGGGTAATTTCTGCTTTTTAGCCTGAAAATAAGGGGAATGTATACCATTTGCCACAAAAAAGAAATTTCTTCATTTTTACTCCAAAATAAAAGGAATTTCTGCTTTTTTGCCCCAAAATAAGAAAAATTTCTGACTGACGACTCTGAAATAAGTGAAATTTCTGCAATTTTGCCCCAAAATAAGAAAAATTTCTGCCTTTTTGCCTCCAAATAAGGGGAATTTCAGCCTTTTTACCTCAAAATAAGAGGAATTTCTGCATTTTTGCCCCAAAATATGGGAGATTTCTGCCTTTTTGCCCCAAAATAAGAAAAATTTCTGCAATTTTGTACCAAAATAAAAGAAATTTCCGCCTTTTTGCACCAAAATAAGAAAATTTCTGCTTTTTTTTCTGAAATAAGTGAAATTTCTGCAATTTTGCCCCAAAATAACAGAAATTTCTGCAATTTTGCTCCCAAATAAAGGAAATTTCTGGAATTTTGCCTTAAAATAAGTGGAATTTCTGAGTTTTGCCCCAAAATAAGGAGAATTTCTGTCTTTTTGCCCTAACATATAAAGAATTTCTGCCTTTTCGCCCCACAATTAGGGGAATTTCTGCAATTTTGCTCCAAAATACGGGGAATTTCTGCCTTTTTGCCCGAAAATAAGAAGAATGCATACCTTTTTGTCATAAAAAAGGGAAAGTTCTTCATTTTTGCTCCAAAATAAGGGGAATTTCAGCTTTTTTGCCTCTAAATAAGTGGAATTTCTGTCTTTTTCCCCCAAAACAAAGGGAATTTCTGTTTTTTTGCTCCAAAATAAGGAAAATTTCTGACTTATTACCCTGAAATAAGTGAAATTTCTGCAATTTTGCCCCAAAATAAGTGAAATTTCTGCAATTTTGCCCCAAAATAAGGGAAATTTCTGGAATTTTGCCCCAAAATAAGTGGAATTTCTGAGTTTTGCCCCAAAATTAGGAGAATTTCTGTCTTTTTGCCCCAACATATAGGCAATTTCTGCCTTTTTGCCCCACAATTAGGGGAATTTCTGCAATTTTGCTCCAAAATACGGGGAATTTCTGCTTTTTAGCCTGAAAATAAGGGGAATGTATACTTTTTGCCACAAAAAAAAGAAATTTCTTCATTTTTACTCCAAAATAAAATGAATTTTTGCTTTTTTGCCGCTAAAAAAGTGGAATTTCTGCCTTTTTCCCTCAAAACAAAAAGAATTTCTGTCTTTTTTGCCCCAAAATAAAGAAAATTTCTGACTTATTACACTGAAATAAGTGAAATTTCTGCAATTTTGCCTCAAAATAAGGGAAATTTCTGCCTTTTTGCCCCCAAATAATGGGAATTTCAGCCTTTTTACCTCAAAATAAGAGAAATTTCTTCATTTTTGCCCCAAAATATGGGAGATTTCTGCCTTTTTGCCCCAAAATAAGAAAAATTTCTGCAATTTTGTACCAAAATAAAAGAAATTTCCGCCTTTTTGCACCAAAATAAGAAAATTTCTGCTTTTTTTTCTGAAATAAGTGAAATTTCTGCAATTTTGCCCCAAAATAAGTGAAATTTCTACAATTTTGCCCCAAAATAATTGAAATTTCTGGAATTTTGCCCCAATATCAGTGGAATTTCTGAGTTTTGACCCAAAATAAGGAGAATTTGTTTCTTTTTGCCCCAACATATAGGGAATTTCTGCCTTTTTGCCCCACAATTAGGGGAATTTCTGCAATTTTGCTCCAAAAAACTGGGAATTTCTGCCTTTTTGCCCGAAAATAAGAAGAATGCATACCTTTTTGCCATAAAAAAAGGAAATTTCTTCATTTTTGCTCCAAAATAAGAGGAATTTCTGCTTTTTTGCCTCTAAATAAGTGGAATTTCTATCTTTTTCACCCCAAAACAAAGGAAATTTCTGTCTTTTTGGCCCCAAAATAAGGAAAATTTCTGACTTATTACCCTGAAATAAGTGAAATTTCTGCAATTTTGCACCAAAATAAGTGAAATTTCTGCAATTTTGCCCCAAAATAAGAGAAATTTCTGGAATTTTGCCCCAAAATAAGTGGAATTTCTGAGTTTAGCCCCAAAATAAAAAGAATTTCTGTCTTTTTGCCCTAACATATCGGAAATTTCTGCCTTTTTGCCCCACAATTAGGGGAATTTCTGCAATTTTGCTCCAAAATACGGGGAATTTCTGCTTTTTAGCCTGAAAATAAGGGGAATGTATATCTTTTGCCACAAAAAAAAAAGAAATTTCTTCATTTTTACTCCAAAATAAAATGAATTTCTGCTTTTTTGCCGCTAAAAAAGTGGAATTTCTGTCTTTTTCCCCCAAAACAAAGGGAATTTCTGTTATTTTTGCCCCAAAATAAGGAAAATTTCTGACTTATTACACTGAAATAAGTGAAATTTCTGCAATTTTGCCTCAAAATAAGGGAAATTTCTGCCTTTTTCCCCCAAATAAGGGAAATTTCTACCTTTTTACCTCAAAATAAGAGGAATTTCTGCATTTTTTCCCCAAAATATGGGAGATTTGTGCCTTTTTGCCCCAAAAAAGAAAAATTTCTGCAATTGTGTACCAAAATAGAAATTTCTGCCTTTTTGCACCAAAATAGGAAAATTTCTGAATTTTTTTCTGAAATAAGTGAAATTTCTGCAATTTTGCCCCAAAATAAGTGAAATTTCTGCAATTTTGCCCCAGAATAAGGGAAATTTCTGTTTTTTACCCCTAAATAAGGGAAATTTCTGGCTTTTTACCTTAAAATAAAAGGAATTTCTGCATTTTTGCCACAAAATATTTGGAATTTCTGCAATTTTGCCCCAAAATAAGTGAAATTACTGCAATTTTGCCCCAAAATAAGTGAAATTTCTGCAATTTTGCCCCAAAATAAGGGAAATTTCTAAAATTTTGCCGCAAAATATGTGGATTTTCTGAGTTTTGCCCCAAAATAAGGAGAATTTCTGTCTTTTTGCCCAAACATATAGGGAATTTCTGCCTCTTTGCCCCACAATTAGGGGATTTTCTGCAATTTTGCTCCAAAATACCAGTAATATCTGCTTTTTAGCCCAAAAATAAGTGGAATGTATACCTTTTGCCACAAAAAAAGAAATTTCTTCATTTTTACTCCAAAATAAAAGGAATTTCTGCTTTTTTGCCTCTAAAAAAGTGGAATTTCTGTCTTTTTCCCCCAAAACAAAGGGAATTTCTGTCTTTTTTGCCACAAAATAACGAAAATTTCTGACTTATTACAATGAAATAAGTGAAATTTCTGCAATTTTGCCCCAAAATAAGTGAAATTTCTGCAATTTTGCCCCAAAATAAGGGAAATTTCTGGAATTTTGCCGCAAAATAAGTGGAATTTCTGAGTTTTGCCCCAAAATAAGGAGAATTTCTGTCTTTTTCCCTAACATATAGGGAATTTCTGCCTTTTGCCCCACAATTAGGGGAATTTCTGCAATTTTGCTCCAAAATACGGGTAATTTCTGCTTTTTAGCCCAAAAATAAGTGGAATGTATACATTTTGCCACAAAAAAGGGAAATTTCTTCATTTTTACTCCAAAATAAAAGGAATTTCTGCTTTTTTGCCTCTAAAAAAGTGGAATTTCTGTCTTTTTCCCCCAAAACAAAGG
This sequence comes from Micromys minutus, assembly GCF_963924665.1. Lineage (NCBI taxonomy): Eukaryota > Metazoa > Chordata > Mammalia > Rodentia > Muridae > Micromys > Micromys minutus. Next base: position 411,528 of record NW_027667487.1, read on the forward strand.
GAATTTCTTTGTTTTTTGCCCCAAAATAAGGAAAATTTCTGACTTATTACCCTGAAATAAGTGAAATTTCTGCAATTTTGCCTCAAAATAAGGGAAATTTCTGCCTTTTTGCCCCCAAATAAGGGGAATTTCAGCCTTTTTACCTCAAAATAAGAGAAATTTCTGCATTTTTGCCACAAAATATGGGAGATTTCTGCCTTTTTGCCCCAAAATAAGAAAAATTTCTGCAATTTTGTACCAAAATAAAAGAAATTTCTGCCTTTTTGCACCAAAATAAATAAATTCTGCTTTTTTTTCTGAAATAAGTGAAATTTCTGCAATTTTGCCCCAAAATAAGTGAAATTTCTGCAATTTTGCCCTAAAATAAGGGAAATTTCTGGAATTTTGCACCAAAATAAGTGGAATTTCTGAGTTTTGCCCCAAAATAAGGAGAATTTCTGTCTTTTTGCCCCAACATATAGGGAATTTCTGCCTTTTTGCCCTACAATTAGGGGAATTTCTGCAATTTTGCTCCAAAATACGGGGAATTTCTGCCTTTTTGCCCGAAAATAAGAAGAATGCATACCTTTTTACCATAAAAAAGGGAAATTTCTTTATTTTTGCTCCAAAATAAGGGGAATTTCTGCAATTTTGATACAAAATACGGGGAATTTCTGCTTTTTAGCCCGAAAATAAGCGGAATGTATACCTTTTGCCACAAAAAAAGATAAATTTCTTCATTTTTGCTCCAATAAAGAAGAATTTCTGCTTTTTTGCCTCTAAATAAGTGGAATTTCTGTCTTTTTCCCCCAAAACAAAGGGAATTTCTGTTTTTTGCCCCAAAGTAAGAAAAATTTCTGCTTATTACCCTGAAATAAGTGAAATTTCTGCAATTTTGCCTCAAAATAAGGGAAATTTCTTTCTTTTTGCCCCCAAATAAGGGAAATTTCAGCCTTTTTACCTCAAAATAAGAGGAATTTATGCATTTTTGCCCCAAAATACAGGGCATTTCTGCTTTTTGCCCCCGAATAAGAAAAATTTCTGCAATTTTGTACCAAAATAAAAGAAATTTCTGCCTTTTTGCACCAAAATAAGAAAATTTCTGCTTTTTTTCTGAAATAATTGAAATTTCTGCAATTTTGCCAAAATAAGTGAAATTTCTGCAATTTTGCCCCAAAATAAGTGAAATTTCTGGAATTTTGTCCCAAAATAAGTGGAATTTCTGAGTTTTGCCCCAAAATAAAAAGAATTTCTGTCTTTTTGCCCCAACATATAGCAAATTTCTGCCTTTTTGTCACACAATTAGGGGAATTTCTGCAATTTTGCTCCAAAATACGGGGAATTTCTGCTTTTTAGCCTGAAAATAAGAAGAATGCATACCTTTTGCCACAAAAAAAGGAAATTTCTTCATTTTTGCTCCAAAATAAGGGGAATTTCTGCTTTTTTGCTTCTAAATAAGTGGAATTTCTGACTTTTTCCCCCAAAACAAAAGGAATTTCTGTCTTTTTTGCCCCAAATAAGGAAAATTTCTGACTTATTACCCTGAAATAAGTGAAATTTCTGCAATTTTGTCCCAGAATAAGGGAAATTTCTGCTTTTTGCCCCCAAATAAGGGGAATTTCTGCATTTTTCCTCAAAATAAGGGGAATTTTTGCAATTTTACCACAAAATATTTGGAATCTCTGCATTTTTGCCCCAAAATGAGGAAAATTTCTGCCTTTTTACCATGAAATAAGTGAAATTTCTGCAATTTTGCCCCAAAATAAGGGAAATTTCTGCAATTTTGCCCCAATGTAAAGGAAATTTCTGCAATTTTGCCACAAAATAAGGGAAATTTCTGGAATTTTGCCCCAAAATAAGTGGAATTTCTGAGTTTTGCCCCAAAATAAAAAGAATTTCTGTCTGTTTGCCCTAACATATAGGGAATTTCTGCATTTTGCCCCACAATTAGGGGAATTTCTGCAATTTTGATCCAAAATACGGGTAATTTCAGCTTTTTAGCCCAAAAATAAGTGGAATGTATACATTTTGCCACAAAAAAGGGAAATTTCTTCATTTTTACTCCAAAATAAAAGAAATTTCTGCTTTTTTGCCTCTAAAAAAGTGGAATTTCTGTCTTTTTCCCCCAAAACAAAGGGAATTTCTGTGTTTTTTGCCCCAAAATAAGGAAAATTTCTGACTTATTACCCTGAAATAAGTGAAATTTATGCAATTTTGCCTCAAAATAAGTGAAATTTCTGCAATTTTGGTCCAAAATAAGGGAAATTTTTGGAATTTTGCCCCAAAGTAAGTGGAATTTCTGAGTTTTGCCCCAAAATAAGGAGATTTCCTGTTTTTTTGCTCTAACTTACAGGGAATTTCTGCCTTTTTTCCCCACAATTAGCGGAATTTTTGCAATTTTGCTCCAAAATACGGGTAATTTCTGCTTTTTAGCCTGAAAATAAGGGGAATGTATACCATTTGCCACAAAAAAGAAATTTCTTCATTTTTACTCCAAAATAAAAGGAATTTCTGCTTTTTTGCCCCAAAATAAGAAAAATTTCTGACTGACTACTCTGAAATAAGTGAAATTTCTGCAATTTTGCCCCAAAATAAGAAAAATTTCTGCCTTTTTGCCTCCAAATAAGGGGAATTTCAGCCTTTTTACCTCAAAATAAGAGGAATTTCTGCATTTTTGCCCCAAAATATGGGAGATTTCTGCCTTTTTACCCCAAAATAAGAAAAATTTCTGCAATTTTGTACCAAAATAAAAGAAATTTCCGCCTTTTTGCACCAAAATAAGAAAATTTCTGCTTTTTTTTCTGAAATAAGTGAAATTTCTGCAATTTTGCCCCAAAATAACAGAAATTTCTGCAATTTTGCTCCCAAATAAAGGAAATTTCTGGAATTTTGCCTTAAAATAAGTGGAATTTCTGAGTTTTGCCCCAAAATAAGGAGAATTTCTGTCTTTTTGCCCCAACATATAGGGAATTTCTGCCTTTTCACCCCACAATTAGGGGAATTTCTGCAATTTTGCTCCAAAATACGGGGAATTTCTGCCTTTTTGCCCGAAAATAAGAAGAATGCATAACTTTTTGCCATAAAAAAGGGAAAGTTCTTCATTTTTGCTCCAAAATAAGGGGAATTTCAGCTTTTTTGCCTCTAAATAAGTGGAATTTCTGTCTTTTTCCCCCAAAACAAAGGGAATTTCTGTTTTTTTGCTCCAAAATAAGGAAAATTTCTGACTTATTACCCTGAAATAAGTGAAATTTCTGCAATTTTGCCCCAAAATAAGTGAAATTTCTGCAATTTTGCCCCAAAATAAGGGAAATTTCTGGAATTTTGCCCCAAAATAAGTGGAATTTCTGAGTTTTGCCCCAAAATTAGGAGAATTTCTGTTTTTTGCCCCAACATATAGGCAATTTCTGCCTTTTTGCCCCACAATTAGGGGAATTTCTGCAATTTTGCTCCAAAATACGGGGAATTTCTGCTTTTTAGCCTGAAAATAAGGGGAATGTATACTTTTTGCCACAAAAAAAAAAGAAATTTCTTCATTTTTACTCCAAAATAAAATGAATTTTTGCTTTTTTGCCGCTAAAAAAGTGGAATTTCTGCCTTTTTCCCTCAAAACAAAAAGAATTTCTGTCTTTTTTGCCCCAAAATAAAGAAAATTTCTGACTTATTACACTGAAATAAGTGAAATTTCTGCAATTTTCCCTCAAAATAAGGGAAATTTCTGCCTTTTTGCCCCCAAATAATGGGAATTTCAGCCTTTTTACCTCAAAATAAGAGAAATTTCTTCATTTTTGCCCCAAAATATGGGAGATTTCTGCCTTTTTGCCCCAAAATAAGAAAAATTTCTGCAATTTTGTACCAAAATAAAAGAAATTTCCGGCTTTTTGCACCAAAATAAGAAAATTTCTTTTTTTTTCTGAAATAAGTGAAATTTCTGCAATTTTGCCCCAAAATAAGTGAAATTTCTGCAATTTTGCCCCAAAATAAGGGAAATTTCTGGAATTTTGCCCCAATATCAGTGGAATTTCTGAGTTTTGACCCAAAATAAGGAGAATTTGTTTCTTTTTGCCCCTACATATAGGGAATTTCTGCCTTTTTGCCCCACAATTAGGGGAATTTCTGCAATTTTGCTCCAAAATACTGGGAATTTCTGCCTTTTTGCCCGAAAATAAGAAGAATGCATACCTTTTTGCCATAAAAAAAGGAAATTTCTTCATTTTTGCTCCAAAATAAGAGGAATTTCTGCTTTTTTGCCTCTAAATAAGTGGAATTTCTATCTTTTTCACCAAAAAACAAAGGAAATTTCTGTTTTTTGGCCCCAAAATAAGGAAAATTTCTGACTTATTACCCTGAAATAAGTGAAATTTCTGCAACTTTGCCCCAAAATAAGTGAACTTTCTGCAATTTTGCCCCAAAATAAGGGAAATTTCTGTTTTTTGCCCCCAAATAAGGGGAATTTCTGCCTTTTTACCTCAATATAAGGGGAATTTCTGCATTTTTGCTACAAAATATTTGGAATTTCTGCATTTTTGCCCCAAAATAAGGATAATTTCTGCCTTTTTACTATGAAATAAGTGAAATTTCTGCAATTTTGCCCCAAATAAGTGAAATTTCTGCAATTTTGCCCCAAAATAAGGGAAATTTCTGGAATTTTGCCCCAAAATAAGTGGAATTTCTGAGTTTTGCCCCAAAATAAGGAGAATTTCTGTCTTTTTGCCTTAACATATAGAGAATTTCTGCATTTTTGCCCCACAATTAGGGGAATTTCTGCAATCTTGCTCCAAAATACGGGTAATTTCTGCTTTTTAGCCCAAAAATAAGTGGAATGTATATCTTTGGCCACAAAAAAGAGAAATTTCTTCATTTTTACTCCAAAATAATAGGAATTTCTGCTTTTTTGCCTCTAAAAAAGTGGAATTTCTGTCTTTTTCCCCCAAAACAAAGGGAATTTCTGTCTTTTTTGCCACAAAATAATGAAAATTTCTGACTTATTACAATGAAATAAGTGAAATTTCTGCAATTTTGCCCCAAAATAAGTGAAATTTCTGCAATTTTGCCCCAAAATAAGGGAAATTTCTGGAATTTTGCCGCAAAATAAGTGGAATTTCTGAGTTTTGCCCCAAAATAAGGAGAATTTCTGTCTTTTTCCCCAACATATAGGGAATTTCTGCCTTTTGCCCCACAATTAGTGGAATTTCTGCAATTTTGCTCCAAAATACGGGTAATTTCTGCTTTTTAGCCCAAAAATAAGTGGAATGTATACATTTTGCCACAAAAAAGGGAAATTTCTTCATTTTTACTCCAAAATAAAAGGAATTTCTGCTTTTTTGCCTCTAAAAAAGTGGAATTTCTGTCTTTTTTCCCCAAAACAAAGGGAATTTCTGTGTTTTTTGCCCCAAAATAAGGAAAATTTCTGACTTATTACCCTGAAATAAGTGAAATTTATGCAATTTTGCACCAAAATAAGGGAAATTTCTGCCTTTTTGCCCCCAAATAAGGGGAATTTCAGCCTTTTTACCTCAAAATAAGAGAAATTTCTGCATTTTTGCACAAAATATGGGAGATTTCTGCCTTTTTGCCCCAAAATAAGAAAAATTTCTGCAACTTTGTACCAAAATAAAAGAAATTTCTGCCTTTTTGCACCAAAATAAATAAATTCTGCTTTTTTTTCTGAAATAAGTGAAATTTCTGCAATTTTGCCCCAAAATAAGTGAAATTTCTGCAATTTTGCCCTAAAATAAGGGAAATTTCTGGAATTTTGCCCCAAAATAAGTGGAATTTCTGAGTTTTGACCCAAAATAAGGAGAATTTCTGTCTTTTTGCCCCAACATATAGGGAATTTCTGCATTTTTGCCCCACAATTAGGGGAATTTCTGCAATTTTGCTCCAAAATACGGGGAATTTCTGCCTTTTTGCCCGAAAATAATAAGAATGCATACCTTTTTGCCATAAAAAAGGGAAATTTCTTTATTTTTGCTCCAAAATAAGGGGAATTTCTGCAATTTTGATACAAAATACGGGGAATTTCTGCTTTTTAGCCCGAAAATAAGCGGAATGTATACCTTTTGCCACAAAAAAAGATAAATTTCTTCATTTTTGCTCCAATAATGAAGAATTTCTGCTTTTTGCCTCTAAATAAGTGGAATTTCTGTCTTTTTCCCCCAAAACAAAGGGAATTTCTGTCCTTTTGGCCCCAAAATAAGGAAAATTTCTGACTTATTACACTGAAATAAGTGAAATTTCTGCAATTTTGCCTCAAAATAAGGGAAATTTCTGTCTTTTTGCCCCCAAATAAGGGAAATTTCAGCCTTTTTACCTCAAAATAAGAGGAATTTATGCATTTTTGCCCCAAAATACAGGGGATTTCTGCTTTTTGCCCCCAAATAAGAAAAATTTCTGCAATTTTGTACCAAAATAAAAGAAATTTCTGCCTTTTTGCACCAAAATAAGAAAATTTCTGCTTTTTTTCTGAAATAATTGAAATTTCTGCAATTTTGCCAAAATAAGTGAAATTTCTGCAATTTTGCCCCAAAATAAGTGAAATTTCTGGAATTTTGTCCCAAAATAAGTGGAATTTCTGAGTTTTGCCCCAAAATAAAAAGAATTTCTGTCTTTTTGCCCCAACATATAGCAAATTTCTGCCTTTTTGTCCCACAATTAGGGGAATTTCTGCAATTTTGCTCCAAAATACGGGGAATTTCTGATTTTTAGCCTGAAAATAAGAAGAATGCATACCTTTTGCCACAAAAAAAGGAAATTTCTTCATTTTTGCTCCAAAATAAGGGGAATTTCTGCTTTTTTGCTTCTAAATAAGTGGAATTTCTGACTTTTTCCCCCAAAACAAAAGGAATTTCTGTCTTTTTTGCCCCAAATAAGGAAAATTTCTGACTTATTACCCTGAAATAAGTGAAATTTTTGCAATTTTGTCCGAGAATAAGGGAAATTTCTGCTTTTTGCCCCCAAATAAGGGGAATTTCTGCCTTTTTACCTCAAAATAAGGGGAATTTTTGCAATTTTACCACAAAATATTTGGAATCTCTGCATTTTTGCCCCAAAATGAGGAAAATTTCTGCCTTTTTACCATGAAATAAGTGAAATTTCTGCAATTTTGCCCCAAAATAAGTGAAATTTCGGCAATTTTGCCACAAAATAAGGGAAATTTCTGGAATTTTGCCCCAAAATAAGTGGAATTTCTGAGTTTTGCCCCAAAATAAGGAGAATTTCTGTCTGTTTGCCCTAACATATAGGGAATTTCTGCATTTTGCCCCACAATTAGGGGAATTTCTGCAATTTTGCTCCAAAATACGGGGAATTTCAGCTTTTTAGCCCAAAAATAAGTGGAATGTATACATTTTGCCACAAAAAAGGGAAATTTCTTCATTTTTACTCCAAAATAAAAGGAATTTCTGCTTTTTTGCCTCTAAAAAAGTGGAATTTCTGTCTTTTTCCCACAAAACAAAGGGAATTTCTGTGTTTTTTGCCCCAAAATAAGGAAAATTTCTGACTTATTACCCTGAAATAAGTGAAATTTATGCAATTTTGCCTCAAAATAAGTGAAATTTCTGCAATTTTGGCCCAAAATAAGGGAAATTTTTGAAATTTTGCCCCAAAGTAAGTGGAATTTCTGAGTTTTGCCCCAAAATAAGGAGATTTCCTGTTTTTTTGCTCTAACTTACAGGGAATTTCTGCCTTTTTTCCCCACAATTAGTGGAATTTATGCAATTTTGCTCCAAAATACGGGTAATTTCTGCTTTTTAGCCTGAAAATAAGGGGAATGTATACCATTTGCCACAAAAAAGAAATTTCTTCATTTTTACTCCAAAATAAAAGGAATTTCTGCTTTTTTGCCCCAAAATAAGAAAAATTTCTGACTGACGACTCTGAAATAAGTGAAATTTCTGCAATTTTGCCCCAAAATAAGAAAAATTTCTGCCTTTTTGCCTCCAAATAAGGGGAATTTCAGCCTTTTTACCTCAAAATAAGAGGAATTTCTGCATTTTTGCCCCAAAATATGGGAGATTTCTGCCTTTTTGCCCCAAAATAAGAAAAATTTCTGCAATTTTGTACCAAAATAAAAGAAATTTCCGCCTTTTTGCACCAAAATAAGAAAATTTCTGCTTTTTTTTCTGAAATAAGTGAAATTTCTGCAATTTTGCCCCAAAATAACAGAAATTTCTGCAATTTTGCTCCCAAATAAAGGAAATTTCTGGAATTTTGCCTTAAAATAAGTGGAATTTCTGAGTTTTGCCCCAAAATAAGGAGAATTTCTGTCTTTTTGCCCTAACATATAAAGAATTTCTGCCTTTTCGCCCCACAATTAGGGGAATTTCTGCAATTTTGCTCCAAAATACGGGGAATTTCTGCCTTTTTGCCCGAAAATAAGAAGAATGCATACCTTTTTGTCATAAAAAAGGGAAAGTTCTTCATTTTTGCTCCAAAATAAGGGGAATTTCAGCTTTTTTGCCTCTAAATAAGTGGAATTTCTGTCTTTTTCCCCCAAAACAAAGGGAATTTCTGTTTTTTTGCTCCAAAATAAGGAAAATTTCTGACTTATTACCCTGAAATAAGTGAAATTTCTGCAATTTTGCCCCAAAATAAGTGAAATTTCTGCAATTTTGCCCCAAAATAAGGGAAATTTCTGGAATTTTGCCCCAAAATAAGTGGAATTTCTGAGTTTTGCCCCAAAATTAGGAGAATTTCTGTCTTTTTGCCCCAACATATAGGCAATTTCTGCCTTTTTGCCCCACAATTAGGGGAATTTCTGCAATTTTGCTCCAAAATACGGGGAATTTCTGCTTTTTAGCCTGAAAATAAGGGGAATGTATACTTTTTGCCACAAAAAAAAGAAATTTCTTCATTTTTACTCCAAAATAAAATGAATTTTTGCTTTTTTGCCGCTAAAAAAGTGGAATTTCTGCCTTTTTCCCTCAAAACAAAAAGAATTTCTGTCTTTTTTGCCCCAAAATAAAGAAAATTTCTGACTTATTACACTGAAATAAGTGAAATTTCTGCAATTTTGCCTCAAAATAAGGGAAATTTCTGCCTTTTTGCCCCCAAATAATGGGAATTTCAGCCTTTTTACCTCAAAATAAGAGAAATTTCTTCATTTTTGCCCCAAAATATGGGAGATTTCTGCCTTTTTGCCCCAAAATAAGAAAAATTTCTGCAATTTTGTACCAAAATAAAAGAAATTTCCGCCTTTTTGCACCAAAATAAGAAAATTTCTGCTTTTTTTTCTGAAATAAGTGAAATTTCTGCAATTTTGCCCCAAAATAAGTGAAATTTCTACAATTTTGCCCCAAAATAATTGAAATTTCTGGAATTTTGCCCCAATATCAGTGGAATTTCTGAGTTTTGACCCAAAATAAGGAGAATTTGTTTCTTTTTGCCCCAACATATAGGGAATTTCTGCCTTTTTGCCCCACAATTAGGGGAATTTCTGCAATTTTGCTCCAAAAAACTGGGAATTTCTGCCTTTTTGCCCGAAAATAAGAAGAATGCATACCTTTTTGCCATAAAAAAAGGAAATTTCTTCATTTTTGCTCCAAAATAAGAGGAATTTCTGCTTTTTTGCCTCTAAATAAGTGGAATTTCTATCTTTTTCACCCCAAAACAAAGGAAATTTCTGTCTTTTTGGCCCCAAAATAAGGAAAATTTCTGACTTATTACCCTGAAATAAGTGAAATTTCTGCAATTTTGCACCAAAATAAGTGAAATTTCTGCAATTTTGCCCCAAAATAAGAGAAATTTCTGGAATTTTGCCCCAAAATAAGTGGAATTTCTGAGTTTAGCCCCAAAATAAAAAGAATTTCTGTCTTTTTGCCCTAACATATCGGAAATTTCTGCCTTTTTGCCCCACAATTAGGGGAATTTCTGCAATTTTGCTCCAAAATACGGGGAATTTCTGCTTTTTAGCCTGAAAATAAGGGGAATGTATATCTTTTGCCACAAAAAAAAAAGAAATTTCTTCATTTTTACTCCAAAATAAAATGAATTTCTGCTTTTTTGCCGCTAAAAAAGTGGAATTTCTGTCTTTTTCCCCCAAAACAAAGGGAATTTCTGTTATTTTTGCCCCAAAATAAGGAAAATTTCTGACTTATTACACTGAAATAAGTGAAATTTCTGCAATTTTGCCTCAAAATAAGGGAAATTTCTGCCTTTTTCCCCCAAATAAGAAAAATTTCTACCTTTTTACCTCAAAATAAGAGGAATTTCTGCATTTTTTCCCCAAAATATGGGAGATTTGTGCCTTTTTGCCCCAAAAAAGAAAAATTTCTGCAATTTTGTACCAAAATAGAAATTTCTGCCTTTTTGCACCAAAATAGGAAAATTTCTGAATTTTTTTCTGAAATAAGTGAAATTTCTGCAATTTTGCCCCAAAATAAGTGAAATTTCTGCAATTTTGCCCCAGAATAAGGGAAATTTCTGTTTTTTACCCCCAAATAAGGGGAATTTCTGCCTTTTTACCTTAAAATAAAAGGAATTTCTGCATTTTTGCCACAAAATATTTGGAATTTCTGCAATTTTGCCCCAAAATAAGTGAAATTACTGCAATTTTGCCCCAAAATAAGTGAAATTTCTGCAATTTTGCCCCAAAATAAGGGAAATTTCTAAAATTTTGCCGCAAAATATGTGGATTTTCTGAGTTTTGCCCCAAAATAAGGAGAATTTCTGTCTTTTTGCCCAAACATATAGGGAATTTCTGCCTCTTTGCCCCACAATTAGGGGATTTTCTGCAATTTTGCTCCAAAATACCAGTAATATCTGCTTTTTAGCCCAAAAATAAGTGGAATGTATACCTTTTGCCACAAAAAAAGAAATTTCTTCATTTTTACTCCAAAATAAAAGGAATTTCTGCTTTTTTGCCTCTAAAAAAGTGGAATTTCTGTCTTTTTCCCCCAAAACAAAGGGAATTTCTGTCTTTTTTGCCCCAAAATAACGAAAATTTCTGACTTATTACCCTGAAATAAGTGAAATTTCTGCAATTTTCCTCAAAGTAAGGGAAATTTCTGCCTTTTTGCCCCCAAATAAAGGAAATTTCAGCCTTTTTACCTCAAAATAAGAGGAATATCTTCATTTTTGCCCCAAAATATGGAAGATTTCTGCCTTTTTGCCCCAAAATAAGAAAAATTTCTGCAATTTTGTACCAAAATAAAAGATAATTCTGCCTTTTTGCACCAAAATAGGAAAATTTCTGAATTTTTTTCTGAAATAAGTTAAATTTCTGCAATTTTGCACCAAAATAAGTGAAATTTCTGCAATTTTGCCCCAAAATAAGGGAAATTTCTGGAATTTTGACCAAAAAAGTGTGGAATTTCTGAGTTTTTGCGCCAAAATAAGTGAAATTTCTTTTTTTTTGCCCCCAAATAAGGGGAATTTCTGTGTTTTTACCTCAAAATAAAGGGAATTTCTTCATTTTTGCCACAAAATATTTGGAATTTCTGCATTTTTGCATCAAAATAAGGATAATTTCTGTCTTTTTACCATGAAATAAGTGAAATTTCTGCAATTTTGCCCCAAAATAAGTGAAATTTCTGCAATTTTGCCCCAAAATAAGAGAAATTTCTGGAATTTTGTCCCAAAATAAATGGAATTTCTGAGTTTTGCCCCAAAAATAAAGAGAATTTCTGTCTTTTTGCCCTAACATATAGGGAATTTCTGCCATTTTGCCTTACAATTAGGAGAATTTCTGCAATTTTGCTCTAAAATACGGGTAATTTCTGCTTTTTAGCCCAAAAATAAGTGGAATGTATACCTTTTGCCACTAAAAAGGGAAATTTCTTCATTTTTACTCCAAAATAAAAGGAATTTCTGCTTTTTTGCCTCTAAAAAAGTGAAATATCTGTATTTTTCTCCCAAAACAAAGGGAATTTCTGTCTTTTTTGCCCCAAAATAGAGAAAATTTCTGACTTATTACCCTGAAATAAGTGAAATTTCTGCAATTTTCCCTCAAAATAAGGGAAATTTCTGCCTTTTTGCATCCAAATAAGGGGAATTTCAGCCTTTTACCTCAAAATAAGAGGAATTTCTGCATTTTTCCCCTAAATATGGGAGATTTCTGACTTTTTGCCCCAAAATAAGAAAAATTTCTGCAATTTTGTACCAAAATAAAAGAAATTTCTGCCTCTTTGCACCAAAATAGAAAAATTTCTGAATTTTTTTCTGAAATAAGTTAAATTTCTGCAATTTTTCCCCAAAATAAGTGAAATTTCTGCAATTTTGCCCTAAAATAAGGGAAATTTCTGGAATTTTGCACCAAAACAAGTGGAATTTCTGAGTTTTGCCCCAAAATAAGGAGAATTTCTGTCTTTTTGCCCCAACATATAGGGAATTTCTGCATTTTTACCCCACAATTAGGGGAATTTCTGCAATTTTGCTCCAAAATACGGGGAATTTCTGCCTTTTTGCCCGAAAATAAGAAGAATGCATACCCTTTTGCCATAAAAAATTGAAATTTCTTCAGTTTTGCTCCAAAATAAGGGGAATTTCTGCTTTTTTGCCTCTACATAAGTGGTATTTCTGTTTTTATCCCCCAAAACAAAGGAAATTTCTGTCTTTTTTGCCCCAAAATAAGGAAAATTTCTGACTTATTAGCCTGAAATAAGTGAAATTTCTGCATTTTGCCCCAAAATAAGGGAAATTTCTGCCTTTTTGCCCCCAAATAAGGGGAATTTCAGCCTTTTTACCTCAAAATAAGAGAAATTTCTGCATTTTTGCCCCAAAATATGGGAGATTTCTGCCTTTTTGCCCCAAAATAAGAAAAATTTCTGCAATTTTGTACCAAAATAAAAGAAATTTCCACCTTTTTGCACCAAAATAAGAAAATTCCTGCTTTTTTTTCTGAAATAAGTGAAATTTCTGCAATTTTGCCCCAAAATAAGTGAAATTTCTGCAATTTTGCCCCAAAATACGGGAAATTTCTGGAATATTGCCCCAATATCAGTGGAATTTCTGAGTTTTGACCCAAAATAAGGAGAATTTGTTTCTTTTTGCCCCAACATATAGGGAATTTCTGCCTTTTTGCCCCACAATTAGGGGAATTTCTGCAATTTTGCTCCAAAATAAGAGGAATTTCTGCTTTTTTGCCTCTAAATAAGTGAAATTTCTGTCTTTTTCCCCCAAAACAAAGAAAATTTCTGTCTTTTTGGCCCCAAAATAAGGAAAATTTCTGACTTATTACCCTGAAATAAGTGAAATTTCTGCAATTTTGCCCCAAAATAAGTGAAATTTCTGCAATTTTGCCCCAAAATAAGGGAAATTTCTGGAATTTTGCCCCAAAATAAGTAGAATTTCTGAGTTTTGCCCCAAAATAAAGAGAATTTCTGTCTTTTTGCCCTAACATATAGGGAATTTCTCCCTTCTTGCCCCACAATTAGGGGAATTTCTGCAATTTTGCTCCAAAATACGGGTAATTTCTGCTTTTTAGCCAAAAATAAGTGGAATGTATACCTTTTGCCACAAAAAAGGGAAATTTCTTCATTTTTACTCCAAAATAAAAGGAATTTCTGTTTTTTTTTGCCTCTAAAAAAGTGGAATTTCTGTTTTTTTCCCTGAAAACAAAGGGAATTTCTGTCTCTTTTGCCCCAAAATAACGAAAATTTCTGACTTATTATCCTGAAATAAGTGAAATTTCTGCAATTTTGCCTCAAAATAAGGGAAATTTTTTCTTTTTTGCCCCCAAATAAGGGAAATTTCAGCCTTTTTACCTCAAAATAAGAGGAATTTCTGCATTTTTGCCCCAAAATATGAAGATTTCTGCCTTTTTGCCCCAAAATAAGAAAATTTTTCTGCAATTTGTACCAAAATAAAAGAAATTTCTGCCTTTTTGCACCAAAATAAATAAATTCTGCTTATTTTTCTGAAATAAGTGAAATTTCTGCAATTTTGCCCCAAAATAAGTAAAATTTCTGCAATTTTGCCCCAAAATAAGGGAAATTTCAGGAATTTTGCCCCCCAAAATAAGTGGAATTTCTGAGTTTTACCCCAAAATAAGGAGAATTTCTGTCTTTTTGCCCCAACATATAGGGAATTTCTGTTTTTTTGCCCTACAATTAGGGGAATTTCTGCAATTTTGCTTCAAAATACAAGGAATTTCTGCCTTTTTGCCCGAAAATAAGAAGAATGCATACCTTTTTGCCATAAAAAAGGGAAATTTCTTCATTTTTGCTCCAAAATAAGGGGAATTTCTGCTTTTTTGCCTCTAAATAAGTAAAATTTCTGTCTTTTTCCCACAAAACAAAGGGAATTTCTGTCCTATTGGCCCCAAAATAAGGAAAATTTCTGACTTATTACCCTGAAATAATTGAAATTTCTGCAATTTTGCCCCAAAATAAGGGAAATTTCTGCCTTTTTGCCCCCAAATAAGGGAAATTTCACCTTTTTTACCTCAAAATAAAAGGAATTTCGGCATTTTAGCCACAAAATATTAGGAAATTTTTCCTTTTTGCCCGAAAATAAGAAAAATTTCTGCCTTTTTTCCCTGAAATAAGTGAAATTTCTGCAATTTTACCCCAAAATAAGTGAAATTTCTGCAATTTTGCTTTAAAATAAGAAAAATTTCTAGAATTTTGCCCCAAAATAAGTGGAATTTCTGAGTTTTGCCCCAAAATAAGGAGAATTTCTGTCTTTTTGCCCCAACATATAGGGAATTTCTGACTTTTTGCCCTATAATTAGGGGAATTTTTGCAATTTTGCTCGAAAATACGGGGAATTTCTGCCTTTTTGCCCGAAAATAAGAAGAATGCATACCTTTTTGCCATAAAAAAGGGAAATTTCTACATTTTTACTCCAAAATAAAAGTTATTTCTGCTTTTTTGCCTCTAAAAAAGTGGAATTTCTGTCTTTTCCCCCCAAAACAAAGGGAATTTCTGTTTTTTTTGCCCCAAAATAACGAAAATTTCTGACTTATTACTCTGAAATAAGTGAAATTTCTGCAATTTTGCCCCAAAATAAGAGAAATTCTTCTTTTTTGCCCCCAAATAAGGGGAATTTCAGCCTTTTTACCTCAAAATAAGAAAAATTTCTGCATTTTTGCCCCAAAATATGAGAAATTTATGCCTTTTTGCCCCAAAATTAGGGGAGTTTCTGCAATTTTGCTTCAAAATACAGGGAATTTCTGCCTCTTTTTCCGAAAATAAGGGGAACTTCTGCCGCTTTGCCCCAAATAATAGGAATTTCTGCATTTTTGCCCCAATATTAGGGGAATTTCTGCAATTTTGCTCCAAAATACGGGAAATTTCTGCTTTTTTGCCAAAAATTAAGGGGATTTTCTGCCTTTTTGCCCCCAAACAAGGGACATTTCTGCAATTTTATCCCAAAATAAGGGGAATTTCTGCCTTTTTGCCCCCAAATAAGGGGAATTTCTACCTTTTTGCCCTGAAATATGTGAAATGTCTGCAATTTTACCACAAAATAAGGTGAATTTCTGCCTTTTGCGCCAAAATAATGGGAATTTCTGCATTTTGCCCTAAAATAAGAAAATTTTTTGCTTTTTTTCTCTGAAATAATGAAATTTCTGCAATTTTGCCTCAAAATAAGGGAAATTTCTGCCCTTTTGCCCCCAAATAAGTGGAATTTCAGCCTTTTTACCTCAAAATAAGAGAAATTTCTGCATTTTTGCCCCAAAATATGGGAGATTTCTGCCTTTTTGCCCCAAAATAAGAAAAATTTCTGCAATTTTGTAACAAAATAAAAGAAATTTTTGCCTTTTTGCACCAAAATAAGAAAATTCTGCTTTTTTTCTGAAATAAGTGAAATTTATGTAATTTTGCCTGAAAATAAGTGAAATTTCTGCAATTTTGCCCCAAAATAAGGGAAATTTCTGGAATTTTGCCCCAAAATAAGTCGAATTTCTGAGTTTTGCCCCAAAATAAGGAGAATTTCTGTCTTTTTGCCCCAACATATAGGGAATTTCTGCCTTTTTGCCCCACAATTAGGGGAATATCTGCAAGTTTGCTCCAAAATACGGGGAATTTCTGCCTTTTTGCCCGAAAATAAAGGAAATGTATATGTTTTGCCACAAAAAAAAGAAATTTCTTCATTTTTACTCCAAAATAAAAGGAATTTCTGCTTTTTTGCCTCTAAAAAAGTGGAATTACTGTCTTTTTCTCCCAGAACATAGGGAATTTCTGTCTTTTTTGCCCCAAAATAAGGAAAATTTCTGACTTATTACCCTGAAAAAAGTGAAATTTCTGCAATTTTGCCCCAAAATAAGTGAAATTTCTGCAATTTTGCCCCAAAATAAGGGAAATTTCTGCAATTTTGTCCCAAAATAAGTGGAATTTCTGAGTTTTTCACCAAAATAAGGAGAATTTCTGTATTTTGCCCCAACATATAGGGAATTTCTGCCTTTTTGCCCCACAATTAGGGGAATTTCTGCAATTTTGCTCTAAAATAGGGGGAATTTCTGCCTTTTTGCCCGAAAATAAGAAGAATGCATACCTTTTTGCCATAAAAAAGGGAAATTTCTTCATTTTTGCTCCAAAATAAGGGGAATTTCTGCATTTTTGCCTCTAAATAAGTGGAATTTCTGTCTTTTTCCCTGAAAACAAAGGGAATTTCTGTCTTTTTTGCCCCAAAGTAAGAAAAATTTCTGACTTAGTACCCTGAAATAAGTGAAATTTCTGCAATTTTGCCCCAAAATATGGGAAATTTCTGCCTTTTTGCCCCCAAATAAGGGGAATTTCAGCCTTTTTACCTCAAAATAAGGGGAATTTCTGCATTTTTGCCTCAAAATATGGGAAATTTCTGCCTTTTTGCCCCAAAATAGGAAAATTTCTGCTTTTTTTCCCTGAAATAAGTGAAATTTCTGCAATTTTGCCCCAAAATAAGTGAAATTTCTGCAATTTTGGCCAAAAATAAGGGAAATTTCTGAAATTTTGTTCCAAAATAAGTGAAATTTCTGAGTTTTGCCCCAAAATAAGGAGAATTTCTGTCTTTTTGCCCCAACATATAGGGAATTTCTGCAATTTTACTCCAAAATACGGGGAATTTCTGCCTTTTTGCCTGAAAATAAGAAGAATGCATACCTTTTGGCTATAAAAAGGGAAATTTCTGCAATTTTGCTCCAAAATAAGGGGAATTTCTGCTTTTTTGCCTCTAAATAAATGGAATTTCTGTCTTTTTCCACCCATACAAATGGAATTTCTGTATTTTTTGCCCCAAAATAAGGAAAATTTCTGAATTATTACCCTGAAATAAGTGAAATTTTTGCAATTTTGCCCCAGTATAAGAGAAATTTCTGCATTTTTGCCCCCAAATAAGGGGAATTTCAGCCTTTTTACCTCAAAATAAGAGGAATTTCTGCATTTTTGCCTCAAAATATTAGGAATTTCTGACTTTTTGCCCCTAAAAACGGAAAATTTCGGCCTTTTTTACCTGAAAAAAGTGAAATTTCTGCAATTTTGCCCCAAAATAATTGAAATTTCTGCAATTTTGCCCCAAAATAAGGGGAATTTTGGAAATTTTGCCCCAAAATAAATGGAATTTCTGAATTTTGCCCCCAAATGAGGAGAATTTCTGTCGTTTTGCCCTAACATATAGGGAATTTCTGCCTTTTTGCCCCACAATTAGGGGAATTTCTGCAATTTTGCTCCAAAATATGGGGAATTTCTGCTTTTTTGCCTCTAAATAAGTGGAATTTCTGTCTTTTTCCCCCAAAACAAAGGGAATTTCTGCCTTTTTGCCCGAAAATAAGAAGAATGCATACCTTTTTGCCACAAAAAACGGAAATTTCTTCATTTTTGCTCCAAAATAAGGGGAATTTCTGCATTTTTGCCTCTAAATAAGTGGAATTTCTGTCTTTTTCCCTGAAAACAAAGGGAATTTCTGTCTTTTTTGCCCCAAAGTAAGAAAAACTTCTGACTTATTACCCTGAAATAAGTGAAATTTCTGCAATTTTTCCCCAAAATAAGGAAAATTTCTGCCTTTTTGAAACCAAATAAGGGGAATTTTAGCCTTTTTACCTCAAAATAAGGAAATTTTCTGCAATTTTGCCCCAAAATATGAGAAATTTCTGCTTTTTTGCTTCAAAATAATAATAATTTCTGCAATTTTGTACCAAAATAAAAGAAATTTTTGCCTTTTTGCCCCAAAATAAGAAAATTTCTGCTTTTTTTTTGAAATAAGTGAAATTTCTGTAATTTTGCCCCAAAATAAGTGAAATTTCTGAGTTTTGCTTTAAAATAAGGAGAATTTCTGTCTTTTTGCCCCAACAATAGGGAATTTCTGACTTTTTGCCCCACAATTAGAGGGAATTTCTGCAATTTTGCTCTAAAATAGGGGGAATTTCTGCCTTTTTGCCCGAAAATAAGAAGAATGCATACCTTTTTGCCATAAAAAAGGGAAATTTTTTCATTTTTGCTCCAAAATAAGGGGAATTTCTGCATTTTTGCCTCTAAATAAGTGGAATTTCTGTCTTTTTCCCTGAAAACAAAGGGAATTTCTGTCTTTTTTGCCCCAAAGTAAGAAAAATTTCTGACTTAGTACCCTGAAATAAGTGAAATTTCTGCAATTTTGCCCCAAAATATGGGAAATTTCTGCCTTTTTGCCCCCAAATAAGGAGAATTTCAGCCTTTTTACCTCAAAATAAGGGGAATTTCTGCATTTTTGCCTCAAATTATGGGAAATTTCTGACTTTTTGCCCCAAAATAAGAAAATTTCTGCTTTTTTCCCCTGAAATAAGTGAAATTTCTGCAATTTTGCCCCAAAATAAGTGAAATTTCTGCAATTTTGGCCAAAAATAAGGGAAATTTCTGAAATTTTGTTCCAAAATAAGTGGAATTTCTGAGTTTTGCCCCAAAATAAGGAGAATTTCTGTCTTTTTGCCCTACAATTAAGGGAATTTCTGCAATTTTACTCCAAAATACGAGGAATTTCTGCCTTTTTGCCTGAAAATAAGAAGAATGCATACCTTTTGGCTATAAAAAGGGAAATTTCTGCAATTTTGCTCCAAAATAAGGGGAATTTCTGCTTTTTTGCCTCTAAATAAATGGAATTTCTGTCTTTTTCCCCCCATACAAATGGAATTTCTTTATTTTTTGCCCCAAAATAAGGAAAATTTCTGAATTATTACCCTGAAATAAGTGAAATTTCTGCAATTTTGCCCCAGTATTAGAGAAATTTCTGCATTTTTGCCCCCAAATAAGGGGAATTTCAGCCTTTTTACCTCAAAATAAGAGGAATTTCTGCATTTTTGCCTCAAAATATTAGGAATTTCTGCCTTTTTGCCCCCAAAAACGGAAAATTTCGGCCTTTTTTCCCTGAAAAAAGTGAAATTTCTGCAATTTTGCCCCAAAATAATTGAAATTTCTGCAATTTTGCCCCAAAATAAGGGGAATTTTGGAAATTTTGCCCCAAAATAAATGGAATTTCTGAATTTTGCCCCCAAATGAGGAGAATTTCTGTCGTTTTGCCCTAACATATAGGGAATTTCTGCCTTTTTGCCCCACAATTAGGGGAATTTCTGCAATTTTGCTCCAAAATATGGGGAATTTCTGCTTTTTTGCCCCTAAATAAGTGGAATTTCTGTCTTTTTCCCCCAAAACAAGGAATTTCTGTTTTTTTGCCCCAAAATAAGGAAAATTTCTGACTTATTACCTTGAATTAAGTGAAATTTCTGCAATTTTGCCCCAAAATAAGGAAAACTTCTGCCATTTTGCCCCAAAATAAGGGGAATTTCAGCCTTTTTACATCAAAATAAGTGAAATTTCTGCAATTTTGCCCCAAAATAAGGGAAATTTCTTCTTTTTTGCCCCAAAATAAGAAAAATTTCTGTAATTTTGTACCAAAATAAAAGAAATTTCTGCCTTTTTGCCCCAAAATAAAAAATTTCTGACTTATTACCCTAAAATAAGTGTAATTTCTGGAATTTTGCCACAAAATCAGGGCAATTTCTGCCTTTTTGCTCCCAAATAAAGAGAATTTCAGCCTTTTTACCTAAAAATAAGGGGAATTTCTGAATTTTTGCCCCAAAATATAAGAAATTTCTGCCTTCTTGCCCCAAAATAAGAAAAATTTCTGCAATTTTGTACAAAAATAAAAGAAATTTCTCCCTTTTTGCCCCAAAACAAGAAAATTTCTGCTTTTTTCTTCTGAAATAAGTGAAATTTCTCCAATTTTGCCTTAAAATAAGTGATATTTCTGCAATTTTGCCCCAAAATAAGGGAAATTCATGGAATTTTGCCCCAAAATATGTGAAATATCTGAGTTTTGCCCCAAAATAAGGAGAATTTCTGTCTTTTTGCCCCAAAATATAGGGAATTTCTGCCTTTTTGCCCGAAAATAAGAAGAATGCATACGTATTTGCCATGAAAAAGGGAAATTTCTTCATTTTTGCTCCAAAATAAGGGGAATTTCTGCTTTTTTGCCTCTAAATAAGTGGAATTTCTGTCTTTTTCCCCCAAAACAAAGGGAATTTCTGTCTTTTTTGCCCCAAAATAAAGAAAATTTCTGTAATTTTGCACCAAAATAAAAGAAATTTCTGCCTTTTTGCCCCCAAATAAGAAAATTTTTCCTTTTTTTCTGAAATAAATGAAATTTCTGCAATTTTGTCCCAAAATAAGAGAAATTTCTGCCTTTTTGCCCCCAAATAAGGGTAATTTCAGCCTTTTTACCTCAAAATAAAGAAAATTTCTACATTTTTGCCCCAAAATATGGGATATTTATGCCTTTTTGCCCCAAAATAAAAAAAATTTCTGCAATTTTGCACCAAAATAAAAGAAATTTCTGCCTTTTTGCCACAGAATAAGAAAAATTTCTCCAATTCTGTACCAAAATAAAAGAAATTTCTAAAATTTTGCTCCAAAATAAGGGAAATTTCTGATTTTTGCCCAGATATAAGGAGAATTTCTGTATTTTTGCCCCAAAATAAAGGGAATTTCTGCCTTTTTGCCCCAAAATTAGGGGAGTTTCTGCAATTTTGCTTCAAAATAATGGGAATTTCTGCCTCTTTTCCTGAAAATAAGGGGAACTTCTGGCAATTTGCCCCAAATAAAGGGAATTTCTGCATTTTTGCCCCAATATTAGGAGAATTTCTGCAATTTTGCTCCAAAATACAGGGAATTTCTGCCTTTTTGCCCGAAATTAAGGGGATTTTCTGCCTTTTTGCCCCCAAACAAGGGTAATTTCTGCAATTTTATCCCAAAATAAGGGGAATTTCTGCCTTTTTGCCCCCAAATATGGGCAATTTCTGCCTTTATGCTCTGAAATATGTGACATGTCTTCAATTTTACCCCAAAATAAGGTGAATTTCTGCCTTTTTGCCCCAAAATAATGGGAATTTCTGCATTTTGCCAAAAATAAGAAAGATTTTTGTTTTTTTCTCTGAAATAAGTGAAATTTCTGCAATTTTGCCTTAAAATAAAAGAAATATCTTCAATTTTTTCCCATAATAAAAAAATTTTCTGAAATTTTGCCCCAAAATAAAGGGAATTTCTGTTTTTTGTCCCCAAATAAAGGCAATTTCTGCAATTTTGCCATAAAATAAGGGAAATTTCTGCCTTTTGCCCCAAAATAAGAAAATTTCTCATTTTTATTCTGAAATAAGTGAAATTTCTGCAATTTTGCTCCAAAATACGGGGAATTTCTGCCTTTTTGTCCGAAAATAAAAAGAATGCATACCTTTTTGCCATAAAAAAGGGAAATCTCTTAATTTTTACTCCAACATAAGTGGAATTTCTGCTTTTTTCCCTCTAAATAAGTGGAATTTCTGTCTTTTTATCCCAAAACAAAGGGAATTTCTGTCTTTTTTGCCCCAAAATAAGGAAAATTTCTGACTTATTACCCTGAAATAAGTGAAATTTCTGCAATTTTGCCCCAAAATAAGGGAAATTTATGCCTTTTTGCCCCCAAATAAGGGGAATTTCAGCCTTTTTACCTCAAAATAAGAGGAATTTCTGAATTTTTGCCACAAAATATTAGGAATTTTTGCCCCAAAATAAGGAAAATTTCTGCCTTTTTTTCCATGAAAAAAGTGAAATTTCTGCAATTTCGCCCCAAAATAAGTGAAATTTCTGCAATTTTGCCCCAAAATAAGGGAAATTTCTGGAATTTTGCCCCAAAATAAGTGGAATTTCTGAGTTTTGCCCCAAAATAAGGAGAATTTCTGTCTTTTTGCCCCAACATATAGGGAATTTCTGCCTTTTTGCCCCACAATTAGGGGAATTTCTGCAATTTTGCTCCAAAATACGGGGAATTTCTGCTTTTTAGCCCGAAAATTAGAGGAATGTATACCTTTTTCCACAAAAAAAGGAAAATTTCTTCATTTTTGCTCCAAAATAATAAGAAATTCTGCTTTTTAGCCTCTAAATAAGTGGAATATCAGTCTTTTTCCTTTAAAACAAAGAGAATTTCTGTTTTTTTCCCCAAAATAAGGAAAATTTCTGACTTATTATTCTGAAATAAGTAAAATTTCTGCAATTTTGCCTCAAAATAAGGGAAATTTCTGCCTTTTTTCCCCAAATAAGGGGAATTTCAGCGTTTTTACCTCAAAATAAGGGAAATTTCTGCTTTTTTGCCCCAAAATATGGGAGATTTCTGCATTTTTGCCCCAAAATAAGAAACATTTCTGCAATTTTGTACCAAAATAAAAGAAATTTCTGCCTTTTTGCCCCAAAATAAGAAAATTTCTGCTTTTGTTCTCTGAAATAAGTGAAATTTCTGCAATTTTGCCTCAAAATAAGGGAAATTTCTGCCTTTTTGCCCCCAAATAAGGGGAATTTCAGCCTTTTTACCTAAAAATAAGAGGAATTTCTGCATTTTTGCCCCAAAATATGGGAGATTTCTGCCTTTTTGCCCTAAAATAAGAAAAATTTCTGCAATTTTGTACCAAAATATTAGAAATTTCTGCCTTTTTGCACCAAAATAAGAAAATTTCTGCTATTTCTTCTGACATAAGTGAAATTTTTCAATTTTGCCCCAAAATAAGTGAAATTTCTGCAATTTTGCCTCAAAATAAGGGAAATTTCTGGAATTTTGCGCCAAAATAAGTGGAATTTCTGAGTTTTGCCCCAAAATAATGAGAATTTCTGTCTTTTTGCCCCAACATATAGGGAATTTCTGCCTTTTTGCCCCACAATTAGGGGAATTTCTGCAATTTTGCTCCAAAATACGGGGAATTTCTGCCTTTTTGCCCGAAAATAAGAAGAATGCATAACTTTTTGCCATAAAAAAGGGAAATTTCTTCATTTTTGTTCCACAATAAGAGAAATTTCTGCTTTTTTGCCTCTAAATAAGTGGAATTTCTGTCTTTTTCCCCCAAAACAAAGGAAATTTTTGTCCTTTTGGCCCCAAAGTAAGGAAAATTTCTGACTTATTACCCTGAAATAAGTGAAATTTCTGCAATTTTGCCCCAAAATAAGGGAAATTTCTGCCTTTTTGTCCCGAAATAAGGGGAATTTCAGCCTTTTTACCTCAAAATAAGGGGAATTTCTGCATTTTTGTTCCAAAATATGGGAAATTTCTTCCTTTTTGCCACAAAATAAGAAAAATTTCTGCAATTCTGTACCAAAATAAAAGAAATTTCTAAAATTTTGCCCCAAAATAAGGGATATTTTTGATTTTTGCCCCAAAATAAGGGGAATTTCTGCCTTTTTGCCCCAAAATAAAGAAAATTACTGCATGTTTTACCCCAAAATTAGGTAAATTTCTGCAATTTTGCTCTAAAATACGGGGATTTTCTGCCTTTTTCTCCGAAAATAAAGGGAATTTCTGCCATTTTGCCGCGAAAGTAGTGAAATTTCTGCAGTTTTACCCCAAAATAAAGGGACGTTCTGCGTTTTTGCCCCAAAATTAGGGGAATTTCTGCAATTTTGCTCCAAATTACGGGGAATTTCTGCCCTTTTTCCCCATAATTAGGGGAATTTCTGCAATTTTGCTCGAAAATAAAAAGAATGTATACCTTTTTGCCATAAAAAAGGTTAATTTCTTCATTTTTTACCCCAAAATAAGGGGATTTTCCGCCTTTTTGACTGAAAATAAGTGCAATTTCTGACTTTTCCACAAAAATAAACGGAATTTCTGTCTTTCTCCTTTAAAATAAGGGGAATTTCTAACTTTTTGCCCCAAAATAAGGGGAATTTCAGCCTTTTTACCTCAAAATAAGGGGAATTTCTGCATTTTTATCTAAAAATCTGGGAAATTTCTGCATTTTTGCCCAAATTAAGAAAAATTTCTTCAATTTTGTACCAAAATAAATGAAATTTCTGCCTTTTTGCCCCAAAATAAGAAAATTTGTGCTTTTTTTTCTTTGAAATAAGTGAAATTTCTTCAATTTTGCTCCAAAATAAGGGAAATTTCTGAAATTTTGCCCCAAAATAAGTGGAATTTCTGAGTTTTGCCCCAAAATAAGGAGAATTTCTTTCTTTTTGCCCCAACATATAGGGGATTTCTGCCTTTTTGCCCCACAATTAGGGGAATTTCTGCAATCTTGCTCCAAAATACAAAGAATTTCTGCCTTTTTGCCCGAAAATAAGAAGAATGCATACCTTTTTGCCATAAGAAATAGAAATTTCTTCATTTTTGCTTCAAAATAATGGGAATATCTGCTTTTTTGCCTCTAAATAAGTGGAATTTCTGCCATTGTGCCCCAAAACAAAGGGAATTTCTGTCTTTTTTGCCTCAAAATAAGGAAAATTTCTGACTTATTACCCTGAAATAAGTGAAATTTCTGCAATTTTGCCCCAAAATAAGAGAAATTTCTGCCTTTTTGCCCCCAAATAAGGGGAATTTTAGCCTTTTTACCTCAAAATAAGAAGAATTTCTGCATTTTTGTCCCAAAATATGGGAAATTTCTGCATTTTTGCCACAAAATAAGAAAAATTTCTGCAATTCTGTACCAAAATAAAAGAAATTTCTAAAATTTTGCTCCAAAATTAGGGAAATTTCTGATTTTTGCCCCGATATAAGGAGAATTTCTGTATTTTTGCCCCAAAATTTAGGCAATTTCTGGCTTTTTTGCCCCAAAATTAGGGGAGTTTCTGCAATTTTGCTTCAAAATACAGGGAATTTCTGCCTCTTTTCCCAAAAATAAGAAAAACTTCTGCCGATTTGCCCCAAATAAAGGGAATTTCTGCATTTTTGCCCCAATATTAGGGGAATTTCTGCAATTTTGCTCCAAAATACGGGGAATTTCTGCCTTTTTGCTCGAAATTAAGGGGATTTTTTTGCCTTTTTGCCCCCAAACAAGGGAAATTTCTGCAATTTTATCCCAAATTAAGGGGAATTTCTGCCTTTTTGCCCCCAAATAAGGGGAATTTCTGCCTATTTGACCTGAAATATGTGACATGTCTTCAATTTTACCCAAAAATAAGGTGAATTTCTGCCTTTTTGTCCCAAAATAATGGGAATTTCTGCATTTTGCCCTAAAATAAGAAAAATTTTTGCTATTTTTCTCTGAAATAAGTGAAATTTCTGCAATTTTGCATTAAAATAAAAGAAATATCTGCAATTTTTCCCCATAATAAAGGAATTTTCTGCAATTTTGCCCCAAAATAAAGGGAATTT